>NC_084562.2:7800000-8153750 GCF_033978685.3 Nerophis lumbriciformis | reverse complement strand
GGCCGGTTAGCTTACTAAAGTACAATTTTAAATTCCGCGCAAAATATCCTGCTGAAAACGTCTCGGTATGATGACGCCAGCGCGTGACGTCACGGATTGTGGAGGACATTTTGGGACAGCATGGTGGCCAGCTATTAAGTCGTCTGTTTTCATCGCAAAATTCCACAGTATTCTGGACATCTGTGTTGGTGAATCTTTTGCAATTTGTTCAATGAACAATGGAGACAGCAAAGAAGAAAGCTGTAGGTGGGAAGCGGTGGAGTGCGGCCGACTGCAGCAACACAAACACAGCCGGTGTTTCATTGTTTACATTCCCGGAAGATGACAGTCAAGCTTTACCATTGGCCTGTGGAGAACTGGCACAACAGAGACTCTTACCAGGAGGACTTTGAGTTGGATGCGCAGACGCGGTACCGTGAGTACGCATGCAGCTGCGGCTTCCAAACATTTGATCGCTTGCCCGTACGTGCGTGCCGCTATGTGCATGTCACGTACGTAACTTTGGGGACTTTGGGGAAATATATATGCTGTATGAACTTTGGGGAGGTGAACGGTACTTTGGGCTGTGGGATTGAGTGTGTTGTGCAGGTGTTTGAGTTGTATTGGCGGGTTATATGGACGGGAGGGGGGAGGTGTTTGTTATGCGGGATTAATTTGTGGCATATTAAATATAAGCCTGGTTGTGTTGTGGCTAATAGAGTATATATATGTCTTGTGTTTATTTACTGTTTTAGTCATTCCCAGCTGAATATCAGGTCCCACCCGCCTCTCACAGCATCTTCCCTATCTGAATCGCTCCCACTGCCCTCTAGTCCTTCACTCTCACTTTCCTCATCCACAAATCTTTCATCCTCGCTCAAATTAATGGGGAAATCGTCGCTTTCTCGGTCCGAATCGCTCTCGCTGCTGGTGGCCATGATTGTAAACAATGTGCAGATGTGAGGAGCTCCACAACCTGTGACGTCACGCTACTCGTCTGCTACTTCCGGTACAGGCAAGGCTTTTTTATCAGCGACCAAAAGTTGCGAACTTTATCGTCAATGTTCTCTACTAAATCCTTTCAGCAAAAATATGGCAATATCGTGAAATGATCAAGTATGACACATAGAATGGACCTGCTATCCCCGTTTGAATAAGAAAATCGCATTTCAGTAGGCCTTTAACTTCCTGTCCAGCACTCTTAATTTGTAGTTTCACTTCCCCTGTCTGGCCACTGAGGGCTGGCTCCCACTCATGTCTTTGATTGTCAACCAGGACACACCTGTTTCTGATTGCCGATAAGGCTCTTTTATATGCCTGTATATTAGGGCTTGATCATTGTTCCCTGTGCACAGTTGTTTATGTGAATTTAGCCATTGCTGCTCTATTTAGCGTATGTTTATTTCCTACTAGTTTTGATCCTGTGCACTTCCTAGCTGCACTTACAGTCGCGATCAAAAGTTTACATACACTTGTAAAGAACATAATGTCATGGCTGTCTTGAGTTTCCAATAATTTCTACAACTCTTATTTTTTTGTGATAGAGTGATTGGAGCACATACATGAAGTTTGGTTCTTTTATGAATTTATTATGGGTCTACTGGAAATGGGACCAAATCTGCTGGGTCAAAAGTATACATACAGCAATGTTAATATTTGGTTACATGTCCCTTGGCAAGTTTCACTGCAATAAGGCGCTTTGGTCGCCATCCACAAGCTTCTGGCAAGCAATTTTTGTATAAGACCTTCTGGAGGAAAGTTCTGTGGTCAGATGAAACCAAAATTTAGCTGTTTGGCCACAATACCCAGCAATATGTTTTGGAGGAGAAAAAGTGAGGCCTTTAATCCCAGGAACACCATTCCTACCGTCAAGTGTGGTGGTGGTGGTAGTATTATGCTCTGTGCCTGTTTTTCTGCCAATGGAACTGGTGCTTTACAGAAAGTAAATGGGACAATGAAAAAGGAGGATTAACTCCGAATTCTTCAGGACAACCTAAAATCATCAGACCGGAGGTTGGGTCATGGGCGCAGTTGGGTGTTCCAACAGGACAATGACCCCAAACACACGTCAAAAGGGGTAAAGGAATGGCTAAATCAGGCTAGAATTAAGGTTTTAGAATGGCTTTCCCAAAGTCCTGACTTAAACGTGTGGACAATGCTGAAGAAACAAGTCCATGTCAGAAAACCAACACATTTAACTGAACTTCACCAATTTTGTCAAGAGGAGTGGTCAAAAATTCAGCCAGAAGCTTGTGGATGGCTACCAAAAGCGCTTTATTGCAGTGAAACTTGCCAAGGGACATGTAAGCAAATATTAACATTGCTGTATACCGGTATATACTTTTGACCCAGCAGATTTGGTCACATTTTCAGTAGACTCATAATAAATTCATAAAAGAACCAAACTTCATGAATGTTTTTTGTGACCAACAAGTATGTTCTCCAATCACTCTATCACAAAAAAATAAGAGTTGTAGAGATTATTGGAAACTCAAGACAGCCATGACATTATGTTCTTTACAAGTGTATGTAAACTTTTGATCTTGACTGTATCTTTCTTTGCAATTAAATACACTCTTACCTGCATCCTTGGGGTCACGCTGCAAGCACCGCTTCACCAATCGTGACGCAAAACAGTATTAACAGTATTTTAAAAAGAATGTAAAGTATGCTTTATGAAAATATTTTACAGGTTTACCTTCACTTTTTAAATGAAATGCCTCGACAAGCTCTCGGTTCACAGTCTGGTATTTCCAAAGAAATGTCAACCGTGTGTATTCTGTGTCTTTCTACTCCCCAGCAGCCGACGTTCAAACTGAAGGTTTGATGTTTATTTTTCTACCCGACTTGGCGGTTTGCTGGATTTTAGAGAAAACAGCTTTGCAAACTGTATTTAAAAAAATAATTTGACAACCACAAACTGTCCACTTTGCTTATTGTAATCCAAATGATGTTCTATATGCTGTGTTTAAAGATTGGGCCAGATCTACTTACTTAAACGTGTGGACAATGCTGAAGTCCATGTCAGAAAACCAACAAATTTAACTGAACCGCACCAATTTTGTCAAGAAGAGTGGTCAAAAATTCAACGAGAAGCTTGCCAGAAGCTTGTGGATGGCTACCAAAAGTGCCTTATTGCAGTGAAACTTGCCAAGGGACATGTAACCAAATATTAACATTGCTGTATGTATACTTTTAACACAGCAGATTTGGTCACATTTTCAGTAGAGCCATAATAAATTCATAAAAGAACCAAACTTCATGAATGTTTTTTGTGATCAACAGGTAGGTGCTCCAATCACTCTATCACAAAAAAATAAGAGTTGTAGAAATTATTGGAAACTCAAGACAGCCATGAGATTATGTTCTTTACAAGTGTATGTAAACTTTTGACCACGACTGTACATCTAACCAACGAGCTCTATATAGCATGTCCAAACTATAAAAAGGTGAGTATTATTAGTGGACGGGTCGCAAGTGATCTATTAAAGGGGAACATTATCACCAGACCTATGTAAGCGTCAATATATACCTTGATGTTGCAGAAAAAAGACCATATATTTTTTCAACCGATTTCCAAACTCTAAATGGGTGAATTTTGGCGAATTAAACGCCTTTCTATTATTCGCTCTCGGAGCACATCGGGACGTCACATCGGGAAGCAATCCGCCATTTTCTCACTTTCGTCGGTGTGTTGTCGGAGGGTGTAACAACACGAACAGGGACGGATTCAAGTTGCACCAGTGGCCCAAAGATGCGAAAGTGTCAAGAAATTGGACACAATTTGTTCACAATACGAGGGTGTGGGGAAAGCCGACGAAATTGTCAGTCGTTTGTTCCGCACACTTTACCGACGAAAGCTACGCTACGACAGAGATGGCAAGAATGTGTGGATATCCTGCGACACTCAAAGCAGATGCATTTCCAACGATAAAGTCAAAGAAATCTGCCGCCAGACCCCCATTGAATCTGCCGGAGTGTGTGAGCTATTCAGGGACAAAGGACCTCGGTAGCACGGCAAGAAATGGCGGCAGTTTGTTCCCGCAGAAGAGCGAGCTAAACCCCCTGGATGTCTTGGCTCACACCGTCCCTTATGCCACCTAAGATGATAAAGAGAAGAATATCGACCCTAGCTTCCCTGGCCTGCTGACATCAACTCCAAAACTGGACAGATCAGCTTTCAGGAAAAGAGAGCGGATGAGGGTATGTCTACAGAATATATTAATTGATGAAAACTTTATTCACTACTCGCGGTTTTACGTAAATTATTATACATAAACTGTGTTTACCAATAATTTAGCTTAAAAACATTTATTTTTTTCAATCATTTGAGTACATTCGGGTAGTCTTGTGTAATGCAGTATTTTGTGTCTATTTAGGTATGGTTAACCTGAGTGCTGAAATCGTGGAAAAAATATATGTTCTTAGTGCGCCTGTAATGGGCTGTCTGCACTCTCAAAGTGCATCCATCCATCCATTTTCTACCGCTTATTCCCTTTGGGGTCGCGGGGGGCGCTGGAGCCTATCTCAGCTACAATCGGGCAGAAGGCGGGGTACACCCTGGACAAGTCGCCACCTCATCACAGGGCTCTCAAAGTGCATGTTGTTGCCAAATGTATTTCATATGCTGTAAACCTAGTTCATAGTTGTTAGTTTCCTTTAATGCCAAACAAACACATACCAATCGTTGGTTAGAAGGTGATCGCCGAATTCGTCCTCGCTTTCTCCCGTGTCGCTGGCTGTCGTGTCGTTTTTTTCGGTTTCGCTTGCATACGGTTCAAACCGATATGGCTCAATAGCTTCAGTTTCTTCTTCAATTTTGTTTTCGCTACCTGCCTCCACACTACAACCATCCGTTTCAATACATGCGTAATCTGTTGAATCGCTTAAGCCGCTGAAATCCGAGTCTGAATCCGAGCTAATGTCGCTATACCTTGCTGTTCTATCCGCCATGTTTGTTTGTATTGGCATCACCGTGTGACGTCACAGGAAAATGGACGGGTGTTTATAACGATGGTTAAAATCAGGCACTTTGAAGCTTTTTTTAGGGATATTGCGTGATGGGTAAAATTTTGAAAAAAACTTCGAAAAATAAAATAAGCCACTGGCAACTGATTTTTAATGGTTTTAACCATTCTGAAATTGTGATAATGTTAAAAAATGATAAATGGGTTGTACTTGTATAGCGCTTTTCTACCTTCAAGGTACTCAAAGCGCTTTGACACTACTTCCACATTTACCCATTCACACACACATTCACACACTGATGGAGGGAGCTGCCATGCAAGGCGCTAACCAGCACCCATCAGGAGCAAGGGTGAAGTGTCTTGCTCAGGACACAACGGACATGACGAGGTTGGTACTAGGTGGGGATTGAACCAGGGACCCTCGGGTCGCGCACGGCCACTCTCCCACTGCGCCACGCCGTCCCTGTTCCCCTTTAAGACTGTGTGTACAATATATAACAGTGGAAAAGTGGTGCAGACCGCCCTATTTAAATGACGTTTTGCATGAACTACCAGTTGTCACCATGGTTGTGTTCCAAACTGTAGTGTTTTACACAACTAAAATATGTACCACCAATTTTGGGCTATTAGCAATGTTCAGCCTGCCGACGGTACACTTTGCAAATTGTGCTCTGAAATTATACAGACCAAAAAAAAAGAATGTCATTATAAAAACGCCAGCAGACACCAAAACAAATCAATGAATTCATTTTGGGGTCTGCTGGCTCCAGTCAGTCCTTTAAGATATCAAACAGCTATGAAATGGCATTGCTGTGTATAGGTCCAATATTTTCCATTTCTGACAATCCCAATATGTTGACACACCAGTGATGAAACAGGTTTTACAAGTGGAGGGGACACAACCAGCTTGATTACAATTTTTTTTCTTGCTTAATCATTGTTTCCCAAGATCCAAACCATGATCGGGTAGTCAAACCGCGAGACCACAAGAGCCAGACGCATTTACTTTGCCATTACAAATATATACGTGATAAGTGTGTCTGCTTGGGCGATTAGGTTTGTCATTAAATGTCATATAAAGAACCCTCTCATTTATTAATTGACATTTTACAAGCTATTATTGCTTTTCAATGTTGTCTCACTTGTCGGTGGCAGTTAAAATCAAAACTACGACAAACGCAAGAATTTGAAAAAGTTTATGATCTCACTCACCAGTTTGACAGCAAACATTTTTTAATAACTTCTATTACAAATATCTCATCTGAGAATGATCGCGACTCGCTCTTATTTCACATCTGACCGCAGATTGGTTAATTTCCCATGCTGTCAATCATTGTCACGTTGGCAAGGAGGCAATTCCAGAAAGCAAATTAATGAGCTTGTAGGTGATGGACAGGCTTCAGTCAGGGCGCACTTTTCCGCCTGGCACAAGTGTTTGACTTGCCTCTATTCAATAACTTTACATTGATTTTGGAGGGTAAAAAGAATGCACGGCCCAAAAACTGCCGTTTGATAAAAGTGCAGAGGACACGTCCCCATCCCCTCCCCCAAGTTCCGTTCATGTGACATGCACACGGATGGAGTATTCTCTCTTCACCGTCTGTCATTGCAGCCCGATCTCTTTCTTTCTCTCCGCCGTTTGTGCATAACTGTGCCAGGTTGCTAAATATAAAGTAGATGCAAAACAGTTTCAGGTTTGATAAATCCCACTGCATGTGCTAAATAGTTATATTTAGTATTGTGAGAGTTTGAAAAATAATCAATTTATGTTCTGCATATACACTAAGACAGAAACAAAATGGATTGTTCTCTCTAATTTGCTCATTCAATAGACACAATCCGCTGCGCACAAGCTTGGTAGATCAGCTTCACGATTGCATGTGTTTTAATACACACAAACCTTCAGAAGACCAGGTTCTTAATACTGTATTCTTTTTTTCAAAACATTACATAAATTGTAAAACATTGTACTAAGCATATTGTTCAAAACTAAGGTATTTAGGTTATGGTTTAAATACATTCCATGACTACAATTAATATTCTAATGTGCCTCTAAACTATATGACAAAGGCCCCTGCATTGAATTGAACTGACAGTACATATTAATGTAGACATGACACAGAGCCGTGGTAAATTCTCAATGTGTAACAAGAGATGAATATTTGCGGGATGTATGTCTGGAATGGGTAAAGTACCCCACCAGGGACCTCTTATAGCCTGAGGTCGTGCCCTTTGGTCAGCAAAGGCCCCATTGTCAGAGGCCCCTGGAGACAGAGGAGACTTTAAAATGAAAATGTGAGAGTACAACATAAATCTCAGTCAATCTGTCGATTGAGTGGGAATAAGACGTTGCGACCAGAAAAAGGATGGTTCCTAGTGCTATTTAAATACTGGATCTATCAAATCAGTGTATCCCGTTCATGGTCAAAGGAAAGCTTATTTGACACAGCATACATGTAGATCAGGGGTGTCAAACTCAAATACAGAGTGGGCCAAAATTTAAAACTGAACAAAGCCGCGGGCCAAGGTTGAACAAATTAACCTTTTAATAGGGACCCAAACAAGTTTTGCATTGAATATTGAACAAGCAAGGCTTATATAACTTTATAGTGACATGCAAAATCGAGTTTCAAATAATAATAATAATAATTAAAAAATATCAATGGCATATCAAATACAATTTAAGTAAAAATTGAATGCCTCTTTTCTATTTGCAGCCTTCTGAGGTAAATATCAACATTAACTTTTTCCACAGGCTAATAAATTAGAAAATAAAATAACAATGAATAAACCAACCATTCAGGACTTTAAATTGCTCAGTTTGCAACACACTGATCTAATCTGATGTGCCCAAGCCAGATACCTGCCATCTTTTCTTGGATGCTAGTTCATTAATGTCGGGGCTCAGGCTTTGAGCTGAGGCAACCTTCATTATCGAAAGAAGGTGTTCATCAGTCATTGTATCTCGTATTCCACCCGGACTACAGTCTTGGGGGCGGGCCTTAGAGGCGTTTAACGTTCTCTACGAGCTGTCGTCACGTCCGCTTTTCATCCATTCTAACAACGTGCCGGCCCGGTCACAAGAAATGTGCGGCTTCTGTACGAACACACACGTGAATGCATGCATACTTGATCAACAGCGATACAGGTTACACTGAGGGTGACCGTATAAATAACTTTAACACTGTTAGAAATATGCGCCACACTGTGAATCCACACCAAACAAGAATGACAAACACATTTCGGGAGAACATCCGCACCGTAACACAACATAAACACAACAGAACCAATACACAGAATCCCATGCAGCCCTAACTCTTCCGGGCTGCAATATACACCCCCGCTACCACCAAACCCCGCCAATTATGGCCCGCGGGCCAGAGTTTTGACACCCATGATTTGGAGACTAGTGTTGTTGCGATACCAATGTTTTGGTACCGGTACCAAAATTATTTTGGTACTTTTCTAAATAAAGGGGACCGCAAAAATTGCATTATTGGCTTTATTTTAACAACAAATCTTACGGTACATCAAACATATTTTTTGTTATTGCAAGTTTGTCCTTAAATAAAATAGTGAACATACAAGGCAACTTGTCTTTTATTAGTAAGTAAGCAAACAAAGGCTCATGATTTAGCTGCTGACGTATGCAGTAACATACTGTGTCATTTTCCATTATTCCATTATTTTATTTCTATTATTTTGTCGAAATTATTAAGGACAAGTGGTAAAAAATGAATTATTAATCTACTTGTTCATTTAATGTTAATGTCTGCTTACTTTCTCTTTTAACATGTTCTATCTACACTTATGTTAAAATATAATAATCACTTATTCCTCTGTTGTTTGATACTTTACATTAGTTTTGAATGATATCACAAATTTGGGTGTCAATCCGATACCAAGTCATTACAGGATCATACATTGGTCATATTCAAAGTCCTCATGTGTCCAGGGATATATTTCCTGAGTTTATAAACATAATATAAATTTAAAAACAAACGTAAGAAGATGTGATGCCAAAACATATGATATCATATCATACTCTACTTGGTTTCATTACTATGGATGTTAGGTGTAGATCCACCAATGGCATAAACGGACCGGTACTTTTCAGAGGCGGTATAGCACCGAAAATGATTCATTAGTATCGCGGTACTATACTAATACCGGTATACCGTACAACCCTAGTAAAGACTTACCATAAAACCATTCATACTCACAATCACACCTTTTAGACAATTTAGAAGGGAGTAGTGATCACTAACTGGCAAGTAACGCAGTCCGAGTCCGGACCCAGAAGCTGTCCCATACGGACCTGGATCAACAGTCAATTAATGATTTAAGTATTTGAAGTTTTCTTTGCATGGGGAAATGTTCTGTATCAGGACCTATTTGAACTTTAGTTGAGGACCCCTGATCTAGAGTCATCAATCAATGACGGTGGATTCTAGAAAAGAATCCACACAAGCATATGAAAAGTTCCCTGAAAAAAATAAACATTAAAGAGAAAGTTTCTGTAGCGAACACTGTTGTCATAATCTCAAATAACAGTTTGGACTTCCTTATAAATTTCCTTAATGTGTGTATTATTTCTTGTTCATCGCTTATGTTTTTGTTTCCACTTTCTGTTCACCTCCACCACCTCTTTTGTCTGATTGCTGGCTCCCTCACCGCCCCTGGTTGTCAATAGGTCCTTTTGCTTCCTGGAACCTCTGATTCCTGGATCGAGAGGTTCCTGTAGAAGTGTGTGGTCTGTGTTTCCACCGCATTTCGCAGTTCAAGGTAGTTTATACAAATCAGGCTGATGACATATGGAGGAGTGGTTTACTATATTTCTATGTGCTTACCATGTAAATAAACAAACAATATTAAATCCCAGTTATTTTACTAAAAATTAAGTAATTAAAATACAAAGCAAACAAAATGATATGATTCAAAAAATAAAGAAATACCGAATTGTTCATAAAAAGTCAGGCTTTTGTCTGCAATGTCCAACAGTCAGAAAGTCGTCTTCTCAGTAAATTATGAATTCATGAGGGTCCATTACAGCTGTAAATAACAATATATAAATAATAAATGTCATTGTTTATCTTACGCCGACATCACAAACACATCGGCTTTAGTGTTAGCTTATTAGCATTAGCATTCTGTTCACCCAAGTTGAGGCTAATATTTACACAAATGGTGTGTCACTGACTACTTTTACAACATGTATTTAAGTAAATAGTTAATATTTGATGTTCTTTACCTTCGTTCCACTCGTGTGCGTCCTCCTTTTTTTCCACATTTATCCAATGAAGGAAGAGTAGTGAGCAGCTGAGGTCGTCGCTTCAAGTCCGGTTTTTTACCCTGTAAATAAGTTTAAAAGAGTCTGTCCACTTCTCATAGCTTCGCGTATCGAAATGAAGTTTATAAAAACTAATAAACAACAATGGGAATGGGTCAAATACAGAGGATAATTTCACCGCAAATAGTGTGTGTGTGACAATCATTGGAACTAGGGCTGGCCGATATGGACGAAAAAGCATATCTCGATATATTTTTACTTAAACTCGATATTCGATATATATCTCGATATATTTCCCGGTGAATGTATTTCATATAAAGATATTCATTTTTGAGCGAGATTCACTGAAATTGAAGTGAGCGACAATTGTACTGTAAACACTTGAATTAAGCCAGTTAGTCAAGATTAACAGCACAGAAAATAAACGGTTTAAGTAACACAGAATTATATAACATAAATAAAATAGAAAAATATTCTTTCTATCTAAAATAAGTTACATAGCTTTGTAAATAATATTTTTTTAGCAGTGCGAAATATGCCCGGCTAGGCAACTCGAGATCAGTTAGGCTTTGGGCTTACATGGTAAACAACTCCAAATGAATGTTTTATCCAGACGCATACATTTGTCCAATTGTGGCCAAGTACACACATTGTGGGTTTTGTCGGAGGCAGATATTTACTTTTATCCAAATTTAAGTGTTACTTCTTTTATTTCATAATCATATTACAAAACAGCTAGTGTTTTTCTTCCAATTGTGGTCTTTTGGTTGTCTGCAAATACTGTGTGCTTAACCTTGAGTGAGGAATGTAAGAAAGAGAGATACTCCTTTCTCTTATCTAGCCTTATGTCCAGGTGCGGAGGACAATGGGCATGTGTTTTGGGCTGGAGGGACATGACTGCAAGGGTGGGAGGGAGAGAGACTTAAGAGGGGAGAGGGTTTTTCAAGGGGAGCAGACCATCTTGGCGGCGCGATTGAATGCTCTATGCTGGACTGGTCTCAATATATTTACAAAGCTTTGCAAATATATTACAAAATACCTATTCTGTCTCTGGTGGTTTTTCTACTCAGCTTTAAGTGTCGTAAAGAGCTTGGGAGCGACTTGTGACTTGAATTCCCTGGGAGGAACAACTGGTCCAAACAACAGTTTCCTGGACGTCGTCTACATGGCTAAAAAAATCCCTCTGCCATCTTCCACTAGTTTTTTTTAAGTATAAATCGCTCTTCTCTCCTACGACTCGTCGTCATTCGGGATGTCGGTTGTGATTTCCCTTCCTGGTTCGATGACCCGCCCTATCTTGCCTCTGATTGGCCTAATCTCAACCAATCGTGACTTATCATAGTAAACAACCAACCAATCATGGATGTTCGTATACGTGCAAGAAATTATATCGATATTACGATATTTTCTTAATTCATATCTTGTTTAAAAATATATCGATGTATCTTACAAACTCGATATATCGCCCAGCCCTAATTGGAACTTTAACTTATTAACTTTAAGTTGCATATAGTTTAAAGGCTACGATATACGAAATAGTTCCACTGACAAGCGTTCTTCAGCACAAATATGCCCCAGAAAAGTTCCTGTTTTTCGAAAGCTCCTTTTGTTGTCAAGTTTGTTGTAATAGAAAAAAACACGAAATACGAAATAAACAAGTCGCTACGTATATTCCAATGGTGGTCGTGTGTTTGAAAGAGAAGTTTTAGAAACACCCCCAACTGTGTTTAACCAATCAGCGTTCGACAGCACAGCCCACCCCCGAAAAGGTTCCTGGTCGCTCGGAAAAGTCCAATCTAGCTAGGAGGAACTACGAAAGGTTCCTAAAGAATTAAATTTATTTTTTGGTGCAAGCACAGGGGGAACTTTATTTACCTGGGTAAGTGGGGAAGTTCCGGAAAAAGTTATTGCGGTGGAAAAGGGCCTTTTCAGCATACATTTGCTCTGTTATTATTCCTGTGTCTGGTTCTTTTTCATTTTCTTCACTTCCTGCTTAACTATTTTGTTGTGCTTTCCTCCATAATCTTTTTACCTGCACTTCGCCTGTTCTCTCTTTACCTGGGGTCCAGACCAACAAAGATTAACACAGACCATAACAGTGCAGCTATAAACGGTAGAGGATAAATGCATCTCAAATAAATTAACACATTGTACGAGTCAGATATACTAACCCTAACCTAAAACGTAGCATTTAAGTCTGATGTATAGTGTAGAATTGTAGATAGTAGTTAGTTACAGTAACTGTATGGGTCAATATTCTGCCATTGTTCAATGAATGTGATAATGTGATATACTCGGGCATGTGCACATTGCCAGTTTTAAAAAACTAAATTCAGTGTTTTGATGGGAATGATTTTCATTTTCACTTTTTCCAAAACCTCAACTTTGAGAGTCTGCAATTTTTCCCAACAATGGCATTGTTATTAACAAAAGACCTAAACAATACTCTTATCTTGCGGTGACACATTATGCAAATAATGATTATGATCTTTTGCCATAATGTTGAAAGAGCCATATTGGACCAAAAATACAAAAAAAAAATATCTGTCTGGAGCCGCAAAAAATGAAAAGCCTTATATAAGTCTTATAACAAAGGCAACACATGATGTAAGTTTCTATAGTAGCTATAATAGCCTACTATCAAAATGACTGTGTCGTAGGCTGACGCAAATCTTCATTGACAGAAATGTTGAAATGTAATATTTATTCTACATATTTTACAACATTGGAAAACATTAGTAAAACGGAAGCTTCTCAGAGGGTGAGCTAACTCCTGGAAATGACTGTCTTAGAACGGCCAAAGGTAGCCTAGAGATGTGTGTGTCCATTTATCACAATCTTTGCAAGCTTGTAACGTTTGCTGTGATGACACACAAACAACTATCAATCAAATCAATCAATCAACGTTTATTTATATAGCCCTAAATCACAAGTGTCTCAAAGGGCTGCACAAGCCACAACGACATCCTCGGCTCAGATCCCACATCAAGGCAAGAAAAAACTCAACCCAATGGGATACAATGAGAAACCTTGAGAAACTATCAGAAATGCAGACAATATTACATACATATAATTTGTCATGAGACATACAATTATAAATTAAATACCGTATTTTTCGGAGTATAAGTCGCCCCGGAGTATAAGTCGCACCTGCCGAAAATGCATAATAAAGAAGGAAAAAAAAAATATATATATATCAACTATATCTACAAATGAGGCATGATGGTGCAATATGTACATACAGCTAGCCTAAATAGCAGGTTAGCCTCGATTAGCTTGCAGTCATGCACTGACCAAATATGCCTGATTAGCACTCCACACACGTCAATAACATCAACAAAAGTCACCTTTGTGCATTCAGGCGCATCATAAAAAGTTTGGTGGACAAAATGAGACAAAGAAGGAGTGGCATAAAATACGTCTTTCTGTGGCAGCATCGGAGAAAGTTGTACATGTAAACAAACAACGATGAGTTCAAGGGCCGCTAAAATTAGTAGGACAAAATGTCGCTCACCAAGTACTTTCATCAGTGAAGCATGTTTAGTATAAACAGTGGGATTTCTAACAATTAGGAATGTTTGTGTCATGTTTGTCCTTCTACAGAAACCATATTAAAACAAAAAAAACTATTTTTCCTCCCATATTTTTCCATTTTCATACATTTTTGAAAAAGCTCCAAGGGATTTCTAATCACTGCTATGTTGGAATTCGTATTAATATTGATACTGCCATTGTAATAATACTGTTAAGATATGCATTCCTTAGGAACTATTGTTTGTGTTGCAACAGGGACATTATTCAGTGATGCACTGGAACGTGAACGTGTCTGCCGAAGTTGAACAATAAATTACGATCCAGTTTGGTCTGAATAATAAATTCCGTAGTCCGTGTGTGACATAGAACAGAATTTGTTGATACCATTCATTTTCGTTTTGACTACTTTTGGATTGTTTTGTGTCATGTTTCTGTGTCCTCGCAATTGCTCTGTTGATTGCTATTCTGAATGTTGCTGGGCAGGGTTTGGTTTTGGAATTGGAATTGGAATATTATGGTATTATTGTGCATTATTTTGTTGGATTGATTAATTTAAAAAAATAATCAATCCAACTGTAGGAGGACAAACATGACACAAACCTTCCTAATTGTTAGAAATCCCACTGTTCATGCTAAACATGCTTCACTGATGAAAGTACTTGGTGAGCGCCGTTTTGTCCTACTAATTTTAGCGGCCCTTGAACTCATCGTTGTTTGTTTACATATACCGGTACAACTTTCTCCGATGCTGCCACAGAAAGACGTATTTTATGCCACTCCTTTCTTTGTCTCATTTTGTCCACCAAACTTTTTATGATGCGCCTGAACGTGAACGTGTCTGTCGAAGTTGAACAATAAATTACGACCCAGTTTGGTCTGAATAATCAATTCCGTAGTCCGTGTGCGACATAGAACAGCATTTGTTGATACCATTCATTTTCGTTTGACTACTTTTGGATTGTTTTGTGTCATGTTTCTGTGTCCTCGCAATTGCTCTGTTGATTGCTATTCTGAATGTTGCTGGGCAGGGTTTGGTTTTGGAATTGGAATTGTATTATTATGGTATTATTGTGCATTATTTTGTTGGATTGATTAATTAAAACAATTAATCAATCGAACTGTAGGAGGACAAACATGACACAAACCTTCCTAATTGATAGAAATCCCACTGTTCATACTAAACATGCTTCACTGATGAAAGTACTTGGCGAGTGCCGTTTTGCAACTCATTGTTGTTTGTTTACATGTACAACTTTCTCCGATGCTGCCACAGAAAGATGTATTTTATGCCACTCCTTTCTTTGTCTCATTTTGTCCACCAAACCTTTTATGATGCGCCTGAACGTGAACGTGTCTGCCGAAGTTGAACAATAAATTACGACCCAGTTTGGTCTGAATAATCAATTCCGTAGTCCGTGTGCGACATAGAACAGAATTTGTTGATACCCTTCATTGCTCTGTTGATTGCTATTCTGAATGTTGCTGGGCAGGGTTTGGTTTTGGAATTGGAATTGTATTATTATGGTATTATTGTGCAATTATTTTGTTGGATTGATTAATTAAAAAAATTAAATAATAATAATAATAATTAAAAAAAGCTCTGGGGAGCAACTAGGGCGGCGCTAAAGTTAAAGTTAAAGTTAAAGTACCAATAATTGTCACACACACACTAGGTGTGGTGAAATGTGTCCTCTGCATTTGACCCATCCCCTTGTTCACCCCCTGGGAGGTGAGGGGAGCAGTGAGCAGCGCGGTGGCTGCGCCCGGGAATCATTTTGGTGATTTATCGTCTAATTCCAACTCTTGATGCTGAGGAGGGGAGGCAATGGGTCCCATTGTTATAGTCTTTGGTATGACTCGGTCGGGTTTTGAACTCACAACCTACCAATCTCAGGTTGGACAGTGTACCCACTAGGCCACTGAGTAAAGAGTCACGGGTTGCCGACCTCCGAACCAGTGACTGAGTGTATACAATTACCATTTTCTTCAAATAACCCTAAAACAGCTGAATTACGATGCATTACGTTCCATGCTTTTCATTCCAGACATCCTGGAATTGTCATGAGAAGTGCAGCATGCATGAGGAGCAGCCATGAACTGGTCACGAACACGCAACCGGCAGAAAAAACATCAGAAAGAAGTCTGTGGAAAAAAGGACGGAGTGTGTACCTATACCAAAACCGCTGGAACAGCTGCTCGGTGCCCTATTTTCCCCAGCCAAACAGCTGGTGTCCAGGAATTAGATTTTTTCACTGGAAATACAGACTCAGCTTTTTATGACATCCCATACTGCTTTTCATCATTTACAGTAAAAAGAGGTGCAATCGGATTAGTAAGTCGGCTGAGAGTCTTTGCTCTGCCAGTCTTAGGTAAGTCATGGATAGTTGGAGAACTTGCTCAATAACATGACTTTACACAAAATATACAGGTTCATATACATTTTTTTTTATCACTGGTCACTATCAAAGATAGTGGTACCTCAACTGAGATAAGAGCTGTTATGCTTTAAGTTTCAAGCAAAAAAATTAAGTTAAAAGCATCCCCGCCATTGGTTGGCGGAGCAAATGTCACTGTGAGACCTGTAAGATCCGACTGAAACATCTGGTCTTACTCTGGTCTAAGCATTATAGCTGGAGATCGAAATAACTTTGTTTTTCCAAGCACGGGAAGTAAGAAAGTGAGCGTGAAGGACAGTGCTGGGAAGAAGAAGTGGGTGATATTCATTGAATTAACGAAATAAATCATCAAAAACACGACGAAGGGCGTCGCCAACTTGGCGATTCAACTCAAGCGCGTCACTGCTAGTTTGCACAATACTGAGGCAGAATGAGTGTAACACCTGCCAAGAATGTTAAAATAATATCGAAAGGGAAAACATTTATATATTAAAAATGCGGACATGACGTACAGTCGTGGTCAAAAGTTTACATACACTTGTAAAGAACATAATGTCATGGCTGTCTTGAGTTTCCAATCATTTCTACAAGGCTTACTTTTTTGTGATAGAGTGATTGGAGCACATACTTGTTGGTCACAAAAAACATTCATGAAGTTTGGTTCTTTTTTGAATTTATTATGGGTCTACTGAAAATGTGACCAAATCTGCTGGGTCAAAAGTATACATACAGCAATGTTAATATTTGGTTACATGTCCCTTGGCAAGTTTCACTGCAATAAGGTGCGTTTGGTAGCCATCCATAAGCTTCCGGCAAGCTTCTGGTTGAGTTTTTGACCACTCCTCTTGACAAAATTGGTGCAGTTTAGCTAAATTTGTTGGTTTTCTGACTTGTTTCTTCAGCATTGTCCACACGTTTAAGTCAGGACTTTGGGAAGGCCATTCTAAAACATTCATTCTAGCCTGATTTAGCCATTCCTTTACCACTTTTGACGTGTGTTTGGGGTCATTGTCCTGTTGGAACACCCAACTGCGCCCAAGACCCAACCTCCGGGCTGATGATTTTAGGTTGTCCTGAAGAATTTGGAGGCAATCCTCCTTTTTAATTGTCCCATTTACTCCCTGTAAAGGACCAGTTCCATTGGCAGCAAAACAGGCCCAGAGCATAATACTACCACCACCGTGCTTGACGGTAGGATTGGTGTTCCTGGGATTAAAGGCCTCACCTTTTCTCCTCCTAATACATTGATGGGTATTGTGGACAAACAGCTCAATTTTTGTTTCATCTGACCACAAAACTTTCCTCCAGAAGGTCTTATCTTAGTCCATGTGATGTCCGCAACCACGACTATAAATGTTCACTTTCCAGGGTAAATGTTGGGGCTGTGAATCTTTATGCATCACACAATTAGATTCGATTCTTGGGAGTGATGATTCGATTCTCTGTTTAAAACAATTATCGATTCATAATCAATACTTTTTGCCTGTTCTATGATTAACTACATTCCTTCATCACATAAACAGCTCAGATTTTTTCATACTACATAAAAAACTGGTTTTGTTTAATATAATTCTACTTAAACATGTGATAAAGTCAAATACAAAAAAGAAAACAAGAGACGTATCCAAGACTTCTCTTTTCTAAAGTAAATCTCTACAGCCGATATGATCATCTACATCAACAATATGGATTACCTAAGTGGCTTGACTGGACAGATTTAAATATATATATATATATATATATATATATATATATATATATAAACAGTTAAAGTACCAATGATTGTCACACGCACACTAGGTGTGGCAAAATTATTCTCTGTATTTGACCCATCACCCTTGATCACCCCCTGGGAGGTGAGGGGAGCAGTGAGCAGCAGCGGTGGCCGCGCCCGGGAATCAATTTTGGTGATTTAACCCCCAATTCCAACCCTTGATGCTGAATGCCAAGCAGAGAGGTAATGTGTATATATATGTAGATATATATACGGTACAGTATATGTGTGTGTATGTATATATATATATATATATATATATATATATATATATATATATATATACATATATATATATATATATATATATATATATATATATGTATATATGTACGTATATGTGTATATGTATGTATGTAAATTATTGAAATCGCTTTTTGATTAATTAATTGATTAAAAATCTTTACAAATAAGAATTGTGATTAATTGGGTAATCTTTTTTTTTTACCACTCCAAGGTACAACAAATGTTGTACTTTATTATTACATTACTTCATAAAACTACTGTAGTTGTTATTACTACATTATATTGCTTTTATTCAATAGTTCTTATATGAATGTATTTTTTCTGTTTAAAAAGCATACTTGCCAACCCTCCCGAATATTCCGTGAGACTCCCGAAATTCAGCACCTCTCCCGAAAACCTCCCGGGACAAATATTGTCCTGAAAATCTCCCGATTTTCAGCCGGAGCTGGAGGCCACGCCCCCTCCAGCTCCATGCGGACCTGAGTGAGGACAGCCTTTTTTCACGACGGGAGGACAACAGGGTGACAAGAACTAAATCATCCAGACGAGAGATAAATTGTATTATTATGTTTATCTTACCTAAAAATAAATATATTTATTAATTAAAAAAATAATAATAATAAATACATTTTTACTATATTTTGCTAAAAACATCAAAATTAATTGTATTTTTATTTGTATTTTTTATGACTCCTTATTACATCCAGCCATAGAATTATACATTAAAATAAACATATTTGAAATAATTAATTTTAAATGATCATAATATTTCATTTAAAATGACCATATTTAATTATTAAAATAATTGCTTGTTTATCAACAACTTTAGCATTTTATTCATTACATTTTGAAGCTCTCAGAAGCCAAGTTATGTTATATTCCTTAAGATTTATTTATGCAAGTTTGAAGTATCAATTATCTAAACACAGTTTTGTTTGCATATTTTCAGGATGTATATATATATATATATATATATATATATATATATATATGAATTACTTGACTTGGTGAATTCTAGCTGTCAATATACTCCTCCCCTCTTAACCACGCCCCCAACCACGCCCCGAACAAGCTTTCACCCCCCACCCCCCACCTCCCGAAATCGGAGGTCTCAAGGTTGGCAAGTATGTTAAAAAGGTAAAAACAAATTTTCTTTTGGTCAAACCGAGTGTTTTCAAACCCTCATAAATTGGGGTTGTACTGTCTTAGCAATAGAAAAAAAACAAAAAAACTTGCCTTTTTTTTGTCCTTTTTGCTAGACTTCTATGTGCAAGGGGACATTTTAATACGATGAAACTGCTGGAGTCGAACACAATTGGTTTTACACAAATATTATTGTCAACTTGGCCATACTGTAGGACAGATTCATGCACTGTAAAATAATCCATCCATCCATCCATCTTCTTCCGCTTATCCGAGGTCGGGTCGCGGGGGCAGCAGCTTAAGCAGGGAAGCCCAGACTTTCCTCTCCCCAGCCACTTCGTCCAGCTCCTCCCGGGGGATCCCGAGGCGTTCCCAGGCCAGCCGGGAGACATAGTCTTCCCAACGTGTCCTGGGTCTTCCCCGTGGCCTCCTACCGGTTGGACGTGCCCTAAACACCTCCCGAGGGAGGCGTTCGGGTGGCATCCTGACCAGATGCCCGAACCACCTCATCTGGCTCCTCTCGATGTGGAGGAGCAGTGGCTTTACTTTGAGCTTCCCCCGGATGGCAGAGCTTCTCACCCTATCTCTAAGGGAGAGCCCCGCCACCCGGCGGAGGAAACTCATTTCGGCCGCTTGTACCCGTGATCTTGTCCTTTCGGTCATAACCCAAAGCTCATGACCATAGGTAAGGATGGGAACGTAGATCGACCGGTAAATTGAGAGCTTTGCCTTCCGGCTCAGCTCCTTCTTCACCACAACGGATCGATACAGCGTCCGCATTACTGAAGACGCCGCACCGATCCGCCTGTCGATCTCACGATCCACTCTTCCCTCACTCATGAACAAGACTCCTAGGTACTTGAACTCCTCCACTTGGGGCAGGGTCTCCTCCCCAACCCGGAGATGGCACTCCACCCTTTTCCGGGCGAGAACCATGGACTCAGACTTGGAGGTGCTGATTCTCATCCCAGTCGCTTCACACTCGGCTGCGAACCGATCCAGTGAGAGCTGAAGATCCTGGCCAGATGAAGCCATCAGGACCACATCATATGCAAATAGCAGAGACCTAATCCTGCAGCCACCAAACCGGATCCCCTCAACGCCTTGACTGCGCCTAGAAATTCTGTCCATAAAAGTTATGAACAGAATCGGTGACAAAGGGCAGCCTTGGCGGAGTCCAACCCTCACTGGAAACGTGTCCGACTTACTGCCGGCAATGCGGACCAAGCTCTGACACAAAAAAAAGGACGTTTAAGCAGTGGTGTGCCGTCAAGGCCAGCAAGGGCTTTTCTGTTGGCCTAACAACACCAGAAGTCATGATCATAACTAAAGATACAATTATTTTTTCATTTACTTTCCCTAAATATCTAAAAGTATTCATATTCTTTTCATGTCATATTATGTTCCTTCCAGCGCTGTTGTTTTTAGGTTATAGAGTTTTTATCCCAATCAGAATTCAGCTAGCTTATGTTGCCATGCTGTACGAAACCTTCAGAATCAACAATGCACTGTAAGTGAACGGGCACATACAGTTGATAGACAGTTGTGATAGCCAATCAGATCACGAGTTGTTGTCAGTAGTCTATCTAGGTAGCCTGATGTTAACGAGACTGTGATTGGATACTCACTTGTTATTCGAAAGTGAGTTTCCAATCACAAGTTGCAACTTAGCAGGAAGCAGGAAGTGTTGACTCACAAAGAAGGAAAACAAAAGGTTGATTAGGTGGCAGATAAATATTTGCAAGGCCATTTTTCAAGAAGGATATTTAAAGAGAAACTACATCTTGTGAGACGATGACGGTGATGAAATGGGGGAATGCCCGCCATTTCCACTCGAATCAGTCGACTACGAGAGGTACCACTGGCTTATACGGCGTCAAATGGGTGCTACAAATTGTGAGTTCAAATATATTATTTCTTTATTTTTTTCAGGTTTAATGTTTTTTGCTATTTTAATTTTGACAGTACCACATAAGATATGTTTTAATTGCTGAAGCGGGTTTATGGATTTTTAAATGCACCGGAAAATAACCTGTTTTGTACACTGTTGAGGTGTTTCAATGAAAGTAGTGCGTAAATGTGTTCCTGTATAGTATTTCTCCAGCAATGGTCATGTGGTGACATAAATGATGGTATTTAAAGAGGTAATCATTGAAGTCGGACATCACTGAAGGCCTAGGTGGGAAATGCACGGCCCGCCACTGCATTTAAGTGCACATTGACAGGTTGTATGCTTATTTAAATTCATATTTGTTATACTGAATTTGTTGGTACTTTTTTGTAAAAAAAAAAAAAAAGAAAAAAAATGCACCCAACTTTTAAATAAAACCAAATGATTTAGGTATGTTAATCCGGTCTTTAAAAAGTCAAAAACCTAAATTAGGTTATTACATGTACTGTATTTTAAAAAGCTGGTTTCAACCAAATACAAACCCCGTTTCCATATAAGTTGGGAAATTGTGTTAGATGTAAAAATAAACGGAATACAATGATTTGCAAATCCTTTTCAACCCATATTCAGTTGAATGTACTACAAAGACAAAATAATTGATGTTCAAACTCATAAACTTTTTTTTTTTTTTTGCAAATAATAATTAACTTAGAATTTCATGGCTGCAACACGTGACAAAGTAGTTGGGAAAGGGCATGTTCACCACTGTGTTACATGGCCTTTCCTTTTAACAACACTCAGTAAACGTTTGGGAACTGAGGAGACACATTTTTTAAGCTTCTCAGGTGGAATTCTTTCCCATTCTTGCTTGATGTACAGCTTAAGTTGTTCAACAGTCCGGGGGTCTCCGTTGTGGTATTTTAGGCTTCATAATGCGCCACACATTTTCAATAGGAGACAGGTCTGGACTACAGGCTGGCCAGTCTAGTACCCGCACTCTTTTACTATGAAGCCACGTTGATGTAACACGTAGATTGGCATTGTCTTGCTGAAATAAGCAGGGGCGTCCATGGTAACGTTGCTTGGATGGCAACATATGTTGCTCCAAAACCTGTATGTACCTTTCAGCATTAATGGTGCCTTCACAGATGTGTAAGTTACCCATGTCTTGGGCACTAATACACCCTCATACCATCACACATGCTGGCTTTTCAACTTTGCACCTATAACAATCCGAATGGTTCTTTTCCTCTTTGGTCCGGAGGACACGACGTCCACAGTTTCCAAAAACAATTTGAAATATGGACTAGTCAGACCACAGAACACTTTCCCACTTTGTATCAGTCCATCTTAGATGAGCTCAGGCCCAGCGAAGCCGACGGCGTTTCTGGGTGTTGTTGATAAACGGTTTTCGTCTTGCACAGGAGAGTTTTAACTTGCACTTACAGATGTAGCGACCAACTGTAGTTACTGATAGTGGGTTTCTGAAGTGTTCCTGAGCCCATGTGGTGATATCCTTTACACACTGATGTCGCTTGTTGATGCAGTACAGCCTGAGGGATCGAAGGTCACGGGCTTAGCTGCTTACGTGCAGTGATTTCTCTAGATTCTCTGAACCCTTTGATGATATTACGCACCGTAGATGGGGAAATCCCTAAATTCCTTGCAATAGCTGGTTGAGAAAGGTTTTTCTTAAACTGTTCAACAATTTGCTCACGCATTTGTTGACAAAGTGGTGACCCTCGCCCCATCCTTGTTTGTGAATGACTGAGCATTTCATGGAATCTACTTTTATACCCAATCATGGCACCCACCTGTTCCCAATTTGCCTGTTCACCTGTGGGATGTTCCAAATAAGTGTTTAATGAGCATTCCTCAACTTTATCAGTATTTATTGCCACCTTTTCCAACTTCGTTGTCACGTGTTGCTGGCATCAAATTCTAAAGTTAATGATTTTTTGCAAAAAAAAAATGTTTATCAGTTTGAACATCAAATATGTTGTCTTTGTAGCATATTCAACTGAATATGGGTTGAAAAGGATTTGCAAATCATTGTATTCCGTTTATATTTACATCCAACACAATTTCCCAACTCATATGGAAACGGGGTTTGTATATGCAATCATTTTTAGTGCACGTAAAGGTGGTGATGTTTGTGTTTAGGGTGGGACGGGGGGCCCCTTCAGAATCTGGTAATACCCGCCTGATGACAGAGTTTGCTTTTAGTGTCGTTTCCCATTAATTCCGGTTCTGTGCCCTTATTTTGTTACATCTGTTTCCTGTTTTCGTGTTGAATAAATTCCCTTCACTGCTGTCTGAAGAGACTTTGACGTGCAGCTGTTTGTAATCAGGCTTTGAAGCAAAGTGTCTTCACAAGGAGGACCCTGGCCCATTACTTTACCATTCCAAGTCTAACCTGTGCGTTAGATGCATTCCGTTGCACCTCTTTTTGCCTTTTTCACGTTTCCTGCTCTTCATTTTAGTGCTTTTTGCTTGTGGGTTCGCTCAGTGTGAGCATGATTAAAGCCATTTCTCAGCATGTAGCCTCTGTCTCTTCATCCTTGGAGGCCAACCTTGACAGACATCTTTGACCCCATGGCGACTTACTGTGCAGTCGTACTCAATTTAAATAAAGACTTGAGTCGTCAACCTGCACATGTTTTTTTTTTTAATTTGGGCACTTGATTCTGTGGAGCGATATGCGACCAGACTGACTAGTTTGTATAATATGCAATGTGAAGCCGCACAGTAGACGGTGTTTGGCGAATATATTAAAGTTAATGAAGCTATAACATCGTGCTGGCTGTGGCCTCACGCTCATAGGTTTAATTGGTACTGGTAAAATATCAGTGGCGGGCCGTGTGTTTCCCACCTAGGCCTTCAGTGATGTCCTGTGTCCAATGATTAGCTCTCAAAATACCATCATTTATGTCACCACATGACCATTGCTGGAGAAATACTATACAGGAACACATTTACGCACTACTGGCATTGAACACATCAACGGTGTACAAAACGGGTTATTTTCTGGCGCATTTAAAAATCCATAAACCCGCATCAGCAATTAAAACATATCTTATGTGGTTGTGGAGGGAGGTGTGGCCAGCACGCCTGCAGGAGCAAAGGTCACCGCCTCTGTCTGTGGTGCTAAGGACGAGCACCATCGGATGGGGGCGGGGCATGTGCTGACGGCGAGACACAGCTGACAGGTGATTAGGTTTCCCAGGTGGTACGTGTTAATCTAATAGTCTGTTTGTCTTTAACAGTAAGCGGCCGAGAGCAGGAGGGAGGAAGAGGATACGGACATGACTAAAAAGTCACTTTCTGCTGGAGAAAGACTTTGGCAAAAATCGATGCACATTAAAACTGCACGCTTGGCTCCTGTGGAACTGCTCGGAAGCAACTTCTACAGTGGTAGTCAAAATTAAAATTGCAAAAAACATATTAAATGTGGAAAAAAAAAAAGAATTAATATATCTGAACTCACAATTTGTAGAACCCGACATCGTCACACGTGATGTAGTTTCTCTTTAAATATCCTTCTTGAAAATGGCCTTGCAAATATACGTGTTGTCTTGTCTAATCATAAAAGATGCAGACGAGGCGTGTTGGCTGAGTTCTTAAAGTTGACGCCACAGCGTGCTCATCAAAAACATCCCGCTGCCGGCATGGCGAAACGGGGCTACTGCACATGCTCTTCACTACTGTGGCATGCTGGGTAATGGAGTTCTTATGTTACCCAGCTCATAACATCACAATATATATATATATATCTGCCTTAGGCCAGCTAGAAGGCCTTACTGACAACAACTCGTGATCTGATTGGCTATCGCAACTGTCTGTCAAATGTGCATGGACGCCCGCATTGTTGATTGTAAAAAGCCTCGGGCAGATTTGGTACAGCATGGTAACATAAGCTAGCTGAATTCTAATTGGATAAAAACTCTGTAACCTAAAAACAGTACTGGAAGGAGCATAATATGACATGACAAGAATATGAATACTTTTAGATATTTAGGGAAAGTAAATAAAAAATACTTGTATCTTTTTTATTTAATTATCATGATTTCTGGTTATGTTAGGTCAGCAGAGAACAGAGTAAAATATGCTGTATGACATTATATTAGTGCCGCCTTTGTTCTTTTATCACTGTTTTTATTGCTGGTTATTGGGGATGGGAATCTCGCAACAACTCATCAATAGATTCTGATTCTAGGGGACGAGGATTCGATTCAACGCGATTCTTAATGCAAACCGATTCACGCATAAATTCTGGTATAAAAATGATAATAAATCCAGGTTACAAAAGCTCCTTTTGGTTGCTGACATATGATGTATACATGCAGCAAGTAAGCGCAAAGATGACATTAAAAAAATGTTTAGAAAATGGTTTCTTAAATTTTTGTAATAAATATGTTTATACAGTATCTGTGTCTTTTAATTGATTCTTGATAATTATGAATCAATTTCGAGACAGATTAAATAATACATCTTTTAATAGTATTTTTTTTCAGCAGCCTTACTGGTTATATTGTGCTTATTTATAGAAATACATTGCAAATAAGTGAACTGTTACATTATCTTATTTATTGATTTATTTCTATCTATGTCAATTTGTTGTTTCTTGAAAATGTTGTTCTGCACTACATGTTTGATGTGATTGTTTTCGGATTTCTGTTTGTCCTCTGTGTGGTGGTGTTTTTTTTTCTTGGGTTCATATTTTTATTTCTCATTTTCTGCGTGCTTTCATGTTTGCCCCTGAGAACTGGCTCCCACACTGATTGGAAACCAGTACACGCCTGTTCCTGGCTGCCAATCAGTTATACTTTTGCCAGTCTGATTTGTATCGCTGTGTTGTTTTGGGTTTGTCGACTTCCTTGATATACTATTTTCTGTTTCATTGTATTCATTATTTATTTATTAAATATACTTTTTACCTGTATTCCGCCTGCTTTTCTCTGCATACTGGGGTCACGCTACCAGCCACACGTCCTGCTCCTGACAGTTTGAATGACGATAATCAATACATCTGAATCTAAATTGGAGCCCAAGGAATTATTTTATTTAGAGCATCTCCCCCATTAAAAATGTTTTTTCACAATTTCCTATTTATTTAAAACGATCCTATACTTTTTTTTTTTCATCAAATTTTACTTAAATTTGATTCATGCTTTGTACTAAAATTCATGGAGAAGAAATTGTTCAGTAATTATTTTTTTTAGTGCAAAATAACTAACATAATTTAAACATATACAGTCGCGATCAAAAGTTTACATACACTTGTAAAGAACATAATGTCATAGCTGTCTTGAGTTTCCAATCATTTCTACAACTCTTATTTTTTAGAGTTATTGGAGCACATACTTGTTGGTCACAAATCCACAGAACTTTCTTCCAGAAAGTCTTGCCGTTGTCCATTTGATGTCAGATGAAACACAATTTGAGCTGTTTGGCCACAATACCCAGCAATATGTTTGGAGGAGAAATGGTGAGGCCTTTAATCCCAGTAACACCAATCCTACTGTCAAGCATGGTGGTGGTAGTATTATGCTCTGGGCCTGTTTTGCTGCTAATGGAACTAGTGCTTTAAAAGGCACAATGAAAAAGGAGGATTACCTCCAAATTCTTCAGGACAACCTAAAATCATCAGCCCTGAGTTTGGGTCTTGGACACAGTTGGGTGTTCCAACAGGACAATGACCCCAAACACATGTCAAAAATGGTAAAGGAATGGCTAAATCAGGCTGGAATGAAGGTTTTAGAATGGCCTTCCCAAAGTCCTGACTTAAACGTGTGGACAATGCTGAAGAAACAAGTCAATGTCAGAAAACCAACAAATTCAGCTGAACTGCACCAATTTTGTCAAGAGGAGTGGTCAAAAATTCAACCAGAAGCTTGTGGATGGCTACCAAAAGCGCCTTATTGCAGTGAAACTTGGGACATGTAAGCAAATATTAACATTGCTGTATGTATATTTTTGACCCAGCAGATTTGGTCACATTTTCACGAGACCCATAATAAATTCATAAGAGAACCAAACTTCATGAATGTTTCTTGTGACCAACAAGTATGTTCTCCAATCACTCTATCACAAAAAAATAAGAGTTGTAGAAATGATTGGCAACTCAAGACAGCCATATGACATTATGTCCTTTACAAGTGTATGTAAACTTTTGATCAGTGGCCTAGTGGTTAGAGTGTCCGCCCTGAGATCGGTAGGTTGTGAGTCATACCAAAGACTATAAAAATGGGACCCATTACCTCCCTGTTTGGCACTCAGCATCAAGGGTTGGAATTGGGGGTTAAACCACCAAAAATGATTCCCGGGCGTGACCACAGCTGCTGTTCACTGCTCCCCTCACCTCCCAGGGGTTGGAACAAGGGGATGGGTCAAATGCAGAGGACAAATTTCACCACACCTAGTGTGTGTGACAATCATTGGTACTTTAACTTAACGTATCTTAACTTAATATCTTCCTGACACATCTCCAAGCCAGGAATCAAAGCCAGCATGACCGCTTGACAGGAAATGTACCATTATATTATTTTCAGTGACGAAGCAGGAAGGGGCTATGAATCGGTTAGCACCTTATCATTCAATAACTGACATTTCGGGCTTATTCACACAAAAATGTGGTGTGTTATCTGCGTATAGCGAGGGGCGGCCCTAGATGTTGTTATTTACAATTGATCAATGGCCACTAGATAAGTATAATCACTAGAGATGTCCGATAATGGCTTTTTTGCCGATATCCGATATTGTCCAACTCTTAATTACCGATTCCGATATCAACCGATACCGATATATACAGTCGTGGAATTAACACATTATTATGCCTTATTTTGTTGTGATTCCCCGCTGGATGCATTAAACAATGTAACAAGGTTTTCCAAAATATATCAACTCAAGTTATGGAAAAAAGTGCCAACATGCCACTGCCATATTTATCATTGAAGTCACAAAGTGCATTATTTTTTTTTTAACATGCCTAAAACAGCAGCTTGGAATTTGGGACATGCTCTCCCTGAGAGGAGCATGAGGAGATTGAGGTGGGCGGGGTTGAGGGGGGAGTAGGGGGTAGCGGGGTGTATATTGTAGCGTCCTGGAAGAGTTAGTGCTGCAAGGGGTTCTGGGTATTTGTTCTGTTGTGCTTATGTTGTGTTACGGTGCGGATGTTCTCCCGAAATGTGTTTGTCATTCTTGTTTGGTGTGGGTTCACAGTGTGGCGCATACTTGTAACAGTGTTAAAGTTGTTTATACGGCCACCCTCAGTGTGACCTGTATGGCTGTTGACCAAGTATGCTTGTCATTCACTTGTGTGTGTGAAAAGCTGTAGATATTATGTGACTGGGCTGGCACGCAAAGGAAGTGTCTTTAAGGTTGATTGGCGCTCTGTACCTCTCCCTACGTCCGTGTACACAGCGGCGTTTTAAAAAGTCATACATTTTACTTTTTGAAACCGATAATTTTGAAACCGATACCGATAATTTCCGATATTACATTTTAAAGCATTTATCGGCCGATAATATCGGCAGTCCGATATTATCGGACATCCCTAATAATCACTATCTTTCAAACTACAGCACTATCTTGATATCGTAGAATTTTTTATATTTTTGCAATATTCCTAACTTTGCCGAAGCCTCTGATATTTCTGTGGGTTTTTTTCAGTGATCATTTTCAGTCCTGAGCACCACAACACTATGTCGCATGTTCCAAGGGGTGGAAATACGCTACTGCTTTCTCGCGGCTGGCAGTAATCATGTGCTCTGATTAGGCACAGGCAAGACGGCAAGCTGCCATGCTTTGAAATGCACAAAAGTTCAGATTCAGTTTATTTACCCAAATTCCAGCATCTGAGACAATTGAGCAACCCTATCAACCTCTGAGATGATGTTGTACTATCATGGCCTTGTTGACTCTCTGGTGTCTTTTTGGTTCCCTGTCACTGATTTGGAGGTTCAAGAGCATTCCATTGCTTTCCACGAAATCCCTCGTCTGTTAGTGTTGAGCCCGGGAGTGAAAACGTCAGCTTTGCCAGCAAGCTGTGTAAGCAATGGCGGGAGCTGCACTAATTGAAGAAAGAGTTTCGGATTTAGTGCTGAACCAGAAGCTAGACTGGCTTTTGATCGTCACTCTGGAAAAAGCGGGACCACACAACAACAACAACAAACACCAAAGCTGTTTTTGTGACACATCTCATCGACTCAACAGAGTGGCTGAAAGCAACCTCCTTAGATTAAATAAAAATAAGACGCACTACGTAATTATCGTGTTATTTTTAACAATTTAAATTGTATATAAGTGTGAATGTTGTCTGTCTATCTGTGTTGGCCCTGCGATGAGATGGCGACTTGTCCAGGGTGTACCCCGCCTTCCGCCCGAATGCAGCTGAGATAGGCTCCAGCGACCTCCCGTGACCCCAAAAGGGACAAGCGGTAGGAAATGGATGGATGGGTGAATTAACACAAGCTACATAAAAGGAACTATAGTAATGATAATAAAAAAAACTTAGTAAATAAATTGTGTACAACCATCCATCCATCCATTTTTCCATTTACATAAATATTTTCTCATTTAAATCACTATAAAAGACAAACATGGAATAAAAAGTCACCCGGAGGGTGTGTTGCAACTATTGTGGGATCATACTCCTCAGCATACTTGCCAACCTTGAGACCTCTGAATTCGGGAGATTGGGGGGAGGGGGTTGAGGTGGGCGGGGTCGTGGTGGGGCGGGGTTAAGGGGGATGAGTATATTTATAGCTGGAATTCACTGAAATTCAAGTATTTCTTATATATATATATATATATATATATACATATACACACACATAACACTCATCTACTCATTGTTGTATTTGAAACTGCAATGCTTTGCAGCCAGTAGCACAGTCTTTGAAGGAGCATAGGTATGGGCAGCATCTGTGAAATTTAATTTGCAGGAAAGGAGTGAGTTTAGGGTTGAATTGCCCATCCTCGTTCTATTCTCTGTCACTATCTTTCTAACCATGCTGAACACCCTTTCTGATGATGCATTGCTGTGTGGCATGCACAAAAGTGCCTTCATCAAATGCACCAGAGTCTGGAATCTTCCATCTCTCCCTAGCATACCCCTTCCCCTTCGAGCTGTCCTGGATGAACTGAAATTCTTGTTTCCAATAATCTTGGAATTTGCAAGGGTACTTCTTCTTCTTACTCGTCGTCGCCATGACTGTCTCTTCTTCGTTCTTCTGCTTCGTCGCTGTTATGTTTTTTTAACATTACTACTTGCCGTAGTTTTGAAGCAATGCATGATGGGAATCTGGATGTTGTGTGTCAGTGCATTAACATGCCGGCTGGAATAAACACACGCTGAGCAATAGCTCCGTGCCTGCCTACTTTATGGGTTATAGATAAACCTATGGATAATATATAATAGTCTCCTCCTTGTTGTGTGTGCAGTTGCGCACTGAGCTCCAAAAGCCGTAGATGTTATAACGTGACTGGGCCGGCACGCTGTTTATATGGAGGGAAAGCGGATGTGACGATAGGCTGTCCTCACTCAGGTCCTGTCATGTCTGTGATCATGTTTTGTTTAAGTTATGTTCTGTTTGGGTTTTGTACACTTAGTTCCTGCTTTTTCACTCCCTTGTTTTGTCACCATAGCAACCATTAGTTTCACCTGTTTCACATTTTGAGTCATGCACCTGTTTTCACTAATCATGTCACTATTATTTGAACCAATAGTTGCCAGGAAGTCAGCCTGGCGACCTTATCTCTGCTCACTTCATGCCATGCTACTTCTGATACTCATGCCTGTTCATGGTTATGCTTCTTGCCATGCCACGTAAGTTTTGTTTTTTCATGTCACAGTTAACGAGTTTTGCTTCATGTTCATAGTTTCTGCCTTTGTGCAAGTTTTTGTTTCATTAGCCAAGTTTTTGTACTTCCGCCTTGTGCGCGCCTTTTGTTCCTTTTTTATAGTAATAATAAAATATGTCCTTACCTTCACGTATTGCCCGCTCCAACTTTCCTTTGCATTCCGGGAAAACAAAACACCCCATAGTCCACGGTTTGAACAGGTCCGGCTGGAAATTGGGAGAAATTCGGGATAATGGTTGTCCCCGGAGATTTTTGGGAGAGACACTGAAATTCGGGAGTCTCCCGGAAAATTCGGGAGGGTTGGCAAGTATGCTCCTCAGCACTCCCGGTAAGGTCTATTCAGGTGTACTGGAGAGGAGGCTATGCCGGATAGTCGAACCTCGGATTCAGGAGGAACGGTGTGGTTTTCGTATTGGTCGTGGAACTGTGGACCAGCTCTATACTCTCGGCAGGGTCCTTGAGGGTGCATGGGAGTTTGCCCACCCAGTCTACATGTGCTTTGTGGACTTGGAGAAGGCATTCTACCGTGTCTCCCGGTAGATCCTGTGTGGAGTGCTCAAAGTATGGGGTATCAGACTGTCTGATTGTGGCGGTTCACTCCCTGTACGATCAGTGTCAGAGCTTTGTCCGCATTGCCGGCAGTAAGTCGGACCCGTTTCCAGTGCGGGTTGGACTCCGCCAAGGCTGCCCTTTGTCACCGATTCTGTTCATAACTTTTATGGACAGAATTTCTAGGCGCAGTCAGAGCGTTGAGGGTATCTGGTTTGGTCTCTGCTTTTTGCAGATGATGTGGTCCTGATGGCTTCATCTGGCCAGGATCTTCAGCTCTCACTGGATCGGTTCGCAGCCGAGTGTGAAGCGACTGGGATGAGAATCAGCACCTCCAAGTCCGAGTCCATGGTTCTCTCCCGGAAAAGGGTGGAGTGCCATCTCCGGGTTGGGGAGGAGACGCTGCCCCATGTGGAGGAGTTCAAGTACCTCGGAGTCTTGTTCACGAGTGAGGGAAGAGTGGATCGTGAGATCGACAGACGGATCGGTGCGGCGTCTTCAGTAATGCGGACTCTGTATCGATCCGTTGAAGTGAAGAAGGAGCTGAGCCGGAAGGACGAAGCTGGACGAAGTGGCTGGGGAGAGGGAAGTCTGGGCTTCCATGCTTAGGCTGCTGCCCCCGCGACCCGACCTCGGATAAGCGGAAGAAGATGGATGGATGGATGGATAAAAAGTCAGGTGTGTGATCATGAATCGATCAATAAAACTCAATCAATCATATTCATACTCGTGCTGTCAAATTATATATTTTTTCTAAATCAGATCAAGCATACTGTTTTACTGTTTCATAAAATTGCATTTTTTAAACTGACTTTAAAAAAAGATCCCGATATTTTGACACAAATTCAATTCTATTGTGAGAACTTCATACACAAACACTTTTTAAAATGCTTTACTCAGCACCTGCATTTGTTTGCCTATGAAATAAACTTAAAATGAAAGTATGTCTTCCTTGTGGCTACAGTGTGGTTGTCAAATGTAAACCACTGTTGTTTTTATGATTAATGACTGTGATGGAAATGACAAGTTATAATAGTAATATTGATAATACATATTGTTTCTGTTATTGTAACTCATTTTGTTAATGTTATTAATCATAATTTGTAATATCATTATTAATATTATTGATCCAACTATTAAGTTTCGGCTTTCCTTGTTTTATTTATTTTTATTTAAAGCTGATTGACTTGTCCAGGGTGTACACAGCCTTCCGCCCAATTGTAGCTGAGAAGGCTCCAGCTCCCCCCGCGACCCCAAAGGGAATAAGCGGTAGAAAATGGATGAATGGATGGGGACGTATGAGCTGGAGTTGCTCTTTGTCCTTTTGCCAAATTAATTGACATTTCTTGTGTGATTTTGTTCAGGTAAAGGAGCAAAGGAGTGGTCCAAATAAATTGTGTGATTAATCTACGTTCATACATGATTAATGCGGTCATTTTCTGTGATTATTCGCACGAGTTAAAAGAGAACTGCACTTTTTGGGGAATTCTGCCTCTCATTCTCAATCCTTATGTGACACAAGAACACATATCTTTCACTTTTATATTAGTTTTAAATAGTGAAAAACTGCTAGTGCGAGGTGGCTAACAATACAGGTAATTGGGAGTCATCTATTTTGCCTATAAGGCACTCTAAAAATACATCTAAAAAAGCCAGTAACGTTCCTTTTATATGACGTGACATGCATATTAACCAAGCTGTAGCGACATTGTTATTGTAGGAGCTAACACAGAAGAACTACTTTTCTGGCGTAGCGACACCTGGTCTTGCTCAGATGGCTCCTCTGACCAGTAGCGAGTAGCAAGCTACGAGCTGTTAGCTAGCTTGAGCCGCAAATAATGTTTTATTGCAACTCGCCAAAAAAAATTAAAAAGAACTTGAGCTGTATTGCCTTAGAGTTAGGAAAAGTTAATTACAGGTTATAAATTATGCATCTTACCTGTGTAGAAGAAGGTTTTGGCACCAAGTATGTCAACTTTGAATATCCACCCGGATACTATACAACTCTCAGCAAATGGAACAAAACATAAGACCATCGCAACATTGCCAGTAAGAATTATTTTTATCTAAGAATTGAAGATTATTCTGAATTTACCAGCTCAAGGAGAGCACGTGTGCTGAAAGATACAACCGTCCCATCAGTCGGCATCCCAGCAAGAACCGACATTTTAGGTCACTGTTTTGTATTCGTGATTGAAACGTTTAGCAATGATAATGCGCCGAGTCTCTCATGAAGTCTCTCATTATTATTATAAATCCTGAAAAATTGCGCTTCCGCCTTTGTAGTCCGTACTAACACCGTAGTCGATTAGCTTCTTTTTCTCTATCTTCTTGTTATAGGACATTCATCCTCCGTTGTTGCCATTTCTAATATGAAGTAATGTAAAGTTCTTAGTTATATCTGTCAGTAAACTCGCCATGAAAGCACTAAAACATACCGGTGTAGTGAGTTTACATTATTCACCCAAGGAACTTTAGTTATTAGAGAGTTCCGGTCGGACGGTTTTTCACGGGACACATTTCCAGCTCTATTATTGCACCAGTGAGCCACGGATGAGGAGATCCTACTTTGTTATTGATTGAAGTAAAGTCTGAATGTCATTAAAACAGTTAGCTCCATATTTTGACACTTCTTCCACTCCCGTCCTTGCACGCTACACCGCTACAACAAAGATGACGGGGAGAAGACGCTGCCGAAGATGAGCCACGTAAATAAGACCGCCCACAATACAGAGCATCCTTAAGCGACTGTCAGAAAGCGGCTTGGAGATGATCTGTAAAACATAATCTATGCCAGTCTTTTTCGCGGGATACAGTCTGGTGTGCCGTGGGAGATTATGTAATTTCACCTAATTGGGTTAAAAATATTTTTTGCAAACCAGTAATTATAACCCGCAAATGTGCCGTTGTTGAGTGTCTGTGCTCTCGACAGCTTGTCAGAGTAACCGTGTAATACTTTTCCATATCAGTAGGTGGCAGCAGGTAGCTAATTGCTTTGTCGATGTCGGGAACATGGTTTGTCGTGATCACAGTATGCAGGAGGCAGTGTGCAGGTAAAAAGGTATCTTACACTTAAACCAAAAAAAAACAAAAGACAAGTGCCGCTAAGAAAAGGCATTGAATCTTAGGGATTGCTATGCAAAACGAAACTAAAACTGAAAAAAACTGAATGCTGGACGACAGCAAAGACTTACAGTGTGTGGAGCAGACGGCGTCCACAAAGTAGATCCGTACATGACATGACAATCAACAATGTCCCCACAAAGAAGGATAGCGTCCGCACAACTTAAATAGTCTTGATTGCGAAAACAAAGCAGGTGCGGGGAATAGCACTCAAAGGAAGACATGAAACTGTTCCAGGAAAATACCAACAAAAGAGGAAAAGCCACCAAAGTAGGAGCGCAAGACAAGAACTAAAACACAACACACAGGAAAACACCAAAAAAACAAAATAAGTCACGGCGTGATGTGACAGGTCGTGACAGTACACCTACTTTGAGACAAGAGCTATAGTGATGCATGGCTGGTTATGGTTTGACTTCATATCCAACAATTGTGAGAACAACTTTTTATTGTCAATATCGGCTACTGAGTTTCATTCATATGTTTTCTGCTGGTTGTGTGCCTCAGAATTTTTTCAATGAAAGAAATGTGCCTTGGCTCAGAAAAGGTTGAAAAACACTGACTGATGCAACATTTTGACCAAAGAACCCCATTACATGTTATGTAGACCACAAGGAAGTGTTTTCCATTTAGAAAAAATATATAGTAATATGACCCCTTTAATGCGCCCTATAATCCGGTGAGCCTTTTGTATTAAAATAGACCTGACTTGACCCGCTCATCGGCAGTGCGCCTTATCATCCGGTGCGCCCTATGGTCCAGATAATACGGTATGATAAATTTCTTATTTTTCACAAAAATGGTCCGATTAATTTTTCTTGGTACAAAACATGTATCAAATTTAAATCAGCTTTGATTAAAAAATTATTAAAACAGTTTCACATAAGAAAGGGTGAAAAAAAATCGTAATGGGGAATTTAAAATAAAATTCTGCTTCAGACCCCAATTTATGCGGCTCTGTAGCCGCCTCTTACTATCAGTTTTTCAATATTAAGTGTCACGATCAGGTGAGTGTTGCTTGCGACGTAATCACAGCTAAAAGTATATTTAATGACAACGCCAAACCTATAGTGCAGCTAGGAATTGCACAGGAAGCTACACAGGAACAAAGTTAGACAGACCACAAGTACTCTAAACATAATACAAAGTAATTTACAATAATGCAGTCATGTTTAATTAGGTGCAGGTGAGTCGAGAGTGCCAATCAGAGACAGGTTTGGCAGGCAGCGCCCAGGAAAGATGTGCAGTAACAGGAAATAGAAACCAAAACTCAGGAAGTTTATTACAAAACCAAAAAGGTCAAGACGGATTATGATAGTTAGAAATAGGGATGTTCGATAATGGCTTTTTGCCGATATCCGGTATTCCGATATTGTCCAACTCTTTAATTACCGATACCGATGTCAACCGATATATGCAGTCGTGGAATTAACACATTATTATGCCTAATTTGGACAACCAGGTATGGTGAAGATAAGGTACTTTTTAAAAAAATGTATAAAATAAGATAAATAAATTAAAAACATTTTCTTTTTAATAAAAAAGAAAGTAAAACAATATAAAAACAGTTACATAGAAACTAGTAGTTAATAAAAATTAGTAAAATTAACTGTTAAAGGTTAGTACTATTAGTGGACCAGCAGCACGTATGCTTACAAGCAGACTGTATTGATATATATTGATATATAATGTAGGAACCAGAATATTAATAACAGAAAGAAACAACCCTTTTGTGTGAATGAGTGTAAATGGGGGAGGGTTTTTTGGGGGGTTGGTGCACTAATTGTAAGTGTATATTGTGTTTTTGATGTTGATTTAATTAAAAAAAATTAAAAAAATTAAAAAAAATTAAAAAAAACAGATACCGATAATAAAAAAAACGATACCGATAATTTCCGATATTACATTTTAATGCATTTATCGGCCAATATTATCGGACATCTCTAGTTAGAAAGCACGGTGAAGGAAAAAATATGTGCGTTAACTTTGACAGCCTTAATTTTGGCATCATGAGACCAAGACGACAATTGATCAACAGTACTTTGCTGATGCGAGACTCCCAACAGGATGTTCTCAGAGGGAAGTGGCCACAGAGTTTAGAGGGTCACAGAGTGTCATCGGCAACAGTCTAGAGAGACTGGAAGAGAAATAAAAAGATGCAGGGCCTGAGCTACTAAACGTTTGCATGTATCAAAACATGTGCAAACTTGATAGCGCACGCAAAGCTGATCTACGAAACTTGTGAGGATTATATCTCTTAAATGAGCAAAAAAGAGAGCACAATCCATTTAGCATGTTTGTCTTCTACATGTATATACAGAATATATGCGGATTATGTGAACTCCCAAAATACTGGGATACAAACAAGTATGAGAGAATATTCAATATGTGTGTGTGTGTTGAAATATTTGGACTGTCATACATAGATATTTTAGACATGTCTTGTATTCAGCAGTGAGATTTTATCATTTCATAACTGCTGGATGACTTAAGGTTAAGGAGCTGATTAAAACTAATTGAATTAGTTTTGATTTGATTAGTGTTTGTGTCTGCTGGCGTTTTTCATGTGTTTTTTTTACATAAATGCATATTTAATTGAAGTATTTATTTCAAACCTGCACAGTACAACAAGGCATTTTTTTTTTTTTTACATTTTGGCAGAGACATTTATGCAAGGCTTGAAAAGGGTTTGGATGAAGCAGATGCTTATAATATCCCAAACCCTCTCACTCATTCCACATTTAACATAAACAATATAATACAAGAACAACACCATACAAACAAAAACAAGAAAAACTCCTGTATAGTATCAATATAATAGTACCACTGTTAGTATGAGACAAGACAAGACGAGACAAAACACACACACACACACACACACACACACAATTTTGCTAAACATATTCTATTGGTGCATATATATATATATATATATATATATGTATATACATACATACATACATATACAACTATGTATATATATATATATATATATATATATATATATATATATATATATATATATATGTATTATATCCCGTTTTTATAAGCAGCACGGTGGTACAGAGGTTCGTGTGTGTGCCTCACAATAAGAAGGTACTGGGTTTGGTCTCTCTGTGTGGAGTTTGCATGTTCTCCCCATGCGTGGGTTCCCTCCTTCTCTCTGGGTACTCCGGCTTCCTCCCACCTCCAAAGACATGCACCTGGGGATAGGTTGATTGGCAACACTAAATTGGCCCTAGTGTGTAAAGTCTATCTGTGTTGGCCCTGTGATGAGGTGGCGACTTGTCCAGGATGTACACCGCCTTCCGCCCGAGAGGAACAAGCGGTAGAAAATGCATGGATGGGTGGATATATATACTGTATATATGTATATATAAATACATTATATATGTATATAAAGATAGGATATATCGAGCTAGGTATATACATAATGTATATATATAAAGATGAGATATAATATATCGAGTGCCTATCTAGATAAACCCCTTGAATTGAGTGTTTTTTTGTAAAAAAAAAAAAAAAAGAAAAAAAAAAAGTGGGTTTTATTTACAAAATAGTGTCAACAAATGCAATGTAAAGGACCAAAATATTAACTGAAATAATAATATAACCACTTAAGTATGATTGTAAATCTGTTACATTTTCTTTTAGTTCAGAAGTTAAAATAGAGATGATTTGATCCACGTAGGCGGATCATCACTGAGTAATACCATCCATCCATCCATCCATCTTCCTCCGCCAACCGAGGTCGGGTCGCCGAGGTAGCGGCCTAAGCAGGGAAACCCAGACTTCCTTCTCCCCAGCCACTTCGTCCAGCTCCTCCTGGGGGATCCCGAGGCGTTCCCAGGCCAGCCGGGAGAGATGGTCTTCCCAACGTGTCCTGGGTCTTCTCCGTGGCTTCCTACCAGTCGGACGTGCCCGAAACACCTCCCTAGGGAGGCGTTCGGGTGGCATCCTGAGCAGATGCCCGAACCACCTCATCTGGCTCCTCTCGATGTGGAGGAGCAGCGGCTTTACTTTGAGCTCCTCCCAGATGACAGAGCTTCTCACCCTATCTCTAAGGGAGAGCCCCACCACCTGGCGGAGGAAACTCAATTCGGCCGCTTGTACCCGTAATCTTGTCCTTTCGGTCATGACCCAAAGCTCATGACCATAGTTGAGGATGGGAACGTAGATCGACCGGTAAATCGAGAGCTTTGCCTTCCGGCTCAGCTCCTTCTTCACCACAACGGATCGATACAGCGTCCGCATTACTGAAGACGCCGCACCGATCCGCCTGTCGATCTCACGATCCACTCGACCCTCACTCGTGAACAAGACTCCGAGGTACTTGAACTCCTCCACTTGGGGCAAGATCTCCTCCCCAACCCGGAGATGGCACTCCACCCTTTTCCGGGCGAGAACCATGGACTCAGACTTGGAGGTGCTGATTCCCATCCCAATCGCGAACCGATCCAGTGAGAGCTGAAGATCTTGGCCAGATGAAGCCATTAAGACCACATCATCTGCAAATAGCAGAGACCTAATCCTGCAGCCACCAAACCAGATCCCCTCAACGCCTTGACTGTGCCTAGGAATTCTGTCCATAAAAGTTATGAACAGAATCGGTGACAAAGGGCAGCCTTGGCGGAGTCCATCCCTCACTGGAAACAGGTCCGACTTACTGCCGGCAATGCGGACCAAGCTCTGGCACTGATCATACAGGGAGCGAACCGCCACAATAAGACTGGGTAATACAAATAATAATAATACATCATTATTGTTATGTTTATTTTTATATTTTGTATTATTATTATCATTACAGCATCCCATGGGAGTTAAGCCTCCCCCTGTCTTTAAAAACAAGTAACGCCTCTGTTTGAATGCACCTCAATTATGTGCAATGAGATGCAAAAATGAAATTTACACATAATTTCTGGCTATGCTGACACAGATACTGTAGATGTATTATATTTTTACCTTTCTTCCATCGTTTCATCATTGTTCCAAAACATTGGTGTGTGTGAGCTATGATGACGTTATGACGTCAGTGACTAGTGAAGCATTCGAAGCTACTTTGCCTCTATGTAGGTGGAATGAACAATTTTGTATGTTGATAGGCGTTGTATTAATTTTATCTTGAAGGGGAACATTATCACAATTTCAGAAGGGTTAAAACCATTAAAAATCAGTTCCCAGTGGCTTATTTTATTTTTCGAAGTTTTTTTCAAAGTTTTACCCATCACGCAATATCACTAAAAAAAGCTTCAAAGTGCCTGATTTTAACCATCGTTATAAACACCCGTCCATTTTCCTGTGACGTCACATAGTGATGCCAATACAAACAAACATGGCGCATAGACCAGCAAGCTATAGCGACATTAGCTCGGATTCAGACTCGGATTTCAGCGGCTTAAGCGATTCAACAGATTACGCATGTATTGAAACGGATGGTTGTAGTGTGGAGGCAGGTAGCGGAAACGAAATTGAAGAAGAAACTGAAGCTATTGAGCCATATCGGTTTGAACCGTATGCAAGCGAAACCGACGAAAACGACACGACAGCCAGCGACACGGGAGAAAGCGAGGACGAATTCGGCGATCGCCTTCTAACCAACGATTGGTATGTGTTTGTTTGGCATTAAAGGAAACTAACAACTATGAACTAGGTTTACAGCATATGAAATACATTTGGCAACAACATGCACTTTGAGAGTGCAGACAGCCCAATTTTCATCAATTAATATATTCTGTAGACATACACTCATCCGCGCTCTTTTCCTGAAAGCTGATCTGTCCAGTTTTGGAGTTGATGTCAGCAGGCCAGGGAAGCTAGGGTCCATATTCTTCTCTTGATCATCCTCGGTGGCATAAGGGACGGTGTGAGCCAAGACATCCAGGGGGTTTAGCTCGCTCGTCTGCGGGAACAAACTGCCGCCATTGCTTGTCGTGCTACCGAGGTCCTTTGTCCCTGAATTGCTCACACACTCCGGCAGATTCAATGGGGGTCTGGCGGCAGATTTCTTTGACTTTATCGTTGGAAATGCATCTGCTTTGAGTGTCGCAGGATATCCACACATTCTTGCCATCTCTGTCGTAGCATAGCTTTCGTCGGTAAAGTGTGCGGAACAAACGTCCAATTTCTTGCCACTTTCGCATCTTTGGGCCATTGGTGCAACTTGAATCCGTCCCTGTTCGTGTTGTTACACCCTCCGACAACACACCGACGAGGCAGGATGTCTCCAAGGTACGGAAAACAGTCGAAAAAACGGAAAATAACAGAGCTGATTTGACTCGGTGTTTGACAAAATGGGGGATTGCTTCCCGATGTGACGTCACGTTGTGACGTCATCGCTCCAAGAGCGAATATTAGAAAGGCGTTTAATTCGCCAAAATTCACCCATTTAGAGTTCGGAAATATATGGTCTTTTTTCTGCAACATCAAGGTATATACAGGTAAAAGCCAGTAAATTAGAATATTTTGAAAAACTTGATTTATTTCAGTAATTGCATTCAAAAGGTGTAACTTGTACATTATATTTATTCATTGCAGACAGACTGATGCATTCAAATGTTTATTTCATTTAATTTTGATGATTTGAAGTGGCAACAAATGAAAATCCAAAATTCCGTGTGTCACAAAATTAGAATATTACTTAAGGCTAATACAAAAAAGGGATTTTTAGAAATGTTGGCCAACTGAAAAGTATGAAAATGAAAAATATGAGCATGTACAATACTCAATACTTGGTTGGAGCTCCTTTTGCCTCAATTACTGCGTTAATGCGGCGTGGCATGGAGTCGATGAGTTTCTGGCACTGCTCAGGTGTTATGAGAGCCCAGGTTGCTCTGATAGTGGCCTTCAACTCTTCTGCGTTTTTGGGTCTGGCATTCTGCATCTTCCTTTTCACAATACCCCACAGATTTTCTATGGGGCTAAGGTCAGGGGAGTTGGCGGGCCAATTTAGAACAGAAATACCATGGTCCGTAAACCAGGCACAGGTAGATTTTGCGCTGTGTGCAGGCGCCAAGTCCTGTTGGAACTTGAAATCTCCATCTCCATAGAGCAGGTCAGCAGCAGGAAGCATGAAGTGCTCTAAAACTTGCTGGTAGACGGCTGCGTTGACCCTGGATCTCAGGAAACAGAGTGGACCGACACCAGCAGATGACATGGCACCCCAAACCATCACTGATGGTGGAAACTTTACACTAGACTTCAGGCAACGTGGATCCTGTGCCTCTCCTGTCTTCCTCCAGACTCTGGGACCTCGATTTCCAAAGGAAATGCAAAATTTGCATGGTTGGGTGATGGTTTGGGGTGCCATGTCATCTGCTGGTGTCGGTCCACTCTGTTTCCTGAGATCCAGGGTCAACGCAGCCGTCTACCAGCAAGTTTTAGAGCACTTCATGCTTCCTGCTGCTGACCTGCTCTATGGAGATGGAGATTTCAAGTTCCAACAGGACTTGGCGCCTGCACACAGCGCAAAATCTACCCGTGCCTGGTTTACGGACCATGGTATTTCTGTTCTAAATTGGCCCGCCAACTCCCTTGACCTTAGCCCCATAGAAAATCTGTGGGGTATTGTGAAAAGGAAGATGCAGAATGCCAGACCCAAAAACGCAGAAGAGTTGAAGGCCACTATCAGAGCAACCTGGGCTCTCATAACACCTGAGCAGTGCCAGAATCTCATCGACTCCATGCCACGCCGCATTAACGCAGTAATTGAGGCAAAAGGAGCTCCAACCAAGTATTGAGTATTGTACATGCTCATATTTTTCATTTTCATACTTTTCAGTTGGCCAACATTTCTAAAAATCCCTTTTTTGTATTAGCCTTAAGTAATATTCTAATTTTGTGACACACGGAATTTTGGATTTTCATTTGTTGCCACTTCAAATCATCAAAATTAAATGAAATAAACATTTGAATGCATCAGTCTGTCTGCAATGAATAAATATAATGTACAAGTTACACCTTTTGAATGCAATTACTGAAAAAAAAATAAAGTTTTTCAAAATATTCTAATTTATTGGCTTTTACCTGTATTGACGCTTACATAGGTCTGGTGATAATGTTCCCCTTTAACATTAGTGAAATATTTGTCTTCATAAATTACATATTTGAGCGGCAGAAAAAAAAAAATCTTTACAAAAGCCCTGGAAAACCCGCTGTGCTTGGGGCCCCATTTTAACGGCCTTGGTTACATCACAAGTACGCCTTCCACTTAGTTGCATTTATAAACTAAAGCTTTCGAAATCAAACCGGCAGTATTCTACTAGAAAGGTAGTTCAGAATCCATCGAGGGTTGTGAGGCACAGAAGCTCCTTTTTTTTTTTTTTTTTTCCACCAGACGACTGTATAAATCAGCTCAAATGACTGGCAGGTGAAAAAATAGAACAAAACAAGAGGCTGTGGAAAAAGAAAAGTTGAGACGAGAGACTTGTATGAATCAGACAGCAGTGGAACACGATTAAAGAGATGGTGGGATTTCAGCGATAAATTAGAGCAGGGGTTATTAACCTTTTTTAACCCAGGGGGCCCAACTTTTCCACTACAGATGGGCCCGGGCCACTCAAATATTGAATTACTCATCTTATTATTGCTTTTTTCTTGCCTAATAATATGAAACCCCGTGGTAATCACCAATAATATTCATTTAACACATAAACCTTACCAAGGCTTAGGTCAGGCTGATTATAAAAAGTAGTACTAACCAAATATACTGCATAAGAAACAAATACCATTAAAGTGCAAATGAAAATACAGTTTCACCACTTTAGTCATACTTTTTGCGCTTAAAGGGGAATTGCACTTTTTCTTGGAATTTTGCCTATCGTTCACAATCATTATGAAAGACATGACGGTGGGTGGATTTTTTTAATGCATTCTAAATAGGGATGTCCGATAATGGCTTTTTGCCGATATCCAATATTGTCCAACTCTTTAATTACCGATACCGATATCAACCGATACTGATATCAACAGATATATGCAGTCGTGGAATTAACACATTATTATGCCTATTTTGGAGAACCAGGTATGGTGAAGATAAGGTACTTTTTAAAAAAATTAATAAAATAAAATAAGATAAATAAATTAAAAACATTTTCTTGAATGAAAAAGAAAGTAAAACAATATAAGAACAGTTACATAGAAACTAGTAATTAATGAAAATTAGTAAAATTAACTGTTAAATGTTAGTACAATTAGTGGACCAGCAGCACGCACAATCATGTGTGCTTACGGACTGTATCCCTTGCAGACTGTATTGATATATATTGATATATAATGTAGGAACCAGAATATTAATAACAGAAAGAAACAACCCTTTTGTGTGAATGAGTGTGAATGAGTGTAATGGGGGAGGGAGGTTTTTTGGGTTGGTGCACTAATTATAAGTATATCTTGTGTTTTTTATGTTGGTTTCATTAAAAAAAACAACAACAACAAAAAAAACAATACCGATAATAAAAAAAACGATACTGATAATTTCCGATATTACATTTTAACGCATTTATCGACATCCCTAATTCTAAATATTAAATAAACGTGAATAAATGTCTGCTTACGGCGGGGCCAATGGGAGCTCCACTATTTCACCCATAAAATCCAATAAATAACCGTTCAAAAATAATAATACTCCAGTTACATATTGTGACTTGAATAAATAACAAAGTGTGGAGGGACAGTGTGATCAGCGCGCTGCAGGAGCAAAGGTCACCGTCTCTGTCAATGGTGTTGAGGGAGGAGCACCATCGACTAGGGGCGGGGCATGTGCGGGATGGCGAGACACAGCTGGCAGGTGATTAGATTTCACAGGTGGTACGTGGTGATCTAATCATCTGTTGTCTTTAACAGTGAGCGGCCAGCGGAGGAGAGAGGTGGGAGAAACTGGAGAGACAGACATCTGAAAAGATTGTACTGAAAAGATTGTTCTTGGCATCGCAAGATGATTAAAACTCTGTTAAACGTCACGCCTGGCTCCTGTGACGTGATATTCCTTGGAACGGGTAGGGAACAACTTCCACACAAATTATTAGTGATATTGTTAATATAAGGGCTAACACAGACAAACTATTTACTAGGGGTGTGGGAAAAAATCGATTCGAATTCGAATCACGATTCTCACGTTGTGCGATTCAGAATCGATTCTCATTTTAAAAAAATTGTTTTTTTTTGTTGTTTTTTTTCTTTTTTAATTAATCAATCCAACAAAACAATACACAGCAATACCATAACAATGCAATCCAATTCCAAAACCCAACCCAGCAACACTCAGAACTGCAATAAACAGAGCAATTGAGAGGACACACAAACACGACACAGAACAAACCAAAAGTAGTGAAACAAAAATGATCAACAACAGTATCAATATTAGTTACAATTTCAACATAGCAGTGATTAAAAATCCCTCATTGACATTATCATTAGACATTTATAAAAATTTAAAAAAATGAATAGTGTCACAGTGGCTTACACTTGCATCGCATCTCACAAGCTTGATTGACACTGTGTCCAATATTTTCACAAAGATAAAATAAGTCATATTTTTGGTTCATTTAATAGTTAAAACAAATTTACATTATTGCAATCAGTTGATAAAACATTGTCCTTTACAATTATAAAAGCTTTTTACAAAAATCTACTACTCTGCTTGCATGTCAGCAGACTGGGGTAGATCCTGCTGAAATCCTATGTATTGAATGAATAGAGAATCGTTTTGAATCGGGAAAAAATCGTTTTTGAATCGAGAATCGTGTTGAATTGAAAAAAAAAAGATTTTGAATCGAATCGTGACCCCAAGAATCGATATTGAATCGAATCGTGGGACACCCAAAGATTCACAGCCCTACTTTTTACGCTTGTGTGCCAATGTTTACATCGAGTGGTCTGCTGTTTCCTCGCTTCCTCACTTCCTTGCTCCCTGTACGTTTATTCTAGATGATAAATCATGCATCTCACCTGGACAGAAGAAGTCTGAATAAGTATTCCAACAAGTTCGTATACTTTGACAGCCATTTAGGACCTGAAACTGGCGAGGACTGTCAGAGTGTGTTCGTGACGAACCCCAAGATGCAGAGATGGCGGCAGGCATTGAGCAGGAAAACATGATTTAATTTAACACTATAACCAAAAACAAACAAAAGGGTACAAACAGAAGGTGCGCACAAGGCGGAGAACAAACTTGGCTATGAACAAAAACTAGCACAAAGGCTAACTGTGGACGAAGAAACAAAAACACTTACTGTGACACGAAGAAACTATGACATGAGCAGAGTGAACAGAAGTAGACACAGCTACAAGGACAAGTATAAATGACAGGTAGTAGTGACAATAATCCAGCGCAGAGTGGAGGACAAAGCAGGTCTAAATAGCAGCTGGCTGATTGACACCAGGTGTAGCCCGGTGTCAATCAGCCACAGCTGAGGGGAAAAAGCACTCATGGAGACAATCAGGAAATAACCAAAATAAGAGTGCTGACAGGAACTAAAGACAGGAAACAAAGACAAACGCAGAGGAAAAACTAAGACATAGCCAGACTGTCAGGGACAAGCCTGACAAGGACGACACAAAAAGACGCGGGTTCCCAAACACCATCTCGTGCGAGGGTTATTATATCTCAGCAGTCAGCATCCTCATGACAGCAGACCTTGCACAGTAAGTGATGTTTTATTGTATTTGTTAAGTCTGCAGTGAGTAATAATCAGTGATGAAGAAAAAAAGCAAACGTGATGCGTTTTTTAAATGAATGTGCCATGTATGCTTAAAATGGTCAAAATACTTAAATGTTATTATAAATGTCGTCGTTACTACATTACATATATACTTAAAGTTAAAGTTAAAGTACCAATGATTGTCACACACTCTAGGTGTGGCGCAATTATTCTCTGCATTTGACCCATCACCCTTGATCACCCCCTGGGAGGTGAGGGGAGCAGTGAGCAGCAGCGGTGGCCGCGCCCGGGAATAATTTTTTGGTGATTTAACCCCCAATTCCAACCCATGATGCTGAGTGCCAAGCAGGGAGATAATGGGTCCCATTTTTATAGTCTTTGGTATGACTCGGCCGAGGTTTGAACTCACAACCTACCGATCTCAGGGCCAACACTCTAACCACTAGGCCACTGTACTTACATCATGTACTGTATATAAGACCTCAATGGAGGTGTTTGGATGTTTTTTAAGGGCTTTGTAATGTGGAATTGCACAGCCTTATAGACTTTATTGTTAGCGGACTGTTGATCACATTTTTTTAAATATTTAGAATGTAAAAAAAAAAACATCCATCGCCATGTCTCTCATAATGATTGTGAATGATAACCAAAATTAAAAAAAAAAAAAAGTGCAGTTCTCCTTTAAGAAACTCCTCTATGACTTTAGCTCCAGACTTCTGTTTGTTTGAGATTGTCATTACTGCCACAAGTGGTGAAAATAGTGTATTACAGCTCAGTACTGCTAAATGGTTAAGAAACACTGCATTAAAGTACATACCGTATTTTTTGGACCATACGGGGCACTGTCGATGAGCGGGTCTATTTGGGTCCATTTTCATACTCAAGACGCATTAAAGGGTTCAAAATATGAGTTTATTTTATACGTTTAAAACACTTCCTTGTGGTCTACATAACATGTAATGATGGTTTTTGGTCAAAATGTTGCATAGATAATTTTTTACAGATCATCTTCAAGCTGCTTTCTGACAGTCTCTTTAGAATGTAACATTTGGTGGGCGTGTCTTATTTACGTGCCTCCACTTCAACAGTGTCTTCTTCCTGTCTTCTTTCGTTGTAGTGGTTAGTTCATCCATATGGAGTCTACTGACAGAATAAGTTCGATTTGTACATTAATTTGCATTACAAATGGCAACAGCGGAGATTAAATGCCCCACAACAAAACAATAGAGAAAAAGAAGGGGCTTATTGGCTACGGCGCAGACTACAATGGCGGGCACATTTTCGGGATGTATGCAAATCCCAATTACATAACAGCAGGAACCAATAGGTAAGAAAAAGTTCCATCCATCCATCCATTTACTACCGTTTGTCCCTTTCTGGGTCGCTGGAGCTTATATTCGGGTGGAAGGCGGGGTACACCCTGGTCAAGTCGCCACCTCATCACAGGGCCAACACAGATAGACAGACAACATTCAGACTCACATTCACACACTCGGGCCCATTTAGTGTTGCCAATCAACCTATCCCCAGGTGCATGTCTTTGGAGGTGGGAGGAAGCCGGAGTACCCGGAGGGAACGCACGCAGTCACGGGGAGAACATGCAAACTCCACACAGAAAGACCCCGAGCCCGGGGATCGAACCCAGGACCTTTGTATTATGAGGCACATGCACTAACCCCTGTTTCACCGTACTCAAGGTATGAAAAGTTGGTTTATCAAAAACAAAACACCAAATAATGTTTCCTAATAAATGCCATTTCGGGGTTCCATTTACACACACTATACCAGGGGTCACCAACGCGGTGCCCGCGGGCACCAGGTCGCCCGTAAGGACCAGATGAGTCGCCCGCTGGCTTGTTCTAAAAATAGCTCAAATAGCAGCACTTACCAGTGAACTGCCTCTATTTTTTAAATTGTATTTATTTACTAGCAAGATGGTCTCGCTTTGCTCGACATTTTGAATTCTAAGAGAGACAAAACTCAAATAGAATTAGAAAATCCAAGAAAATATTTTAAAGACTTGGTCTTCACTTGTTTGAATAAATTCATTTTTTTTTTTTACTTTGCTTCTTATAACTTTCAGAAAGACAATTTTAGAGAAAAAATACAACCTTAAAAATGATTTTAGGATTTTTAAACACATATACCTTTTTACCTTTTAAATTCCTTCCTCTTCTTTCCTGACAATTTAAATCAATGTTCAAGTAATTTTTTTTTTTTTATTGTAAAGAATAATAAATACATTTTAATTGAATTCTTCATTTTAGCTTCTGTTTTTTCGACAAAGAATATTTGTGAAATATTTCTTCAAACTTATTATGATTAAAATTCAAAAAAAAAATTCTGGCAAATCTAGAAAATCTGTAGAATCAAATTTAAATCTTATTTCAAAGTCTTTTGAATTTCTTTTAAAAATTTTGTTCTGGAAAATATATAAGAAATAATGATTTGTCTTTGTTAGAAATATAGCTTGGTCCAATTTGTTATATATTCTAACAAAGCGCAGATTGGATTTTAACCTATTTAAAACATGTCATCAAAATTCTAAAATTAATCTTAATCAGGAAAAATTACTAATGATGTTCCATAAATTATTTTTTTAATTTAATAGTATATATATTTATTGTGAGAAATCTTTAAGATGATCAGTGTTTCCACAAAAATAAATATCATTAATTATTAATAATAACATAGAGTTAAAGGTAAATTGAGCAAATTGGCTATTTATTTAAGTGTGTATCAAACTGGTAGCCTTTCACATTAATCAGTACCCAAGAAGTAGCTCTTGGTTTCAAAAAGGTTGGTGACCCCTGCACTATACTAATACCCGTATGGTGAAGCCTTCATATCTTGCTGTACCAAAGTCGTACTAAAACATTTTGACAGATTTTTGAGCACCGTGTTTAATGTTCTATATCCTAAATGTTGTTCTTAGGCCCACTTACAAAGCTTTTAAGGAGATTTTTGTATTCACTAATGTTTTCTTAGCTAGGATTTGTTCGTAGGTATGAACAAAATCTACGAGTGCTCCAGAGCACTCTTATGGTGGCCTATTTGTTTTTAAGTGTGACAAGTTCCCTTACTTCTATTGTCTAATGTTAAATTCATATGATAGATAGATAGATAGATAGATAGATAGATAGATAGATAGATAGATAGATAGATAGATAGATAGATAGATGGATCAGACAGACAGACATATAGCAAAATGAGCAATATATAGACATTTCCAAAATACCATGTGTGTGTACGCGCGCACGCACAAAATGGCAATGCTTTTGCTGCTACTGCAAGATGCCGCAGATCGTGCCCTGGGGAGGAAATGCATATTTCACGACCTATTTGCCCGAAGCGGCAAATATTTCTTTGAACGCTACCTCAGCAGTCCCCCCTTTCTTAAACTTACGTTTTGACATTATGTATTTCCCCCGCGGGATAATACTAATTTCTCTTCTGTAATCTGTTTGTGTTTTCTCCGTGTGTTTGATGTTCGGCTTTTCCCGCCGGAATTGTGCCCTTATATGGGGAATTAAGGGCGTTTACCTATGCAAGTTACGGAATTAAGCGTGTTTACATATGCATATTGGGGAAATAAGGGCGTGTTTGGATGCAAATTATGATAGACGCGCACGCGTTAACCATTTGGCATTCAGCAACTTAAGAACAGCAGGTGGGAACAATTTGTCCGTTTAAGAACACGTCATGAATTTGAATGGACTCCTCTGAGGAAATCACTTAGGAAGAAAGATAAGAGGAAAAGTTAGGAACTTATTGCTGAATGGGGCCCGATGAAACACCAACGTTTTGATCTTGCTTGCTTACCAGCTTGCTTGCCAGCGTCATTCATTTAACAGGCGTCAACCGGCAGTCGACATGTATCTCTTGTGTGCGAATGCCATCTACTGGTCACACTTGTCATTACACCCAGTAAGCACAACCAAAATTACCCCATACACAAGGCGCACTGTCGATTTTTGGGCAAAATTTAAGAGTGCCTGATAGTCCGAAAAAGACTTTGTATGTAATAAACTTTGGAATGGTTTAGTCGTGGTCAAGGGACTTAGTGAACAACACGGTACTGAATGACCTTATTCTCAACGACAGCCACTCCTACTGTCTCGCATACTTCCTACTTCTGTCAATTTTTTTTCACCGTCACTCAACCCCCTCCACTCATTCTCTTCATTTTGCTGAGGCAAGAGGAAGTGTTTTTGTGTGCAGACTGCGGCCGGCTGGAACTCTGTGCCGTCAGCTCCAGAAGCTGAAATCTGAGCAGCTGTACATTAAATGTTCCAATGGAGCAACAGTTTCTGGGAGGGGAAATAGTAGTGGTGGCGGCGGTGGGGGGGGGGGTTCGGGGGGCTCAGGAAGAAGAGCAAGAGGAGGGGTAGTGAGGGGGGGGGGGGGCTTCAATAGGAGTGTGTGGCCCCTCTGGTGGTCTCAGTGCAGTCTGCAGTCTGTCAGTCTGCTTAGATGTGAAAAGGATGCAGCATTAACACAGCGGCACAAGCACATTAGCTTTGATCAAGGGCTTATTTCCCAATAGCTCAGATGATCATAGAGGAAAACTGTGAAGACCTTCAGCTTTCAGGCCTTTTTTTAATGTTGCATAATGCTAAGATATATTGTACTTGAGGGATATTCCACTGACTTGTTTTGGGGGCTAGATTTCCAGAATTCTAAGGACTTCTCTCTTCACTGTTGGTCTTATTTTGTATGTTCCGGAGAACCAGTGTCCTCTACAGTAGACATTAGATTTATTTTGTCACAAGAGCGCTCTGGTGTTTTTAATTACCTTCTTTAAAACAGATATTCAAACATCATCTCTTTGACAGTGTTTTGGAGAATCCATCCATCCATCCATCCATTTTCCTCTGTTTATCCGAGGTCGGGTGGCAGGGGCAACAGCCTAAGCAGAGACGTCCCCACAATTTTTTTTTTCAACTGAACTTGCGGGCCACCAGTTCAATAGCACACATGATGGAAAAGAGAGGACCTAAAATGGAACCCTGAGGAACACCACTAGTTTATCTAAACAAGTAAAACAAATGACTACTGACTGCATCCGAAGTAAACAAGCCACAGCAACACCTTAGATGCATACATCACAATATGAAAAATAACTGCTGAAAAGGAGAGGACTTTAAGGGGAACTGCACTTTTTTTTGGAATTTTCTCAATCGTTTACAATAATTATGAGAGACATAAAAGATTAAAAGCTCCAATTATATTACAGTTAATAGGGTGTCACTTCAAAAAGTCATGAGACAAAATCAATTAAATAAATACATGTTTAAATTATTAATTAAATGATCCATTAATTCATTATAATTGGAATTAAAGACATACATTTGTTAGTAAATATGCCATTTATTTATTGTAATATTACATACAATTATTTAATCATTTAATTAATTGATTTATTTCATTGTTTCATGATTTAATTAATTATTTGACAATTAATTATTAATTACATTATTTCATGATTTAATGATTTTAATTAATTTAAGTTGTATTCATTTATTTGATTTTGCCCTATTTGACTTGTGTCAATATGTCGCACCAAAGAGAAAAAAAAGACATACATATTTACATAATTATTTAAATGTGCCAATTATTAATTGTAATTTGAATTAAAGACATAAATTGTGTTATCAAATGCGTCATTAATTTATTAAATATTTATTTATTTAATTCAACATCCAAATAACTACTAAATGATAACTAAATAAATAAATACATATATAAATATTTAGTTATGTGTCATTAATGAATTATAATCGGAATGGAATACATGTGACACATTTAAGTATTTATCTAAAGATGTATATATTTCCCATGTTATTTATGTATTTGTTTGTTTATTTATTAATGTATTTATTTTATATATTTATGATTAATTAATGACATGTCTAAGTCATCATTTAAATATTTGGCCCTCCATAATGACAAGGGTTAAATAGTTACATAAATAAATACATCTTTAAATAATAACTTACATGTACAATAAATCAATTATGATTGAAATGAAGTGAAGTGAATTATATTTATATAGCACTTTTCTCTAGATTGGAATCAATTACATGTGTTAGTAAATTAATTTAATGTAAAACTACATGTAATTATGTTTCCATTCAACTAATTATTTAACAATTTTTATTTAATGTAAAACTACATGTAATCATTTTATCATGTAATTAATTATTTCCTGATTTAATTTATCGATTCATAATTGAACTACTTATTGACTTCATTATTTCATGAAGTTTATTAATCATTGACACATTTACTATTTATTTAAAAATGTATTTACTAAATGTTTTCCCATTGGATTTTTATCAGTGTGGGGTGCCAAATCTTTAAATGATGACTTAGATATGTAATTAATTAGTTATGTTAATTATATTAATAACTATAATTATATTATAACATACTATTATAAGTATAATATGTGTAATGAAGAACACAAAAGTGTTATTGAAAATGTCATTAATGTATTTAATGCAAAATTACATTTAATTATTTCATGTTTTAATTATTGATTTAATTGTTTCATGATCTAATTAATTATTTGACAATTTAATTAATTATTGATTACATTGTTTCATAATTTATTGATTTAATTAATGAAACATGTGTACATATTTTAAAAGTTGTATTCATTTATTTGATTTTGCCCTATTTGACTCGTGTCAATATGGAGCAGCAAGGGGGGAAAAAAAAGAATAAATAAATATTTACATACTTATTTAAATGTGCCCATTATTAATTGTAATTTGAATTAAATACATACTTGTGTTATCAAATGACTAATTTGATAATTGATTTATTGAATATTTATTTATTTAATTTAACATCCAAATAACTACTACATGACAACTAAATAAATAAATACATATATACATATTTAGTTATATGACATTAATTAATTATAATCGGAATGAAATGTGATTTAATTTATCGATTCATAATTGAACTACTTATTGACTTCATTATTTTTAATTACATTTTGTTGAGTTTATTAATCATTGACACATTTACAATTATTTAAAAATGTATTTACTAAATGTTGTCCCATTGGATTTTTGTCAGTGTGGAGTGCCAAATCTTTAAATGATGACTTAGATATGTCATTAATTATTTATGATAATTATATTAATAACTATAATTATATTATAACATACTACTATAAGTATAATATTTGTAATGAAGAACACAAATGTGTTATTGAAAATGGCATTAATGTATTTAATGCAAAAATAAATGTAATTATTTCATATTTTAATTTATTTTATTATTTCATGATTAAATATTGATTTTATCTTTTTTTTTTTCTTTTTTTTTTGCAAAAATAATTAACTAATATACATTTAAGTAAATGTGTATTTATCTATTACAGTTCTGGTCCATTTGACCCTTCATAGCCAAGTTCCTGAAGAAGAAGAGGTCTACCAGAAGGGGGCGCATGCAGACACAATGTATACTATAAGCATCAGCAGGTTCTCTTGACCTTCTGTTGGAACATCTGTCTGTGGTCTGCAGCTCACAGCTTCTTTTTTGTTTGTTTGTTTTGTTGTACCTGCCTTTAACAACACGGGGGCGGCAAGAGTGAAAATGTGAAAAAACTGAGGAGAAACTTAATTAGGTTTACAAGGGGGAACAAAATTAAATATCACACGATATCACACTGCTTCTAAGTATTGACTTGTTTTTTCATTTCTTTTTTCAAACATGGAAACAAGATAACACATCACATACGGTACCACGTAAAGTTCAACATGTCCAAAAAGGAGTAGGAAGAAGCAGAGTTTATTTATTCCTACCCCTCCTGCATTACACAGCTATTACTAATATTTCCGTTCACCTCCTGTATTCAGTCGGTCACATACATATACACATGCATAACTATACAATTCACATAAATAGAACGTTATCAATGAGTTATGATCCACATAAACAAATGCACATAGTGGGAAGTTACATTTATCTGATTTATTGATAACATTCAAGATTAGTCCTTGTACTCTGTAAATAAGTTATGTATGAACGGTTTCTTAAACAGCTGTTGGTGATATTTTAAAAATATATATTTTTGAACCTCTTGACCTACCTTGTTTTTATCTTATCCAATTAAAAAGTAATTATATATTTTTTATTTTAAGTGACACTGTAGAAAATCAGTAACCCTAAAACAAGAGGATTTCATGCAGTGTAGGTATGGATCAGGATGTAATAACGCAGCTTGGCCACAAGAAAGCAGCAAAGTGTTACTCATTGAGGATTTCTTCAAACTTTTTATGGCTAATAAAACAGCCTGCAATAGAAAGCAGACTTTGCATGAATTACTGAAGCTTGCAGACATTATGAGGCTGACAATAGTGGTGTTGACCTCCATGCATACTAACTTTTACTACATCCTATTTTTAAGCAGTTCTCTCCTCCCTTCCTCCGCATTTTGCAGACATCTGGTGGAACATATGAGGCAAGCGGCGTCTTTTAGCCCCTCAGGTATCTAACACCTCCACCCTGTTGATGAGGTCTCTTGCTCCCACACCTCATTATGGACCGAATGACTTTGGCACGACATTTGAAGTTTCCACAAACCTTAAAGACTCTGCGCCTCACAGGAAGTGCCATTGTTCTACACAGGAAATGCTTCCAGTAAGGCATAAAAAAAGGAGGAAAATGAGGATGACAGAATGTAGGTAAAAGGCAGTGGCGGGCTGTGCGTTTCCCACCTAGGCTTTCAGTGACGTCCTTCTAAGTCCGACTTTAATATATTAAATACCTCTGAAAATACCATAATTGATGTCACCACATGACCACGGCTGGAGAAATGCTATACAGAAACATATTTACGCACTACTGGACATTGAATCACCTCTACAGTGTACAAAACAGGCTATATTTCGGCACATTTAAAAATCAATGAACCCGCATTAGCATTTAAAACAAACCTTACGACGAACTGTCAAAATTAAAATAATTGTAAAGAACATTAAATGTGGAAAAATTAATATATAAAATATTTGAATTTTCTGAATTCTTTCTGAGTTAAAAAAGTGAGAACCGATGATTTCTCTGTTGGCCTGGTATGGCTCCGGTGCCGCAAATTACAACTTGTGATTGGATTCTCACTTGGGAGTGACGAGTGAAAATCCAATCACAGTCACGTTTAGCGTAAGGCTACCTAGATGGGCTACTGTCAACCACTCGTGATCTGATTGGCTATCGCAACTGTCTATCAACTGTCTATCCGGCAGAATTCATACAGCGCTGGCAACAAGCTAGCTGAATTCTGATTGGATAAAAGCGCTAACGTAAAAACAAGAAACACTGGAGCCTAATAAGACATAGGATGAATACTTTATGGAAAGTAGATTAAAATTAAGTTTTAATAATCTACAAACCCCGTTTCCATATGAGTTGGGAAATTTTGTTAGATGTAAATATAAACGGAATACAATGATTTGCAAATCATTTTCAACCCATATTCAGTTGAATATGCTACAAAGACAACATATTTGATGTTCAAACTGATAAACTTTTTTTTTTCTTGCAAATAATCATTAACTTTAGAATTTGATGCCAGCAACACGTGACAAAGAAGTTGGGAAAGGTGGCAATAAATACTGATAAAGTTGAGGAATGCTCATCAAACACTTATTTGGAACATCCCACAGGTGAACAGGCAAATTGGGAACAGGTGGGTGCCATGATTGGGTATAAAAGTAGATTCCATGAAATGCTCGGTCATTCACAAACAAGGATGAGGCGAGGGTCACCACTTTGTCAACAAATGCGTGAGCAAATTGTTGAACAGTTTAAGAAAAACCTTTCTCAGCCAGCTATTGCAAGGAATTTAGGGATTTCACCATCTACGGTCCGTAATATCATCAAAGGGTTCAGAGAATCTGGAGAAATCACTGCACGTAAGCAGCTAAGCCCGTGACCTTCGATCCCTCAGGCTGTACTGCATCAACAAGCGACATCAGTGTGTAAAGGATATCACCACATGGGCTCAGGAACACTTCAGAAACCCACTGTCAGTAACTACAGTTGGTCGCCAAATCAGCAAGTGCAAGTTAAAACTCTCCTATGCAAGGCGAAAACCGTTTATCAACAACACCCAGAAACGCCTTCGGCTTCGCTGGGCCTGAGCTCATCTAAGATGGACTGATACAAAGTGGAAAAGTGTTCTGTGGTCTGACGAGTCCACATTTCAAATAGTTTTTGGAAACTGTGGACGTCGTGTCCTCCGGACCAAAGAGGAAAATAACCATCCGGATTGTTATAGGCGCAAAGTGTAAAAGGCAGCATCGCAGGTTGGAATGCGCCAGGGCTGCCCTTTTTCACCGATTCTGTTTACAACTTTTATGGACAGAATTTCTAGGCGTTGAAGGGAACCGGTTTGGTGCCTGCAGGGTCACATCTCTGCTATTTGCGGATGATGTGGTCCTGCTGGCCTCATCTGGCCAAGATCTTCAGCTCTCACTGGATCGGTTCACAGCTGAGTGTGAAGCGACGGGGATGAAAATCAGCACTTCCAGGTCCGATCTACAGTCCTTGCCCCGAAAAGGGTGGAGTGCCATCAAAAGTTTGAGGAGTAGATCCAGCCCCAAGTGGAGGAGTTCAAGTACCTCAGCGTCTGATCGTGAGATCGACAGGCGGATCGGTGCGTCATCTGCAGTGATGCGGACCCTGTATCAATCCGTCATCGTAACGAAAGAGCTGAGCCAGAAGGCAAAGCTATACATTTACCAGTCGATCTATGTCCCTATCATCACCTATAGTCATTAGTTTGGGTTATAACCAAAAGGACAAGATGACGGGTACTAGCGGATGAAATTAGTTTCCTCCGTCGGGTAGCGGGGCTCTCCCTTAGAGATAGGGTAAGAAGCTTTGTCAATCGTGAGGATCTCAAAATAAAGCCGCTGCTCCTCCACATCGAGAGAAACCAGATGAGGTGGTTAGGGCATCTGGTCAGAATGCCACCCGAACGCCTCCTTGCGAAAGATGTTTAGGGCACGTCCGATCAGTAGAAGACCACGGTGAAAACCCAGAACACGTTGAAGAGACTATGTCTCCCAGTTGACCTGGGAATGCCTCAAGATCCCCCAGGAAGAGCTGGACGAAGTAGCTGGGGAGAGGGAAGTCTGGGCTTCGCTGCTTAGGCTACTGCCCCCGCGACCCGACTTCAGATAAACTGAAGAAGATGGATAAATGGATGGATGGGCACATACATTTACATGTTTTCCTGACACCTCCGTGGTTGGGATTTGAACCTACTACAGTGGTACCTCAACTTGAGAGTGTTTTGAAATAACAGCTGTCTCTATACTACTTGTTTGGTTATAGCTGCAAGCAATAATAATTAATTACAAGCACCCCTGCCCTTAGTTGGAGTAGCAAATGTCACAGTGAACCCTGTAAGAGTTCATCTGGTTATAGCGAGAGAGCGACATATTTTTGTTTTTCCGTCCATGGGAAGAAAGAAAGTGAGTGTGAAGGACAGTGCTGAGAAGAAATAGTGGATGATATTCCTTGAATTAAAAAAATTAAATCATCAAAAACATGACAGAGCATGTCGCCAACTTGTTGGAGCAATTTGAGCATATCACTGCTCGTCTGCACCATACTGAAGCGGAATTAGTCTAAAGCCAGCCAAGAATGTTAAAATAAAATCTAAACGGCAAACATGCTACGGTCTTGGTCAAGGGGTTGACCCCAGGATGCAGAGACGGGAGACAGGGTAGAATTACAAAAAGGAAAAAATGTAATTAGTCAAAAAGGGATAACTAAGGGCGATGGGGCAGAAGCGCACACCATGTAACATAGACGAAATAGGTTCCTCAGTGGTCGGCAGGAGAAACGGCCAGGGCACACTGAGCAGGGCAAACGTCCAACAAAAGAATCCTCTCAATCTCAAAAGAGGTCAGGGAATTCAGGACTAAGGAGCGACAACGTACCAGGTCTGGTGAGTTGAAGCAGGCGCATGCACGAGAGAGGTTCAGGAGACATTAACTGGCAAGGCCAAGCTGTCAGTGACAAGCCTAAATACTGGCGGGCTAATTGCTAGCAGGTGTGCCTCAAGGTCCGCCCCTCGCCGAGGACGAATGAACTGAATACACAGGTGCAGACATCACAACAAAGGAGAAGGCAGGATAATGATAAAACACAACAAAACATTTATTCTTAAAAATATGGAAAAGCTGCTGTGTGTTTGACGTCAAATCAGCTTGAAGGAGATACCATAGAAGGCCGCTCTCCAAGGGTGTACATTATTATTACATTACTCCATAAAACTACTGTAGTGGTTTGTAGTACATCCTGTTATATTGTTTTTATACAATATTTATTATCTAAAAGTTAGTTTTTCTTTTTAAAAGGCATGTTACATGTTAGTGTTGTGCGGTTTTGGGGGGATAGCCACCAATTAAATGCATTTCAATAAATTTCAATGTGAGACGTTGATTCAAAGTAGTGTGTTTTGAGTCAAAGGGGAACATTATCACCAGACCTATGTAAGCGTCAATATATACCTTGATGTTGCAGAAAAAAGACCATATATTTTTTCAACCGATTTCCGAACTCTAAACGGGTGAATTTTGGCGAATTAAACGCCTTTCTAATATTCGCTCTCGGAGCGATGATGTCACAACGTGGCGTCACATCGGGAAGCAATCCGCCATTTTCTCAAACACCGAGTCGAATCAGCTCTGTTATTTTCCGTTTTTTCGACTGTTTTCCGTACCTTGGAGACATCATCCCTCGTCGGTGTGTTGTTGGAGGGTGCAACAACACGAACAGGGACGGATTCAAGTTGAACCAGTGGCCCAAAGATGCGAAAGTGGCAAGAAATTGGACGTTTGTTCCGCACACTTTACCGACGAAAGCTATGCTACGACAGAGATGGCAAGAATGTGTGGATATCCTGCGACACTCAAAGCAGATGCATTTCCAACGATGAAGTCAAAGAAATCTGCCGCCAGATCCCCATTGAATCTGCCGGAGTGTGTGAGCAATTCAGGGACAGAGGACCTCGGTAGCGCGGGAAGCAATGGCGGCAGTTTGTTCCCGCAGACGAGCGAGCTAAACCCACTATCGACCCTAGGTTCCCTGGCCTGCTGACATCAACTCCAAAACTGGACAGATCAGCTTTCAGGAAAAGAGCGCGGATGAGGGTATGTCTACAGAATATATTAATTGATGAAAATTGGGCTGTCTGCACTCTCAAAGTGCATGTTGTTGCCAAATGTATTTCATATGCTGTAAACCTAGTTCATAGTTGTTAGTTTCCTTTAATGCCAAACAAACACATACCAATCGTTGGTTAGAAGGCGATCGTCGAATTCGTCCTCGCATTCTCCCGTGTCGCTGGCTGTCGTGTCGTTTCCGTCGGTTTCGCTTGTATACGGTTCAAACCGATATGGCTCAATAGCTTCAGTTTCTTCTTCAATTTCGTTTTCGCTACCTGCCTCCACACTACAACCATCCGTTTCAATACATGCGTAATCTGTTGAATCGCTTAAGCCGCTGAAATCCGAGTCTGAATCCGAGCTAATGTCGCTATAGCTTGCTGTTCTTTCCGCCATGTTTGTTTGTGTTGGCTTCACTATGTGACGTCACAGGAAAATGGACGGGTGTTTATAACGATGGTTAAAATCAGGCACTTTGAAGCTTTTTTTAGGGGTATTGCGTGATGGGTAACATTTTGAAAAAAACTTCGAAAAATATAATAAGCCACTGGGAACTGATTTTTAATGGTTTTAACAATTTTGAAATTGTGATAATGTTCCCCTTTAAGAGCGCAGTTACACAACCAATAATAATAATAATAATAATAATAATAATAATAAAATACTTCTATTTATTTTTATTTATTATATTTACTTTGATGGGTCAAATGCAGAGAATAATTTCGCCACACCTTGTGTGTGTGTGACAATCATTGGTACTTTAACTTTTTTAAGTTTAACTTTTCATTAAATAACAAATACCAAAGTGCTACTTATTAAAATACATATAAACACGTTTGATTGATTGATTGATTAATTGATTGATTGAAACGTTTATTAGTAGATTGCACAGTGAAGTACAAATTCCGTACAATTGACCACTAAATGGTAACACCCCAATAAGTTTTTCAACTTGTTTAAGTCGGGGTCCACTTAAAATGATTCATGATACAGATATATACTATAAGATGTATACTATCATCATAATACAGTCATCACACAAGATAATCATCAGACTATATACATTGAATTATTTACATTATTTACAATCCGGGGTGTGGGATGTGGAAGGGGGTTATCATCACTTCAGTCATCAACAATTGAGAACAGAGAAATGAACATTGAAACAGTGTAGGTCTGACTTGGTAGGATATGTACAGCAAGTAATGGACAAAGAGAGAGAAAGAGAGAGAGAGAGAGAGAGAGAGAGAGAGAGAGAGAGAGAGAGAGATATGAAAGCATAAGAAAAAGTATCTACATTTGATTATTTACATTTGATTATTTACAATCCGGGGAGGGTGTTAGTTTAGGGTTGAAGTTGCCTGGAGGTGTACTTTTATTGCGGTTTTGAAGGAGGATAAAGATGCCCTTTCTTTTACACCTGTTAAGAGCGCATTCCACATTGATGTGGCATAAAATGAGAATGAGTTAAGACCTTTGTTAGATCGGAATCTGAGTTTAACGTGGTTAGTGGAGCTCCCCCTGCTGTTGTGGTTATGGCGGTCATTAGTAGTAGTTTGACATGTACTTCGGTGCATACAAAAATATATTTTAATGGCGGAAAAAGCAGGCAATGTAAGTCAAAAGTTGGCAGTAAGGCAAATGAGCACAAAACAACCGTAGAAACAAACAACGAAACAGCGCCACCCCCGGATGAAAAATGCTCCTGATTAACAACGGGGAACAGATGAGGAGACCAGCGCTCTGAGCAGTGCATGGTGAAGTTACCACCTGGCATGCCAACAAAGGAAGTGAATACGAAAATAAGAGGGCTGGACAGGAAGTAGAACCAAAACACAGGAAACAATAAAACAAGTCCCAAACTGATATAGGGAGTTAGGCACTTTACTTTAAATGTAAAGAACCTGAACTATATAAACGTGTTTTTTTTTACAGATAACATACACTAAATATTGCACAATTGAACCCAAATTAAAGATCCTGATATATGTGTTCATTCTTCCGACAATGTCTGTCGGTCACGCAGGATAGTGTGCAGTGGGCAGGGCAGCAAAAACTGCGTCAGTGTCCAACGACCCTCCCCCTCCTTCGCCATCATCCTGTTTCTGCAGAGTCACTCCCCGTGCACGGCTTTGCATGGCCTCTCATCAATAAAGTTGTATTAGCCCATGGCTAATCGCATTGTGAGATCGAGGGACAAAGCCCGGGCAGTCAGACTTTGTTTGCATCGTCAATCAGTGTGTGTGTGTGTGTGTGTGTGTGTGTGTGTGTGGTGTTTCCATGCGTGCATGTGTCGAGGCAGGAAGGAGGGGTGTATCCTGCAGGGAGCTTTTCCCTCTCTTAGTGACCAAGTGCACACACAGCCACAGCCATGACTTCACTGCAGTAGCAATTTAGCCTTTCGGTTCTTAGTGAGCCAGACACACTAACCTGTCTGTCCCCTCCTCTTTTCTCTCTCTCTCTCTCTCTCTCTCTCTCTCGCCCTCTCTGCAAAGCAAGCTTCCCTACTCTCCTCCTCATCACTCTGCCACTCCCGCAGCATTGATCTCTGCTTGATCGGGACACTGGCCTGCATCTTACCCACTGATTCTGCATGACTGTCACAAAGGTAAGAGATGCTGTGTGGCTTACTATGCTATATTTGGGCTGGAGGTGTGTGTGTGTGTGCAATAGTAGAAGACAAGATGCCAAGTGGAGAGCGTTCTAAGGATGGGGCTGCCCATGAACGCATGTTTAGATGGTGTGGAAGTCATGATAACTCTAAGTCTATGCTTCATTCCATCAACAGATTTGTTCAGTCACACTTTTTGAATGTAATCCTGCAGCCGCATTACCCTGCAAGGTCGGGGGTTTGGGTTCAAATTGGGGTACTAAGTGGTGGGAAGTTATCAGTCGCACCTCGGTGCAGGCATCAACAAGTGTGTGTAGAGTCCCGAGCTGATCTGATTGCTTGTGTGTGCACCCATGCCTAATACTGCAGCAGCAGGTTGAATCCTCTTAAGCAATTAGCGAGGGAACGACGGAATAAAGGAAAAAAAAAAAAAAAAGACCGGAATTGAGAACACCTATCCCCATGAGAGGAATTAACCTGGACTGAAATAGACAACCCAATGTGGAGAGACAGGACAACGGCCTATTTGGTCGTACAGTAGTAGTACCTCGGTTTTTGTTAGTAATTCGTTCCAAAAGGTCTGATGCATGAAAATCTAAGCAATTTTTTTTCCAAAATAAAATAATGTAGATCTAATTAGTCTGTTCCAGACAGCCAGAAATATTAAAAGGAGGACTTATGATGAAGTTAATCTTTTTTGATTTATAACTGTTACAATGGTCCCCTCCAAGGTTTATCATTGTCATCCCATTGGGTTGAGTTTTTTTCTCGCCCTGATGTGGAATCTGAGCCGAGGATGTCGTTGTGGCTTGTGCAGCCCTTTGAGACACTCATGATTTAGGGCTATATAAGTAAACATTGATTGATTGATTGATTGATTGAATGTTGGATACTCGCGTTAAAACAATGCAAAAGTGTCAAATCGAGGTGGTTTTGAGGCGACGGGACCCCGAGATGCAGCAGACAAGAGTGAGTAAAAATTATATTATTTGATATAGCAAAAAAAAAAGCGCACTCACAAGGAAGTGGAAAACACGTGACTAGAAAAAATAAATAAATAAATAAAAGAAGTCCAGTGCAAACGGGATTGCGCAAGAGACGCAACATCACTTGTCCAGGAAGCAAAGCAATTGGCAGAGCAGAGAAGTGCAAATGACAATTTAACTGGACAAAATAGGAGACTGATTGGCAACCGGGTGCAGGTGTGTCTCGGTTGCCAATCAGGCAGCAGGTGTGGACGCCTGTGCACAAGGAACTAAACAAATAATACACAGAGAAAAAGTAAACATGAGTACAAAACACTCATCAGGGCGTGGCGGTTCATGTATGTTGGCGTAAGGCCTATGTTGTCAGTAGGGATGTCCGATAATGGCTTTTTGCCGATATTCCGATATTGCCCAACTCTTTAATTACCGATATCAACCGATACCGATATCAACCGATATATACAGTCGTGGAATTAACACATTATTATGCCTAATTTGAACAACCAGGTATGGTGAAGATAAGGTCCTTTTTTTTTTTAAATTAATAAAATAAAATAAGATAAATAAATTAAAAACATTTTCTTGAATAAAAAAGAAAGTAAAATAATATAAAAACAGTTACATAGAAACCAGTGAATGAAAATTAGTAAAATTAACTGTTAAAGGTTAGTACTATTAGTGGACCAGCAGCACGTACAATCATGCGTGCTTACGGACTGTATCCCTTGCAGACTGTATTGATATATATTGATATATAATGTAGGAACCAGAATATTAATTACAGAAAGAAACAACCCTTTTGTGTGAATGAGTGTAAATAGGGGAGGGAGGTTTTTTGGGTTGGTGCACTAATTGTAAGTGTATCTTGTGTTTTTTATGTAGATTTAATAAAAACAAAAACAAAAACAAAAAAAACAAAACAAAAAAAACGATACCGATAATAAAAAAAACGATATCGATAATTTCCGATATTACATTTTAACGCATTTATCGGCCTGCCGATATTATCGGACATCTCTAGTTGTCAGGGCTATGCGGTCTGGCTACACCGTGATGGAAGTATTTCCGATTGTGTATTTTTTTTTAAATTGCGGCGACGACGTGAATACATATATTTAAACTTGCAAAAAGATTGGTTTCATTTGCAAATTGGAAAGATCTTGCAGACCGATTCCAAAACAGGTCGTAAAAGAGTGTTTGGAGCCAAATTGACACCAAAACATATCAAATATGTGCTATCTGGACCACAAAGTCGTCATAAAATCACTATTGGGTCCCTTTTTACACAAAAATTAAAGTTAAAGTTAAACGTTTGTCACACACACAGTGGGTGTGGTGAAATGTGTCCTCTGCATTTGACCCATCCCCATGTTCACCCCCTGGGAGGTGAGGGGAGCGGTGAGCAGCAGTGTGCGCCGCGCTCGGGAATAATTTGGTGATTTAACCACCAATTCCAACCCTTGATGCTGAGTGCCAAGCAGGGAGGCAATGGGTCCAATTTGTTGTAGTCTTTGGTATGACTCGGCCAGGGTTTGAACTCACAACCTCCCAGTCTCAGGGAGGCCAGCAGGTGTGGCCGTGCAAGAGTACGTTGGTAAACATAATTCGCTGTGACACCTTGAGAGTTTGAGTTGACATCTTGCACTCTCGCGCTCTCATTCGGTGGACCCTGGTTCAAGCCCTGGGACAAATGGACAGATTCTATTTCGGCACTGGTTCCTGTGGAATGATATACGAACAGTTTGTTACGTGAAATGGTTGAACTCACGATAAAGACGCTATCCAAAAATTGGGCCAAATTATGTCAAGAATTGAACTCGAAAACCACATCATATCAAAAGCAAACTACGATTGTATTTCGTTCATCCCAATGTTTCCCATACATTCATTCACTTGTGGTGGCCCGCCACAAGTGAATAAATACCAGTACCAATAGTCAGACTAGCCTATAGTAGTACAAAGTTAGCTGCCAATATTTGTTTTCACAGATTTTGGTGGCTTTTTGCATTTTTGGTTAAAAATCTAATTTATACAAGTTTGAAATGATCGCAGTGCTAATTTCTGTTAGCCTGTCAATGAGCTTGTCCATTGTATGTTAGCATTAAGCTAGAAGTATAAAAGCCCACATTTACCCTGTATAGTTGCATTTGTTTTTTTTTTTTCCAGTTTTCAAAGTTAAAGTACTAATGATTGTCACAAACACACTAATTGTTGTCATGTCTGTGTAATCATGTTTTGTTTTAGTCATGTTTTGTTTTGTTTAGTTATTGGACTCTTTAGTTTCTGGCTTTTCACTCCCTTGTCTTGTTTCCATAGTTACCCATTAGTTTCACCTGTTCCACGTTTGGACTCATTGTGCACTCTTGTTTGTCACCATAGCAACCCATTAGTTTTCACCTGTCACGTCACGCACCTGTTTCACGTTTTGAATCACGCACCTGTTTTCGTTAATCATGTCTGTAGTATTTAAGTTCATTGTTTTCAGTTTGGCTTTCTGGCGACATCCCGCATTTATACTCTCCACACACCCTTATGACCCTTGCTGCGCTTTTTCATGCCGTTTTTTCATCCAAGTAAGTTTTCTTTATTCATGCCATAGTTTGCAAGTTTTGTTTAATTGTTCATAGTTTCTGCCTTTGTGCAAGTTTTGTACTTCCGCCCCTGTGCGCGCCTTTTGTTTGATCCTTTTTTTTTGTAGTTATAGTGTTTAAATAAATCATGTACTCCCCTTCACGCCACGTATGGTCCAAATCTTTTGCACCTCGGGAGAACAAACCACGCCATAGTCCCAGTCGTGACAATTGTGGTGAAATGTGTCCTCTGCATTTGACCCATCCCCTTGTTCACCCCCTGGGAGGTGAGGGGAGCAGTGGGCAGCAGCGGTGGCCGCGCCCGGGAATCATTTTTGGTGATTTAACCCCCAATTCCAACCCTTGGTGTTGAGTGCCAAGCAGGGAGGTAATGGGTCCCATTTTTATAGTCTTTGGTATGACTCGGCCCGGGTTTGAACTCACGACCTACCGATCTCAGGGCGGACACTCTAACCACTGAGTAAGTTTATACCAAGTTAATTTAACACGATTCCAACATGTGTGTGAACTTCATGTACAACAATTTATTATAACTTTTTTTAAATACATGCAGTAAAGCCAATTATGCAAATGACACGATTATGCCATTTTTGACCACGCCTTCACCTCCACAGATAGATTGCCGTTCTGTGGGAAACACTGTGTCCCACACCTGCAAGGTGCACAAAAAAGTCACCCCATATCCTCAAAATTCTGTTTTTTTGGGTTTTTTTTCTGTCTCAAACATTGAGGCACACAGACACTACTCTCAAACTACAAATCATCTTCCTGTATGTGAATGTGTGGGAGGTGTGAGTACTGCCGCGTGGGCTCTCTACTACGACAACTGCAAAAAAAAAAAAAAAAAAAATTAAACGCTAAGTCCTACTTTACTAAAAAGCCACCGGAAACAAAACCTGCAGACAACAGACAGGCCCAGCAAAGATATTGAGTGTGCTTGTATATTTTTGCAACATGAGAATGCAATATATTAATATTTAGATTTAAAAAAAAAAAAAAGACCTGAATGTTGTGCAAATGTGGATTAAGAGTGTATGTGTGTGTGTGTGTGTGTGTGGGAGGAGCAGGGAGAGATTGGAAAGGGCTGTTTTCAAAGCTCTGCCTGCCAACAGCAGAGAAGTCACCTTGGGAAGGATACAGGACAAGAAGTAGCGTGCTGACAGTGCTGAATGTCCCTCCATCCCTCTGCACACACACACAATACTCTCGACAGGCTTTTGTTCGCTGTGTTAGCTTCTACAGCACATTGATAACTCCTCAAGAATGACACTAATCACTTTCTGTAACTGTTTAGTATGTGCAAGGCGTTTGTTTTTTATGGCCTGTGCTCCAATTTATTACCCTCACCCTTAGAGGACATTGACAATTGACAATACATACAGTATGCTCATCATTGTTTTGATCTGCTTGTGATATAATATCAGCTGCTTTAGTGGTTTAGAATGTTGGTGGACAAGCCTGGCATTAGTGATGGGAACCTCGATTCATTTGGCCGACTCGATATGTGAAGTGTGAAGTGAATTATATTTATATAGCGGTTTTCTCTAGTGACTCAAAGTGCTTTTACATAGTGAAACCCAATATTTAAGTCCAGTGTGGGTGGCACTGGGAGGAGGTGGGTAAAGTGTTGTGGGGAGGCGTGGCCGGCAGACCGACAGCGAGACAGGGCACGCCGGGGCCGACCCCGAGATGGCGGCGAGGAGGCGTGGCCGGCGGGCCAGCGGCGAGGCGGGGCGCACCGGGATCGACGCCGAGATAAATGTCAGGTGCGTGGATCGCCCACCTGGGCACAAGTATATAATCTCCTCTCAGTGTATAAAAGGGCGGCAGCCGTGAACGACGAGGCAGAGGGAGTTGGAGAGCCAGCAGTGAATGTAGCGCGGAAGAGAGCGAGAGGCAGACGAAGGCGACAACGAGGCAGGCTGAAAAGCGTACCGAAGAGCGAGCAGGAAGAGGAGCTGAAAAGCGACCCGACGAGACTGAGTATTTGTTGAAAAATAAAGCCAAGTCACAAACCTGCTCCAGTCAAGTCCCTCTTTGGTGGTCCATGGAACCCGGACGACAGTGAGAGACTGTCACAAGGGTCTTGCCCAAGAACACAACGGCAGTGACTAGGATGGCGGAAGCGGGAATCGAACCTGGAATCCTCAAGTTGCTGGCACGGCCACTCTACCAACCGAGCTGTACCGCCGCTATATCTTGCGAGTCACTAGTAAAGTGAGTCGGGTACTCGATTCAGTCGTCGTAACGTGCATGTGCAGGATCTCGCAGAAGGGGCTTATAGCTTCAAGAGCAACAGTTTCACAATTACTGACATGCATACTTGCCAACCCTCCCGGATTTTCCGGGAGACTCCCGAAATTCAGCACCTCTCCCGAAAACCTCCCGGAAGAAATTTTCTCCCGAAAATCTCCCGGAATTCAGCCGGAGCTGGAGGCCACATCCCCTCCAGCTCCATGCGGACCTGAGTCCAGTGTGCGCACACAAGGAGACGACGCAGAAGAACAAGACCATAGTCTAAGAGCGCAGGGGAGACACTTCTCCAGGGCCGATGTATGCTCGGGGCAACACCTTTTCACCTTACCCCGGCAGTGGGTCTCCACAGCGGACGACTTTAGGGTGAATGATGAGTCCAGCGATTAGTTGCAAATCTTGCTTTATTGATTGCTTGCACACAGCCAATCCAACACAAAACCAACTAGTCCCTCCCCGCACTCACGCTACGCTCCCTCTCTTCTCTCGCCCACACACTCACTGACGTCACTCACCTCACATGCTGTCACCTATTAAAGGGCCACACACACACATACTCTACTCTCATAACACACAGTACAGTTAGTAGAACAACTGTGTTTTCATTACTGTGTATTTGATAGGTGCCATTGCCCCGGAATTGTATTGCATTGTATTTTCAAGTACAACAATGAGTAGATGAGTGTTATGTGTGTGTATATGTGTAAATAAATGAACACTGAAATTCAAGTATTTATTTTATTTATATATATAATAAAATAAATAAATATATATATAGCTAGAATTCACTGAAAGTCAAGTATTTCATGCATATATATATATACATACATATATGAATGAAATACTCTAAACCACGCCCCCAACCACGCCCCCGACCACGCCCCCCACCCCCCACCTCCCGAAATCGGAGGTCTCAAGGTTGGCAAGTATGGACATGTTGCCTGGTTTCCTTTTCTTTATTTGGGGGTGGTTAAGGCTATGTCTACATTAAGCCGGATAACTCCTTAAACGAATAATCATTTAGCCTAAGCATCGTTTCAGCCACACTAAACCAGCGTTTAAGGTTGCCCTCCTCGGACAAATTTTTACACGGGTAAGTGCGCCGTGTATTCCTTGAATCTCCGGCACTTAGCTTTGTGTGGAATCATTGATCATTTACAAAGTGAGTTCGGAGAGGAAGTGACGCCAGAAAGACCGCGCCCCACACAGGAAGTGACGTCAGAAAGAACGTGCCACAGCCAGCTTCATAACAACCCGTTCAGTAACTCGGCAGCAACCACTAGAAAGATGGAGGCGAGTCATCCAGACATGCCCGTGTTTCTCCTTCTTGTACATGTACAGAGGTCATGTCCCCTAGAGGGGGGGGGGGGTTACCCACATATGCGGTCCTCTCCAAGGTTTCTCATAGTCATTCACATCGACGTCCCACTGGGGTGAGTTTTTCCTTGCCCTTATGTGGGCTTTGTACCGAGGATGTCGTTGTGGCTTGTGCAGCCCTTTGAGACACTTGTGATTTAGGGCTATATAAATAAACATTGATTGATTGATTGATGTACAGGCGCTTTTGGAAATCACACATGAATACCTTAAGAGAAGCATAAGGGCGATTGCAGCTATTTCAGATACAACACTTCTCCATACTTGCCATCTTGAGACCTCCGATTTCGGGAGGTGGGGGGCGTGGTTGGGGGTGTGGTTAAGAGGGGAAGAGTATATTTACAGCTAGATTTCACCAAGTATTTCATATACTGTTTTATATATATATATATATATATATATATATATATATATATATATATATATATATATATATATATATATATATATATATATAAGAAATACTTGACGAAATACTAAGTCAAGTATTTCATATATATATATATATATATATATATATATACACATACATATATATATATATATATATATAAGAAATTGTTTGACTTTTAGTGAATTCCAGCTATAAATATATATTTATTTTATTTTATATATATATATATATATATATATATATATATATATATATATATATATATATATATATATATGAAATACTTCACGAAATACTAAGTCAAGTATTTCATATATATATATATATATATATATATATATATATATATATATATATATATATATATATATATATATATATATATATATATATATATATATATATATAATCTCCAAAGACATGCACCTGGGGATAGGTTGATTGGCAACACTAAATTGGCCCTAGTGTGTGAATGTGAGTGTGAATGTTGTCTGTCTATCTGTGTTGGCCCTGCGATGAGGTAGCGACTTGTCCAGGGTGTACCCCGCCTTCCGCCCGATTGTAGCTGGGATAGGCTCCAGCGCCCCCCGCGACCCCAAAAGGGATAAGCGGTAGAAAATGGATTATGCAGATCCCAAATACAGATCAGCAAGTACCAGAAGGTAAAAAAAGTCGCTTTTGCATAATATTGCGAAACAAAACGCCAGATAATATGTCTTACGTTATACATACACCATAATAATACTCGTATGTTGAAGCACATCAAGCGGTGCAGTTTCATAGCTTACCAAAGACGTACTAAAACATTTTGATAGATTTTTGAGCGCCATGTGTAATGTTCTATATTTTCAATGGAACATATAAAATGTTGGTGTTGTTTACTTGAGTCATATTGCCATCATAGTGCAGTCTACACGTTTATCTTATGTCTGACTGCCATCTACTGGCCACACTTATCATTACACCATGCATCAAATAAAATTGCTTCGAGGTCGGTAAGCAAAACCAGAATTATTCCGTAGATTAGGCGCACCGGGTTATAAGGCGCACTGTCGAATTTGGAGGAATAAAAAGGATTATAAATGCGCCTTATAGTCCGGAAAATACGGTAATCCATTCCATAATTTAGCCGTTAGCGGGGAAAAATCCACAGATCAGCCACACCTTTGTATAAGCCGCAGGGTTCAAAGCTTGGGGAAAAAAATAGTTGTTTATATTACGGAAAATACGGTAGGTATAAGTGACCCCTCGCTACCAGCTGGCAATCAGCGCGCGAGTTGCCAACGAGCGGTTATACTGTGGAGTCTGAACATCTTAATATTGTACTTTAACAAGGTACATTATGACCAGTTAAATTTAAAACACAATTGCTCAGGTTTGGTTTGGTTCATTTGAGTCTGTGTATATAAGTCAGAACCCCTCTAGCAAGCATAACGAGCAAAATGTTTTGACATCTGGATATAAAAATATCTGGCTCTTTTGAATTTTCCAAACAATGCCACATTAAAAGGAGGAGAATCACTGGATTGTTTTGAGTTTTATCGAGTAGGAGACAAACCACCACAAACTTATGATAATAATGATGACCATTTGTGTCAGTACGAATGAATCATGTTGGAATCCAGAGTCTTTCTTTCATCAAAGCAGTATTCTTCAATTAATTTAATCAAATTAAATCTAATTCAAAATTCAGTTGCTCTGCACACCAGACATGTTTTTTCAAGGTTTTTTTTTCTGTCGCCAAAATCTTCCATTGACATTATAATGTGGATTCAGTGCCCTTTAAAGGGAAATACTTTAAGATATTTATCATATTGATTTTATTTGGCCTTTGTTTTATTGTAGACATTCCAAAAGGCGGAACCTTACCTCAATGATTTGACAGTGACATCACTATTTAAAATGTTTTTTCCCTCACCTACAAATAGCATTTTAACAATACAGAAAAAAAATAAAGCCTGCAAATAATACATGAATACAATGTGTAACAAAATATAAATAAAACTAAGACAAAACTTTGGACTTTATATAAATGTGACTGCAAAATTGTACTAACCCTACTGTGAAGTGAACATTTTAAAATGTTCAATGTTTTGTCCTTGTGGCTATAGTCAAGTTAGGTGTCTTAATGAAGGCAGAGTTGATCATTTCATGTAAAAATGGCTCTCAACTGCAAATTGGTTTGAATCATTCACTTAAAAGAGTCACTGATAAGACTCGACTCGTTCACCGACGTCACATCTCTAGTTGACATTCACTAAATTGTAGTGTACAGTAGATCTTCCATGTTTCCCGTGCATTCATTTAGGCCTGCCAAGAATACATTTGGACCGAATAAATTTGCCGCTTTGGAAAACACATTTTAACGCACGGGATCTGCCAGATCATAAGAGGAGGGTGCACTGGCAGGTGGCTCCGTTTTGTTTGTGACAATGACCAAAAATTTTAAATAAAAAATAAGCTGCAAAAGAACATGTGTTTGTAGTTCTTAAAATGTGTCGTGTTTTTAATTCACTTTTGAGAAAAATGTCAATGCACGATTACGTCTTTACGTTCCCTCCATCCACCACTGCTACAATTACACCGTAGATTGCAATTCTCTGGGAAACAGTGATCTTTATACAAAAGTATTTTAGATTAGCATGTTCTTTGTTGGAGAACGGTAATATTTTCAGGGCTACACATTATAATAATTGGTAAATAGTATGGATGCGTCGATTGATCTGCCACTGATCAGTATCGGCAGATTTTCTTGAAAACGTACGTTGTTAGAGCCATTTCGGACATAATTACACATATTTCTTATGTTTACATATCATGCTTTGTTTACAGTAAATTTGATTATACAACAATAGCTTACATGACTGTATATGTGGTATTTTGCTATATTATTGGTATATAGTTTAAAATATTATCGTTCACTTCCTAGCCATGTAGTTGTGCTCGATTAGTTTGCTCTGTTTAGACTGGGTGTCGTAAAGTGCGAGTAACTGTCGTAAATTGTCAGCAACTGTAATAAAGGTGACAATGTTTTGTTTTGGAAGGTCGAACAGGGCATGGAGCAACAGGTTTTTTGACCACGTTTAAACGTGTTAAACCAGGGGTGTCAAACTCAAATACAGAGTGGGCCAAAATTTAAAACTGAACAAAGCCGCGGGCCAAGGTTGAACAAATTAACCTTTTTGATAGGGACCCAAACAAGTTTTTCATTAAATATTGAACAAGCAAGGCTTATATAACTTTATAGTGACATGCAAAATCGAGTTTCAAATAATAATAATAATTAAAAAATATCAATGGCATATCAAATACAATTTAAATAAAAATTGAATGCCTCTTTTCTATTTGCAGCCTTCTGAGGTAAAGATCAACATTAACTTTTTCCACAGGCTAATACATTTTAAAATAAAATAATGAATAAACCAACCATTCAGGACTTTAAACTGCTCAGTTTGCAACACACTGATCTAATCTGATGTGCCCAAGTGAGATACCTGCCATCTTTTCTTAGATACTAGTTCATTAATGTCGGGGCTCAGGCTTTGAGCTGAGGCAACCTTCATTATCGAACGAAGGTGTTCATCAGTCATTATATCTCTCCACAGTCTTGGGGGCGTGCAAGTATGAGAATTAGCGGTGAACCGCGGCACCGCCGCTGTATATAATCGGCGGGCCAGCTCTAGTGTTAATTTGATATCACCTCACGGGCCAAGTGAAATTACACGGCGGGCCAAATTTGGCCCGTGGGCCAGAGTTTGACACCCATGTGTTAAACGTATGCAAATTTGACTCAAGACTGTTTGTGCTAATGTCATCTGTATTATTTTTTTGCTATTCTTGTTACCGTTTGTCAGGAAGAAAAGTGAAAATAAACCCTGTAATTTTTTTCGGCGTAAGCCTATTGTTATTGTGGGACGCAGGAACAATTGATCAAAAGAAAACCACACATCAAAAACTGTATGCCCTGCCGAGAAAACAGCAAAGGAAGGTTAGTTACTGTTACATATGTGATCATCATTAAGGGTGCCTTCATGCACAGGCTTACCACCCAATCAGGGGCTCCCAATTTTGACAGCGGAATGCAATGATTGGTGTTCATGGCTGTCAACCACAAGCAGCTCAGCCTTGTCTGGCCATTGTGTGCTCTCTCTCTGTCGACTGCGTATTTTTTTTTTTATAGTACTCCGAGTGGGGCTCAAACCCACATTGCCTGTGTGAAAGAGCAGCGTACTACTATTAAGCTAAAACGGCGGTGTCTTGGATTGCCAGCACTGGCTTCAAACACCGTATTTTCCGAACTACACAGTGCAACAGCGTATATTAGCCGTTCCCACTAACTAAGGGAATTTTTTTTACATATATTAGCCGCACCGGACTATACACCGCATATATTTACATTGCGAAATGAGTTGTTTACACATAAAGATAAATATTTATTTACATACCTTAATTGTTTCCAAACAGTGTCTGTAACACGGCAGTAAAACAGCCGATCAAACAAAACAGTTGTCATCGTCATGAACCCACTAACTCCTATCAGCTATACATACTCAATAACTCCACGGTGACATGTTGGTGAGTTTACTGAGGAATTTGTGAAACTAAAACAATTAAGAAAGAATGCTGTTGGAAGTTACTAATACTAACACAGACGCTCGTAAACGTGTTAGCATATTAGCCATTGCTAATGGCGTTAGCGTCATTTCCGTACAATAGCATGTACAAATTTGCATGAAAAGACTCCTACAGACATCACACATAGGAGGGTTTAGTAAATTATAGTAGTTTTAGTTATACTGTAAACTTAAAAACATTGCTTGAAGTGATGACTAAAGAATCCATACGAATAGAAATGCTATGGATGGTAAGAAGACTGAACAGTACCGTGATTGAAAAAAAAAAAAAAAAAAAGCACAAGTGGAAGGACACTGCAGCATCTGCAGTGAGCGAACTTGTCCAACAGATGGCGTAGTAGCACAAACAATAAAATACCTTCTCAATGTATTGTTTTTTTTTTCTTAAACCTTTTTTATGGGCTTAGCAAAGAAAAATACATACATCAGCCACACCGTCTTATAAGACCCAGGGTTCAAAGTATAGAGGTTTGGGGGGTGCTCCCCATAGCTCCCTCAGTCCCAGGGCACCCCCTTCAATTAAGTCAACCCTGATAACCAGTGCAGATTAACGCAGATCCCCTCTGGCTAATATTTTATTTACATTTAGTCAACCATTGCGATCGTTAACAAGTATTAGGATGAGACTAAATATGTTAAGCCTGCTCAGTGGCCTTGTGGTTAGAGTGTCCGCCCTGAGATCAGTAGGTCGTGAGTTCAAACCTCCCTGCTTGGCACTCAGCATCAAGGGTTGGAATTGGGCGTTAAAATCAACAAAATGATTCCCGAGTGCTGCCACCGCTGCTGCTCACTGCTCCCCTCACTTCCCAGGGGGTGGAACAAGGGGATGGGTCAAATGCAGAGGTTAATTTCACCACACCTAGTGTGTGTGTGTGTGTGTGTGACTATCAGTGGTACCGGTACATTAACTTTAACACACTGAGAGCAAGCAGCAGGCATGCTAATAGCTAAGATAACTTCTAAGCTAGCTAGAAACAACACTAAGGAATGAGTGATTAGTACAATTTAAGAAGTGTAGATAGAAACATGTTACAGCAGATATTAACAGGAAATTAACAAGCAGATTTTGTTAATATTAAGTTCAGAGAATTAGTCCCTGGACACGGGAGGACTTTGAGGACAAACATTATTTAAACAGAGTAGTAGGTAGTAGTCTTTATTTTTGTTTGGATACCTTTGATCTTGTCTTGTATTTTATTTCATAACAGAGAATAAGGAACCGGTGAAAATATTATGCTAGCCGCAAATAGTACCTGTTACGGTCTGCCGGCCTTGAACACCAGGTGTAGCGCAGGTAAACCTGACTTAAATGTCAAAATCTCACAGGAAGCACAAGCAAAACAATGATCCGGCGCTGTCTGCAGGATGGACGAGTATAAAAAAAAAGGACAGGTGTGCACAGATTGCCAATCAGGGACAGGTGAGGAAGACAGCGCAAAGGCCAGAGTGGTGGAGCCAGACAGGAAGTGGAACTAAAAAAATTGGAAATAAACACAGAAATATGGAAATATACAAAATAAAATGGAATTTGCAGTATAATGTTTTAATTCTACTAAAACATTATTTGGATAACTGTAGATGTGCACTCACACAGTAAGTTCTGTTTTCACTACTTCTTGAATATTCAAACAGGTCGTTTGGGGTTTTTAATGCAATTGTAGTTTGCTTTTCCGAGGCAAAACGCAGCGTAAATATAAATAAGTCAGGGGGTGGGAGGGGGTGTTATTATTTTACTTTTATTTTTATTTTTTTTGTATTTTTTATTTCTGTGTATTTTTTGGGGGGGAGGGAGACAAAAAAAAGTGTCTGTTTTCTCAGTACCCGTGTTATGATTTCCCTATCAATTGAATAAATACATATTATAAAAAATAAATAGTTCAGTGCACGTTTAAATCCCTGGCCTTTGCTTTCAAACTAGGCAATACGGGGTGGAGTACGTCTGTGAGACAGGCAGGAACTTAAGCTCTTTAGCCTTTTAAGACGGACACTTTGGTCCACTTTCTTTGGGCCTTGAGATTTATCCATTGCTATCGCTACCACACACAGTGTGGGAAATCATCATTCAACAGCTTGATCAGGCCAACAGATTAAGGATTTTAGTGTCAGACGTACTCATGCCGAAGAAAAATACTATGAAGTGTATGACAACTAAAATTGAATGCTGTGTTTTGCAGTGGGGTTTTTTCCACAGTGGGCCATTTGTGACATCACAGATTGATGGATGTACTAATGTGGGCATTTCTAGCACATGCTCTTTGCCAGGCCCCTTCTCTCTGCTCTGCAGAGTTATTCTATTTTCTGCTATCTTCTCTGATGTCTGTAAAATAATTACTTCTGCGTTTATTTGACTGTAACATTTTACCCGGGACTGTTTCGTCAACATGTACCTGCAAGTGGCAGTCGGATTCGGCGCTAAACTCCGCGCTATTGCAACAACTTGGTGTGAGAAAACACAAGCGATGGTAGGACAAAGTGTATATATATATATATTATATTATATATTATCATTATTATTATTATTATTATTATATTATATATATTATACATATTGTATATATTATTTAAAATATAATATAATATTCTAATATAATACATCAGTATATATATGTAAATATTACATATATGTTATATTTTATATTGCTACTACATTTTTAGCCTATTCCATCCTTTGGTTTTCACCTAACAGGTGTGCTTGAAGCTCATCGAGAGAATGCCAAGAGTGTGCAAAGCAGTAATCAGAGCAAAGGGTGGCTATTTTGAAGAAACTGGAATATAAAACATGTTTTCAGTTAGTTCACTTTTTTTTGTTAAGTACATAACTCCACATGTGTTCATTCATAGTTGTGATGCCTTCAGTGACAATCTACAATGTAAATAGTCATGAAAATAAAGAAAACGCATTGAATGAGGAGAAGGTGTGTCCAAACTTTTGGCCTGTACTGTATAAAACATTATATATATATATATATATATATATATATATATATATATATATATATATATATATATATATATATATATATATATATATATATATATACATACATATATATATATATATATATATATATATATATATATATATATATTTATATATATATATATACATACATATATATATATATATACATATATATATACATACATATATATATATATATATACATACATATATACATACATATATATATATATATACATACATATATACATACATATATATATATATATATATATATACATACATATATATATATATATATATATATACATACATATACATATATATACATACATATATATATATATATATATTATATATATATATGTATATATATATAGATATACTGTATATATATATACATATACATATATATATATATATATATACATATATATATATATATATATACGTATATATATATATATATATATATACATATATATATATATATATTTATATATATATATATATATATATATATATATATATATATACATATCAATCAATGTTTATTTATACAGCCCTAAATCACAAGTGTCTCAAAGGGCTGCACAAGCCACAACGACATCCTCGGTACAGAGCCCACATAAGGGCAAGGAAAAACTCACCCCAGTGGGACGTCGATGTGAATGACTATGAGAAACCTTGGAGAGGACCGCATATGTGGGTAACCCCCCCTCTAGGGGAGACCGAATGTCTAATGTCCTAATATATATATATATATATATATATATATATATATATATATATATATATATATATATATATATATATATATATATTAGGGGGGAGACTATGTCTCCCGGCTGGCCTGGGAACGCCTCGGGATCCCCTGGGAAGAGCTGGACGAAGTGGTTGGGGAGAGGAAAGTCTGGGCTTCCCTACTTAGGCTGCTGCCCCCGCGACCCGACCTCAGATAAGCGGAAGAAGATGGATGGATGGATATATATTAGGGGTGTGGTAATATATCGATTCGAATTCAAATCGCGATTCTCACGTTGAGCGATTCAGAATCGATTATCTTTTTTATTTTTAATTACCGGTAACCAATCCAACAAAACAATAAACAGCAATACCAAAACAATGCAATCCAATTCCAAAACCAAACCCGACCCAGCAACACTCAGAACTGCAATAAACAGAGCAATTGAGAGGAGACACAATCACGACACAGAACAAACCAAAAGTAGTGAAACAAAAATGAATATTATCAACAACAGTATCAATATTAGTTACAATTTCAACATAGCAGTGATTAAAGATCCCTCATTGACATTATCATTAGACATTTATAAAAATAAAAAAATTAACAATAGTGTCACAGTGGCTTACACTTGCATCGCATCTCACAAGCTTGACAACACACTGTGTCCAATATTTTCACAAAGATAAAATAAGTCATATTTTTGGTTCATTTAATAGTTAAAACACATTTACATTATTGCAATCAGTTGATAAAACATTGTCCTTTACAATTATACAAGCTTTTTACAAAAATCTACTACTCTGCTTGCATGTCAGCAGACTGGGGTAGATCCTGCTGAAATCCTATGTATTGAATGAATAGAGAATCGTTTTGAATCGGGAAAAAAATCGTTTTTGAATCGAGAATCGTGTTGAATTGAAAAAAAAAAAAAGATTTTGAATCGAATCGTGACCCCAAGAATCGATATTCAATCGAATCGTGGGACACCCAAAGATTCACAGCCCTAATATATATATATATATATATATATATATATATATATATATATATATATATATATATATATATATATATGTATATATATATGTGTGTGTGTACACACATGAAGATGAGGTAGATCCCCTCAACTTGGACATTTAAAAAGTAGCTTGTCTGCTGAAAAAGTGTGGCTACCCTTGATTTATAGTATATTATTACAAATATCTTGTTATTGCACAATAAGGATATTTAGTTGAATTGAAAACACAACTTTATACAAGATGTATAAGTAGAGGGTGCTCGCTCTATTGCTCCTTCAGATTGGGGGTCTGTAAAACGTTCAAGTTCCCCGATCTAGACCAGAAGGAAATATGTTAAGATTAGAATCATACTAGATCCCCTTTAAATAACATTGGTATCATTGGAATTAGGTTAACAGTTTTAACATTTAAAAATGTACAGTATTGTTTTCATTTTTATTTACAATAAAGTGTTTTGAGTTCTTTGATTTTCCAATTTTTTTTAATTTCTGGGAGTTTTTCTTCTGCTCCAGCTTTAAATGGTCTGCCTGCTGAAGCAAAAATAAGAGCATGTGTTTCTTTGAAAGCGATGCTCACGGCTGCATGCAGCATGTGGTGCCATGAGCTTCACAGCTTGCACATCAGATCTTTGCTGTTATATGCAGACTCCTTGTTGGCGTGTGTGTACGTGGACTTTGGTGGAAAGGCACAACTGTGAGTTGGGAAACATTATCTGTAAGTGGGTGGATGACTTCCATTACCATTGGTGCTGTCTTTTGACCTAAAACTACAGTATGCATGTGTGTGTGTGTGTGGACATCCTCAAGGCTGCTAAATAAAAACCTCCAGCTCGCCTCCACTTGCACAAGTTTGTAGTACAGTGGGAAGCAGGAACCCATACAGAGTTCTCAAATTCTTTCATCGGCATCAGCCAGGCTCTCTTTCGTGCGGATTGTCGTCATGTGTTATCTTCCTGTCAGTCAGTTTCAGTTTTGCTTCAAGAGGGGAGGCATAATGACCACAGCAAGACGTCTCTGTGTGCAAAAGTACTTCCAGAAGACTGTCAGACAACCCTCTGTCTGCAAACTTCCTGCCAGGGAATTTGGGTTTTAAAAGGCACAAAGGGGCTAAATTGTCCAATTTCCGTTCATGGAGCTGCTATTCAAATGTGCCACATATAGATTGATAGCAAGCTACTGGCGTGAAAGGTTGCAGAGACCATTTGGCATGGCCTTTTGAATGATTGCAAAGCTGGGACTTGCACGAGATGTCCCAAAATGGCCCACTTGTGTATGGGACAACACAGACAAAGTAGTGTGTCATGACACGGGAGACTGGGGGTAGAATGACTCAACGATACTAAATAAAGAGCGAAACGACTACGAGTTAATGGATTTTGATGTGCGTCCATCTGTTTGTTAGCGCACCATTTCCTGCTTCAGCGCGGATGACGTAAAACATTATGAAAGGACGGACTGTGCTATTTTTGATTGTAGATTCCTTGGACAGTTTCCATTGACAGCATAGTAACTCAAAAGAAAATACCGTATTTTCCGCACCATAAGGCGCCCTGGGTTATAAGCCGCGCCTTCAATGAACGGCATATTTCAAAACTTTGTCCACCTATAAGCCGCCCCGTGTTATAAGCCGCATCTAACTGCGCTAAAGGAATGTCAAAAAAACAGTCAGATAGGTCAGTCAAACTTTAATAATATATTAAAAACCAGCGTGATGTGGGCGCGCATGGAGTCGTATATCAACATGGACGGAGCTGCGTGAAAAAAGCCACCCGGCCTCTTCGCGTAAACTTACCTTAACCACTCGCTCATCTTTTCTTCATCCATCCATCCCTTCGAGTTAGCTTTTATGATGACGCCGGCTGGAAAGGTCTCTTTTGGCAAGGTCTTCCTTTTGAATATCACCATGGGTGGAAGTTTCTGGCCATTAGCATGGCAAGCTAGAACCACAGTGAAGGATGACTTCTCATTCCCTGTGGTGCGAATATTCACCGTACGTGCTCCCGTTGTATCCACAGTGCGGTTCACAGGAATATCAAAAGTCAGTGGAACCTCGTCCATGTTGATAATGTTCTCTGGCCGGATCTTTTTTTCAGCTATCTTGTTTTTACAATATGCACGGAAAGTAGCCAGCTTTTCTTGAAAGTCTTTAGGCAGTTGCTGTGAAATAGTAGTCCGTGTGCGGATGGAGAGATTGCCTCTTTTCATGAACCGGAAACCTGTCGCTTAGTAGGAGCCATTTTGTGGTCTTTACAGATGTAAACACACAAAGGAAATGAAACGTAATATCCGCGCGCTTCTTCTTCTTCTACGCGGGCGGGTGGTTGCTTACAGTAGAAGAAGAAGCGCTTCCTGTTCTATGGGGGCGGGTGCTTACCTTGGCGGTTGCTTGCGTAGAAGAAGAAGCACTTCCTCTTCTACGGGGAAAAAAGATGGCGGCTGTTTACCGTAGTTGCGAGACCGAAACTTTATGAAAATGAATCTTAATATTAATCCATATATAAAGCGCACCGGGTTATAAGCCGCACTGTCAGCTTTTGAGTAAATTTGTGGTTTTTAGGTGCGGCTAATAGTGCGGAAAATACGGTACATGCAATATGACCCATAACTTCATTTACTTGTGGAGGAGTTTCCACAAGTAAATTATTTTGAGAAAAAAAAAGGTTTAATGTAAATACAATTTTCATACTAATCAATCAATCCATCAAAAATTTACTGACAGTACAGGCCAAAAGTTTGGACTCACCGTCTCATTTTGATGGGTTTTCTTTATTTTCATGACTATTTACATTGTAGCTTGTCACTGAAGGCATCAAAACTATGACACCTGTGAAGTGAAAACCATTTCAGGTGACTACCTCTTGAAGCTCATCGAGAGAATGCCAAGAGTGTGAGAAAATGTAATCAGAGCAAAAGGGTGGCTATTTTGAAGAAACTAGAATATAAAACATGTTTTCAGTTATTTCACCTTTTTTTGTGAAGTACATAACTCAGTTAACATAGTTTTCATGCCTTCAGTGACAATCTACAATGTAAATAGTCATGGAAATAAAGAAAACGCATTGAAATGAGAAGGTGTGTCCAAACTTTTGGCCTGTACTGTATATAGCCCTAAATCACAAGTGTCTGAACGGGCTACACAAGCCACAACGACATCCTCGGCTCAGATCCCTCATAAGGGCGAGAAAAAATTCTACCCAATGGGAACAAAGAGAAACCTTAGAAAGGAGCGCAGATTTGGGGACCCCCCAATGAGTCCAGTCCATAGTGGGGCCAATAGGGGATCATTTTCAATGGAGACAAGTCAGCAGCGCAGAGACGTCACCAACTGATGCACAGAGGAGTGGTCCACCCTGGGTCCCAAATTTCCCAAATTCTCAAATTTCCCAAATCCGTGGAGGCTGATCGGTGATCACCTGATAACCTCTCCACGCAGGAGACGAGGGCAGAGCAGAAAAGAGAGACAGCAGATCAACTGGTCTAAAAAGGGGTCTATTTAAAACCTAGCGTATACAAATGAGTTCTAAGATGGGACTTAAATGCTTCTACTGAGGTATGCATCTCTAACTGTTACCGGTAGGGCATTCCAGAGTACTGGAGCCCGAATAGAAAACGCTCTTAACTCCACAGACCCTTTTTGGGTTCTGGGAATCCCTAATAAGCCAGAGTTCTTTGAACGCAGATTTCTTGCCGGGACATATGGTTCAATACAATCGGCAAGATAGGATGGAGCTAGACCGTATAGTATTTTATACGTAAGTAGTAAAACCTGAAAGTCGCATCTTAAGTGCCCAGGAAGCCAGTGCAGGTGAGCCAGTATAGGCCTAATATGATCAAACTTTCTTGTTCTTGTCAAAAGTCTAGCAGCCGCATTTTGTATCAACTGTAATCTTTTAATGCTAGACATAGGGAGACCCGAAAATAATATGTTACAGTAATCGAGACAAGACGTAATGAACGCATGAATAATGATCTCAGCGTCGGTGGTGGATAAAGCGGTACAAATTTTAGCGATATTACGGAGATGAAAGAAGGTTGTTTTAGTAGCACTCTTAATGTGTGACTAAAACGACAGAGTAGAAGGTAATAAGATAATACCCAGATTCTTTGCAGAGTCGCTTTGTGTAATTGTTTTGTTGTCAAATGTTAAGGTGGTATTAAATACGTGCCGGTGTCTAGCAGGACCAATAATCAACATTTCTGTTTTCTTAGCGTTAAGATGTGGGACATCAATTGTTTAATTTCATTAAGACACACTTCCAGGTGACTACAATCTGGCGTGTTAACAGCCTTAAAGACCTTTGGCAGTCGAGCGGTCATTTTGTTGAGGTAAACAGAATACATTTCGAAATCCACACTTTGATTCAGAACCTTGCCAAAATTTGATGGGTTTTTCTAATTACTAGATGTTAGTCTTTCCGTAATTCTACTAACTGAAGCACAAACAGATCAAAATCGCCTTCCTCAACTTTCATGCTTGGCCGAGTAACTATTTAATTACTTTTTTGAAAGGAACCCTTTTTTGATTCTACAGTCAGTAATCTCACCAGCTGCTTGGAATTTGCACAACCCAAAATCTATTTTAACTGCAATCCCCAAATTACAAGCAGTCCCCGTGAGCAGTAATTGAAGAGTTGGGCACCCACAATGTCCTCATGTTGGGGGGAAAATATGTTTCTTTAGGGTTATGAAGTCATAACCACAAGCATAAACATGTTTGTTTACAGCAAACGCTTCATATGCAACTCTGTGACGTGAGTGCCGTGTGATTTAAAGTGGGATACCAGCTGTGTTGACTGTGTTTGCAATTACAGCACTAAACAACAAACTAGCTAATATTGAAAGAGAGCAATGCTGCTATGACGTCAATCCATTGTATGTGGTTAGAAAGAGGCTCGGAATTTGTTTATGTTAAAACTGCAATTGTCATGACCTGTCATCCAGGTCATGTCTTGTTTTGTGTTGGTTATAGGTTTAGGTTTAAAGTCTATTTCTGTTTCAGCGCATCTTCTTTTGTTTACGTTCTGGTTACTGGGGCGCTGATTTATCCCACCCGCCTCTGATTAGTGATCAGGAGACTCACCTGCTCCGGATGGCTAATCAGAGAGCTTTAAATGGGAGTGTTACCCTGCCTTTCTCCCAGGTCCACATTACGCTAAAACGTTATGCTTTTCACTGTATCATGCTTAACTAAGTTTTGCCTCGGACTTCCCATGCACCTCTGAGCAACATGCTGTTTTTGTATGTTTGCCTTGTCATTGGAGTTAAAGGACTTACTTGCACGCTGCTTTTGTCGCATCCTGTCTTTCCGCATCCTTGAAACGCGACCACTGGGACGACGTGACCAGAATGCAACAAAAATGTTAAGACTTATATTATTTGAGAATCTTTATAATTCACATTTTCTCTGGCTTCTCAGAACAGTTTCTGTATTGACAGGATCTATACTTCCCAAACACAGACCCCCTACATGTACAAATATTCAAGGGGACCCAAGGAAACAGAACAAAGGTTCAGAAAAATTGGAAATCTTAAACGTTAGTCTGTGTACGATCAATCCCCAATGTTTCAGTTATCTTCGTTGCTTTGCATAAAAGTTGTGTTCTTTCCAAATTATGCCCTCTTGGAGGCAAACTTGCACACGTTGCACACAATTGCCAATTACTCGATCTTTAGAATTAAGATTCCCATACTCTCTGAACTTGCGAACCCAGTCAAAAATGCAGCTTTTTGATGATGGTGCATGACAGAGAAATGTTTTTCGAAAAATGGCTTGCGCTACAGTGTATGATTTGTTGGAGGAATAGGCCTCTATGCAAAATGCATTGTCCATGGTTGACCAAGACATGTTGGGAATACTATTATTCCTATATTTCATGTACAAAGTTGACGAAAAAGAAAAGAAAAATGTAAATCAACAGATGTATTCAAAAATATGTGGGCTCTGGTTTTGGGGTCACCCTGTAAATCCTAATAGTACAGTGGAACCTCAATTTACAAATTTAATTGGTTCTTGAACAGGGATCGTAAATAGAAAAGTTTATGTATTGAAGCAAATTTCTCCATAAAAAAAACTAAGTAAACATGAATAATAGCTTCCAGCCTCGACAAATGTCCATATTTCGGTGACTGTGTTATGAGGTCTGACTTTAACTTGGGCTTATTTTCCAGAGCTCTTATTTTGGGTCTACCTCTCCCTACCCTGAGCGCTGTCTCCCTCACCTGTCTCTGATTTGCCCTCCCTTATGTTGTAGGGGTTGCCAATAAGCTGCCCTTCAGACAGAGCAAGATCATTATGTAACTTTCATTGTTTACTTTGCTGTCATTGCTCTGTATGCTTCCTTGCTGCATAGTTCGCCTGCATAACTTTATATAGTATGCTTCCTGTGCACTTCGGGGTTGCACTATTGTTGAGGAATAAACCTATTCTTACCTGCCCCCTTGTCTCCTGTCCCCGCAAAAGTTAGTACACTTTGAACTTAATAGAAAGTGCGATAAAGTATTGTATATCAGACATAACAAGGGGGTGATGGTTCAACTTTGTAATAAAAGTTAAAACAACGAGTGGAACTGTCCTCATTTGAAGCCTGCCAGCCTACTCGCACATTGCCACTAGCCCTGTGGTGCACTCAGTTTCGAATCACAAAACTCCTTAACTTTAACAGCCAGGTCACTACAAGAATTAGGAATGAATCCACTTTATGTTGTTGAATAATTATCTTTGCGTGCAGGGGAAGGAAGGGGCGGGCAGTGTTGACAAAGCTGTGGATACTTCCTGAATGTGTCAAACACGCTTGTCCATTGCTTCTTTTTGACTTATATTGAGCAAGTAAAAACAAAAGGTCGTACAGTAGCTAAGGACAGCACTGCTTTGTTAACTGAATGAGCATAAAGATTGATCAGCCCGCCTACAATGGATGTGCTGCCGGTCACAAAATGGCTGCGCTTTAAGCCACAGAAAAGGTGGATAAAACAGTGGTATACTGAGATGAAGTTCGTACAACAAAGCAATTTTTTATTCGTCTTGTGTTTGAAAAGATTAAAACAAATATTTAATGAGGGGCCTGTAAATCGAGGTTCCACAGTGTTTGATTTGATGACTGTTTATCTGCATGCTATGGGTTCTTCCACAAACTGACACAAAGACACCAGTGTAGGAGACTAAGAATAGCAATCCAAAGTTGTAATCCTTTCGGTGTATTATTTTTGTGCTAAAAAGAGCAGATAATGGACATGCAAGGGAGATGAACAGGCCGAATTGTGCAACGGGGTTGACAAAAATGTTAGACAAAAGAGGAAAATAGTTGAGAGAAAGCCACAGAAAAGCTTTCACCACGGGAAGACATTCAGATCTCATGAGCTCATTGCCTGTCAGAGAACCTCCTCTCATTGCTCGGTTTGTCTTTGAGTCCAAACTGTTCAGAAAGGCTCAAGTGCATTTCCACACTTGTCTTTCTGCTTATGATGTATTTCCCATCAAGGCTCCTGGGGCCATTACAAGATTGAAAGATTTAGTTACACTTAGTGGCAAGTGTGGCTGGTTTTTAAGATAAGTTCATACATTGAAAGAGACTGAATGGCTCTAGGACACCTCCAGAAATCCACTCAATTTCGAACAAGTGTTCCCTGGGACTTGAAAATCCCTGGAATTTGTAGTCTTGTAAGAGGTGGGTAGTAACGCTCTACATTTACTCTGTTACATTTACTTAAAAGGGAACATTATCACAATTTCAGAAGGGTTAAAACCATTAAAAATCAGTTCCCAGTGGCTTATTTTATTTTTCGAAGTTTTTTTCAAAATTTTACCCATCACGCAATATCCCTAAAAAAAGTTTTAAAGTGCCTGATTTTAACCATCGTTATATACACCCGTCCATTTTCCTGTGACGTCACATAGTGATGCCAATACAAACATGGCGGATAGAACAGCACGGTATAGCGACATTAGCTCGGATTCAGACTCGGATTTCAGCGGCTTAAGCGATTCAACAGATTACGCATGTATTGAAACGGATGGTTGTAGTGTGGAGGCAGGTAGCGAAAACGAAATTGAAGAAGAAACTGAAGCTATTGAGCCATATCGGTTTGAACCATATGCAAGCGAAAACGACGAAAACGACAGGACAGCCAGCGACACGGGAGAAAGCGAAGACGAATTTGGCGATCGCCTTCTAACCAACGATTGGTATGTGTTTGTTTGGCATTAAAGGAAACTAACAACTATGAACTAGGTTTACAGCATATGAAATACATTTGGCAACAACATACACTTTGAGAGTGCAGGCAGCCCATTTCAGGCGCGCTAAGAACATATCTTTTTCCACGATTTCAGCATTTTAAATGTGCTGTTTTTGTCCAGTAAGATACATACTAGCCTACAGTTACAGCTGAAGTGACCGATTAAAAAGATTTTAACTCTTTTTTGTCATTGCTTGCCGTGCTACCGAGGTCCTTTGTCCCTGAATAGCTCACACACTCCGGCAGATTCAATGGGGGTCTGGCCGCAGATTTCTTTGACTTTATCGTTGGAAATGCATCTGCTTTGAGTGTCGCAAGATATCCACACATTCTTGCCATCTCTGTCGTAGCATAGCTTTCGTCGGTAAAGTGTGCGGAACAAACGACTGACCATTTCGTCGGCTTTCCCCACACCCTCATATTTTGAACAAATTTTGTCCAATTTCTTTCCACTTTCGCATCTTTGGGCCACTGGTGCAACTTGAATCCGTCCCTGTTAGTGTTGTTACACCCTCCGACAACACACCGACGAGGCATGATGGCTCCAAGGTACGGAAAACAGTTGAAAAAACGGAAAATAACAGAGCTGATTTGACTCGGTGTTTGTAATGTGTTTGAGAAAATGGCAGATTGCTTCCCGATGTGACGTCACAACGTGACGTCATCGCTCTGAGAGCGAATAATAGAAAGGCGTTTAATTCGCCAAAATTCACCCATTTAGAGTTCGGAAATCGGTTAAAAAAATATATGCCGTATTTTCCGCACCATTAGCCGCACCTAAAAACCACAAATTTACTCAAAAGCTGACAGTGCGGCTTTTAACCCGGTGCGCTTTATATATGGATTAATATTAAGATTCATTTTCATAAAGTTTCGATCTCGCAACTTAGGTAAACAGCCGCCATCTTTTTTCCCGGTAGAACAGGAAGCGCTTCTTCTTCTACGCAAGCAACCGCCAAGGTAAGCACCCGCCCCCATAGAACAGGAAGCGCTTCTTCTTCTACTGTAAGCTACCACCCGCCCCCGGAAGAAAAAGAAGCGCGCGGATTTTCGTTTCATTTCCTTTGTGTGTTTACATCTGTAAAGACCAGACTACAAAATGGCTCCTACTAAGCGACACGCTTATAACGCAGAATTTAAACTTAAGGCAATAAGTCATGCCGAAGAACACGGAAATAGAGCAGCAGCAAGAGAATATAACATAAATGAATCAATGGTGCGTAGGTGGAGGAAGCAAGAAGATGACCTGCGCCAGGTAAAGAAGACAAAACAGAGTTTCCGAGGGAACAAAGCAAGATGGCAACTGTTGGAGGACGAACTCGAACAGTGGGTTGTTGAGCAGAGAGCAGCAAGCAGAAGTGTCAGCACCATCACTATTCGAATGAAGGCAACAACGCTAGCAAGCGAACTTCACCTGGATGATTTTAAAGGTGGTGCTTCTTGGTGTTTCCGGTTCATGAAAAGACGCAATCTCTCCATCCGCACACGGACCACTATTTCACAGCAACTGCCTAACGACTTTAAAGAAAAGCTGGCTACTTTCCGTGCATATTGTAAAAACAAGATAGCTGAAAAAAAGATCCGGCCAGAGCACATTATCAACATGGACGAGGTTCCACTGACTTTTGATATTCCTGTGAACCGCACTGTTGATATAACGGGAGCACGTACGGTGAATATTCGCACCACAGGGAATGAGAAGTCGTCCTTCACTGTGGTTCTAGCTTGCCATGCTAATGGCCAGAAACTTCCTCCCATGGTGATATTCAAAAGGAAGACCTTGCCAAAAGAGACCTTTCCAGCCGGCGTCATCATAAAAGCTAACTCGAAGGGATGGATGGATGAAGAAAAGATGAGCGAGTGGTTAAGGGAAGTTTACGCGAAGAGGCCGGGTGGCTTTTTTCACACAGCTCCGTACATGTTGATATACGACTCTATGCGCGCCCACATCACAGATGGTGTCAAAAAACAAGTGAAGCACACAAATACAACACTCGCCGTCATTCCGGGTGGATTAACCAAAGAACTCCAACCGCTGGATATTGGTGTCAACAGGGCATTCAAATCACGACTGCGAACGGCGTGGGAACAATGGATGACCGAAGGCGAACACACCTTCACTAAGACAGGCAGACAGCGCCGGACGACATACGCCAACATTTGCCAGTGGATCGTAAATGCCTGGGCAGATATTTCGGTCACAACTGTGGTCCGAGCTTTCCGGAAGGCAGGATTCACAGAACTACTGGACAACAACAGCGACACTGACTCCGATGACTTCGACGAGACGGAACCGGCCATTTTGGATCCCACGCTTGCGCAACTTTTCAATTCGGACACCGAAGACGAAGAATTCGAAGGATTTACGAATGAAGAATAACTTCAGAAAGTGAGCGCTATGTTTATTTTGTGTGTTGTGACATTAACGTTCGAGCAACATTATGTTGCTATTGCTCTACACCATTTTGAATTTTACTATGTTTGTGATTGCACATTTGCGTACATTTTGGGACAGAGTTGTTAGAACGCTGGTTTTCAATATATTATTAAAGTTTGTCTGAACTATCTGACTGTTTTTTTGACATTCCCTTTAGCGCAGCGTAGGCGCGGCTTATAGTCCGGGGCGGCTTATTGGTGGACAAAGTTATGAAATATGCCATTCATTGAAGGTGCGGCTAATAATCCGGTGCGCCTTATAGTGCGGAAAATACGGTGGTCTTTTTTCTGCAACATCAAGGTATATATTGACGCTTACATAGGTCTGGTGATAATGTTCCACTTTAAGTAACTTTTTGGATAAATTGTATTTGTGAGAGTAGTTTTAATGTAACACCATTTTTACCTTTACTTGAGTATTTTTGAGAAGAAGAAAAGCTACTTTTACTCCCATACATTGAATTTCATTCCGATCTTTGCATTTATTTATATCACAATTAGTTATAATTATCGATGAAGGCTTGCAAATACTTATTCTTATGTCAGGTAGTCTCACGTGACTCTGTTTCACCAATCCCATGTAAGTAGTAGTTGAAATAGATCAGTACTTTTAAAGTATATGATAAAATAGAGACCTATTTGTTTATTAATAAGTATCAGAATGTTCCCAAAGAAGACACTTTAATTACGTGACATGACCCCAGCACATTCCGGCTGTTTGAGAGAACTGCTGAACAGAAACCTACAACAGTTGTCTAAAAAAGTGATTTTGTATGTCTCTGATCCTAATAACCACAAATATATTTTAAACGCATTAAAACATTACCAACAACATCAAAAAGCAGTGGAAACATGTACTTATCTGTTAGATCCGTAGCTTTAAAGTTGCCAACGCTACCTTATTAGCATGTAGCATTCTTTTCTTCTTCTGTATTTACATTCTAACATAGCTAAACAAGCTGAAATGACCACAATCGCCCCCTACTGTACGAGAGGCACACTGCGTATGACCCTGGGTCGCATTAGAGAGAAGAGCATGGAAATCAGAACTCCACATGTAGCTGGGAAAAATAGAAGTAACTGAATTATTTGACAAATCAGACTAATTTAGTACATGGAGACGTACTGACTGTAAAAAGTGACATGACGTCTGACAAGACAGAAAAACAATCTTCAACGATTACTTCCAAAAAAGAAAAAAGAACCTTTGTATCATGTGGTGAGTGTCATGTGCGTCATTAGAAATCACATTTCGGCTTACAGGAATTCCACTTCCAACTAGAGTAATCATGTTGAAGTAAATTGTAAATTAATTGTATGTTTTACGCACACACACACACACACACACACACACACACACACACACACACACACACACACACACACACACACACACACGCCCACACATTCTTATATTTGCTACCTTCTTGAGACCTCTGAAAAATGCCTACTTCTTTAGGACCACCCTTTCTAGATATACAAACCCTGTTTCCATATGAGTTGGGAAATTGTGTTGGATGTAAATATAAACGGAATACAATGATTTGCAAATCATTTTCAACCCATATTCAGTTGAATATGCTACAAAGACAACATATTTGATGTTCAAACTGATAAACATTTTTTTTTGTTGCAAATAATCATTAACTTTAGAATTTGATGCCAGCAACACGTGACAAAGAAGTTGGGAAAGGTGGCAATAAATACTGATAAAGTTGAGGAATGCTCATCAAACAACTTATTTGGAACATCTCACAGGTGTGCAGGCTAATTGGGAACAGGTGGGTGCCATGATTGGCTATAAAAGTAGATTCCATGAAATGCTCAGTCATTCACAAACAAGGATGGGGCGAGGGTCACCACTTTGTCAACAAATGCGTGAGCAAATTGTTGAACAGTTTAAGAAAAACCTTTCTCAACCAGCTATTGCAAGGAATTTAGGGATTTCACCATCTACGGTCCGTAATATCATCAAAGGGTTCAGAGAATTTGGAGAAATCACTGCATGTAAGCAGCTAAGCCCGTGACCTTCGATCCCTCAGGCTGTACTGCATCAACAAGCGACATCAGTGTGTAAAGGATATCACCACATGGGCTCAGGAACACTTCAGAAACCCGCTGTCAGTAACTACAGTTGGTCGCCACATCTGTAAGTGCAAGTTAAAACTCTCCTATGCAAGGCGAAAACCGTTTATCAACAACACCCAGAAACGCCGTCGGCTTCGCTGGGCCTGAGCTCATCTAAGATGGACTGATACAAAGTGGAAAAGTGTTCTGTGGTCTGACGAGTCCACGTTTCAAATTGTTTTTGGAAACTGTGGACGTCGTGTCCTCCGGACCAAAGAGGAAAAGAACCATTTGGATTGTTATGTCCGTTGTGTCCTGAGCAAGACACTTCACCCTTGCTCCTGATGGGTGCTGGTTAGCGCCTTGCATGGCAGCTCCCTCCATCAGTGTGTGAATGTGTGTGTGAATGGGTAAATGTGGAAGTAGTGTCAAAGCGCTTTGAGTACCTTGAAGGTAGAAAAGCGCTATACAAGTACAACCCATTTATCATTTATTTATAGGCGCAAAGTTGAAAAGCCAGCATCTGTGATGGTATGGGGGTGTATTAGTGCCCAAGACATGGGTAACTTACACATCTGTGAAGGCACCATTAATGCTGAAAGGTACATACAGGTTTTGGAGCAACATACAGTATGTTGCCATCCAAGCAACGTTACCATGGACGCCCCTGCTTATTTCAGCAAGACAATGCCAAGCCACGTGTTACATCAACGTGGCTTCATAGTAAAAGAGTGCGGGTACTAGACTGGCCTGCCTGTAGTCCAGACCTGTCTCCTATTGAAAATGTGTGGCGCATTATGAAGCCTAAAATACCACAAGGGAGACCCCCGGACTGTTGAACAACTTAAGCTGTCCATCAAGCAAGAATGGGAAAGAATTCTACCTGAGAAGCTTAAAAAATGTGTCTCCTCAGTTCCCAAACGTTTACTGAGTGTTGTTAAAAGGAAAGGCCATGTACCACAGTGGTGAACATGCCCTATCCCAACTACTTTGGCACGTGTTGCAGCCATAAAATTCTAAGTTAATTATTATTTGCAAAAAAATAAATAAAGTTTATGAGTTTGAACATCAAATATCTTGTCTTTGTAGTGCATTCAATTGAATATGGGTTGAAAATGATTTGCAAATCATTGTATTCTGTTTATATTTACATCTAACACAATTTCCCAACTCAAATAGAAACGAGGTTTGTATACAGATTTGTATTTACAACATTAATAATATATACATACTATGCAAGTATAAAAAAGGTAAGCTTTTAGAATGTTTTTTATTTTTTGTTCGTAATTGGTTTGTAATCTTCATTATTTACTTCAAGTTATTACAGTATGTGTACATGTTTATTTCATTTTTTTAATTAATTTTGGCCAAAGGGGGCGCATTTCAATTTCTTACACACACTTATTATATATGTTGACCAGAGGGGGAGCACTTCAAATTCTTACACACACTTGTTATTTCATATGTTGACCAGATGGGGAGCACTTTTAAAACCGGCACACAGTCAATTTGGAAAAATCCCTCTTTTTTGGGTTCACCCTAATTTTGATAGATTCAACCACAAGGTGCGCAAATAAGACATTCTCTATTAGATGCAATGGTTTTCCGTATTGGCACCATGATTTCGGTCCTAACTTGTTTACCGGTCCTTATATGGACGGTACTTTTCCTTGTTGATGTCTCAAGAAGGGTAGAAATACAAGCACACACACACACACACACACACACACACACACACACACACACACACACACACACACACACACACACACACCAACTTCAATTGTGGTACAAGAGCCATTAAAAAATAACTCCTATATAAATCATAAATGATAAATAAATGGGTTGTACTTGTATAGCGCTTTTCTACCTTCAAGGTACTCAAAGCGCTTTTGACACTACTTCCACATTTTACCCATTCACACACACATTCACACACTGATGGAGGGAGCTGCCATGCAAGGCGCTACCAGCACCCATCAGGAGCAAGGGTGAAGTGTCTTGCTCAGGACACAACGGACATGACGAGGTTGGTAGTAGGTGGGGATTGAACCAGGGACCCTCGGGTCGCGCACGGCCACTCTTCCACTGCGCCACGCCGTGGTTAAGTTAAGTCACAAGTTACTCAACCCTTGAGCAGTTACTCAAGCATTGAGTTAGCATACTTCCTTACTCTTACTCAAGTTATTATTTTGACGATATACTTTTTACTTTTACTTGAGTCATATTATTCTAAAGTAACGGTACTCTTACTTGAGTAAAATTTTTGGGTACTCTATCCACGGTGGTAAGTTAACTTACGAGCTAAATTGGTTTTACTGGTTATTGCATCTTCATGATTCAATTCCAGGGATTAAACAATACTTGGGTGATTTAGGCCAGTAAACTAAATCAAGCCTTAGAAACTCGGGCGTAAGAGGATAATTTCACCACACCTAGTGTGTGTGTGACGATCGTTGGGACTTTAACTTTAAGAAAACAAGTTATAACAACTGGACAGCACAGTTATCATAATCAGCTGTTTTTTTAAATGTTAAATTAAAAAAAATATTTTTTTAATAAACAATAACCATTTTTAACACACACAAGTATTGAAATTTAGTACCGATGAGTACCGGTATTGGTTCCCAGGTACTGGGAATTGCTACCGCAGTGACGTGCGGTGAGGTTGATTGCTGGTGAGGCACTGACTTCATCACAGTCAGATTTACAAACATATGAACCCTAAAGAGTATCTTATTCACCATTTGATTGGCAGCAGTTAACGGGTTATGTTTAAAAGCTCATACCAGCATTCTTCCCTGCTTGGCACTCAGCATCAAGGGTTGTAATTGGGGGTTAAATCACCAAAAATGATTCCCGGGCGCGGCGCCGCTGCTGCCCACTGCTCCCCTCACCTCCCAGGGGGTGAACAAGGGGATGGGTCAAATGCAGAGGACAAATTTCACCACACCTAGTGTGTGTGTGACAATCATTGCTACTTTAACTTAACTTTAACTTTACACAGATAAACTGTAGCACACAAAAAAGCACATTTAATAAAAAAACGTTATTATGGTCTTACCTTTACTTATAAATGCGCCGCTGTTGTGCTGGATTAATGAACCCCCTGATGGGAGTGTTATATCAACTAAAGCCCTCACTTCAACTTTCCAAGTGCAAGATTGAATCTATTTAAAAAAGTGTAACCGAGGGTTTATAAATGTCGCCTATACTGTATGAAACTTCAAAATAACAAACACGGAGGCTCCAGTTTACACGAGGACCACTTTATTTACCTTCTTTCAAAAACCTCCGCAAAGTGACATCACTTCCGCTCTTAGCGCCTTCAAAATAAGAGCTCAAGGCATATACTGTATAACAGCGCATAACAGGAACTTAACATCACAAAGAGGAAAGCCCATAAAAATAGGTTCCAAAAGTTATTTAATAAGAAGCCAAAAAGTGCAAAAACAATAATGTTCGTGTTGGAGGAGTTGTGAATTAGCTACACCTGCAGTCTGCAGGTGTACCTAATGTTGTGGCCCTGCAGTCATTCACAACTCCTCCAACACGAACATTATTGTTTTTGCACTTTTTGGCTTCTTATGAAATAACTTTTTTAAATAGATTCAATCTTGCACGTGGAAAGTTTAAGTGTGGGCTTTAGTTGATATAACACTCCCGTTAGGGGTTGCCGTGCATTCTACGGCGGGGGTGCATGAGGCGAGTCTCAGCCAGTGCGTCTTTTGCAGCCGTTTTATGATCGCTTAGCACAAGAAATACGTTACACACATACAGTTGTTGACAAAATACACTGTACATTATATACCTCAGCTAACTAAACTATAGAAATGTATAATATAGTTCATATAGCAATACGGTCTCACTGCACAGCAGACCAGCAGTTAGCCGAGTCCGTCCATGTTGAGGCACTGAGTGACGTGCCTCGACTGGCTGCTGTTCACCGCACCGTCTCTTCTCAGTATTTGAACGGCAAATGTGAAAATTCAGCGATTTTGAATAAAAATAATCTAAAACTGGTGAAGTTAAATGGAAAATAACTTCATTGTATAATCACTGGATACATTTAACAATTTAATATATATTTTTTTCTTTTTACATTTTTTTCTTTCCATTCCTTCTAGTGACTGCACGTCACTGTGCTACCGTATCGCTTCAAATTTGGAAGGTACCCATCTCTAGTCTGGCACGGATTAATGGGAATTATATTATTTCTTGTGGGAAAATTAGTTTTGGCTTTCGTACGATGTAGTCTTTGACTGACCTTTTGGGACAGATTACTAAATAGAGGTACCACTCCACTGTATCGGCACCCTAAAAAGCTTTCAAAAATGGGTATGTTGTGCAGACTAGCGGCTGCACAACACCAAGGCCGCGGAACAGAGACATGCGGCAGGCTTACACACACACATGCATCCACAAAAAATATACGCCACACACACATACCCCATCCCCCATCCAACGCCCTTGACGCGAATCCCCTAGGGGTGATGGACGGCTGGTCAGCGCCCGAGGAGCTGCAGCCGCCCACCGTAGCCCCCCACATCCTCCCCTCTGTTGCAAGTCTCAAGATGTATGTTGTAATATGTATATGTGCTTTGCTATAGAGGTTTTTTCCCACTCCAGACTGGGCCCCCTTAGGAGCCCATTCTAGATTGTATTTTTTACTCATCCTCCCCCAGTGTTTACCTTTTTCCCATCTTCGTGGCGACCGATCAGCGTTTCTGTTCTGTAACCCTGTACACTGTTTGTTTGTCTAATCTTGAACGGGTTTGTGCTGAAAACAAAGTTTCGTTGTACAAACGTACTTGTGCAATGACAATGAAGACCTACCTATCTACCTTTCAGAGACACCATCCCTTCTTCACATCCCATTACAGTTGTGAGCTTTTTATTGGTTAAAAGAAAGTATGGAGTCTTTATTTGAACAAAAGTGAAGCTACAGTGATAGAGAATGTCAACTATGCAGCTCCACTGATAAACAATCAGTGTGGTTCTCTCCCTGAAACAGTAGTTTCCTGATAAATCTTGTGGAATCTCCTTACGTAATTTTATCCCACGTCACATTCATGCATGAAACTGACAATCGTCATACTGTTTACTCTGTTGTGTTGTCATAAAGTAAATCCGCCTTGTGTCCTCATATCACCTCTTTGTAAACGTTTTGGTAGTTAGTTTTCCTCAACATGACTGCAACATTTTAAAATGTTAAACTCAACAAAATCAATGAGTATGGGTTGAGCTGCAGTTGCCAGCACCAGAAAGCTGACTGAACATTAGAGAGAGCTGAGTGGGGCAAGGAGTGAGAGCACATCAATTGCAAATGATCCTAGCGCCCACACACACAAGTTCACCCAGGTCAAACTTGGCTCTCTGTTACACCTAAGGGCTCAGGCAGCAGTGTAAATATAGATAGAACCTTCCGAGCAGGAGAACATACCCATTTTTTTTCCCTTCCTTCTGGTACTACTTTCACTTTGCGTTGACAGTTTCTAATATCATTTATGCACCATCAGTAAAATGTTCTACACAGATATATTAGTCAATTTCATAGGTGGTTAGTCATGGTGTAAATTTATTGGATACATTTTGTCAACGTCTTTTTTTTGGAATTACACCCATTGCCCGTTTGTAAGACAATACCCCATGTCTTTCACTTTTATGTGCATTCTAAATAGTGAAAAACTGTGAGTACGAGGTGGCTAACAATACAGGTAATTGGGATTCATTTATTACTTTGATGAAGCGCTCTAAAAATACATCAGAAAAGTTGTTACATCTGTCCTGCTGTTCGGCTCCGGTGCAGACCGTAGTAGAGGAGCATAGGGGAGATGCTCCTTTCAGTTAACTTTACCCCGCAATGGGTCTGCTAAGATCTGCTTCCCGGTCAGAATTCGAGGCCGCCGATTTGTGACAATCTGGTTGCTTTATTACTAGTTTTGCAGGACACAACCGGACCCATCCATCACTTTACTGCGCAGTGCGCACGCTCCTCTCTCTCTGTATTCGCTCACTCACTGACGTCACTTAGACAACACGTTGACATTCTCGCAAACACACATAGTGTACGCTCAGAAGTAAACCAGCTCCCCTGTTGTGCACATGGAGATACATAACATGTAGATACGTAACATGTAGATGCATAACATGTAGATACGTAACATGTAGACACATAACATGTAGATACATAACATGTGGACACATAACATGTAGATACATTACATGTAGACACGTAACATGTCAACATGTAATGTTGACATGTAACATCAACTCTATATTCTTACTTCAAAAGAAAGCGATTAGAATTGTAAATTATGCAGATTATCATGACTATACCAATGCTCTGTTTATTAAATTAAAAACATTAAAACTGCACGATCTTGTTGACCTCAACACTGCTATTGTGACGTACAAAGCTCATAACCACATGCTGCCTCGGTGTCTACAGGAGAGGTTCAAACCCAGAAAGAATCCCTATGACCTCAGAGGTTTCAGCTGTCTTCCAGAAAGCTAAGATAAGAACGATCTTAAAAAGTAGATGTGTTTCTGTCAGGGGGGTTCAACTGTAGAACAGCTTGGATGATTCCTTCAAATGTTCCAGTTCCATTCACACATTTAAAAAACACTTTCTGCAAGGGTGGGGACACACGGGCATGCAAGGTTTAAAAACAACAACACTGAAGATAATTTATATCTTGCTCATAATGTTTACCGGTCTGAAGTAATGATCAACCAGGATGACAAAAACATACAAATAAGTGATAAAACTATGCAGGGAAATAGGCAACAGTTCCGTAGATGACGTCACACCAAGAGGGGGCGACATAGACTATATTGCCAAAAGTATTTGGCCTCCTGCCTTTACCCACATATGAAGATGAAGTGCCATCCCATGGAATTGTCCAAAATGTTTTGGTATCCTGGAGCATTCAAAGTTCCTTTCACTCGAACTAAGGGCACAAGCCCAACTCTTGGAAAAACAACCCCACACCATAATCCTTTTTCCACCAAATTTCACAATCGGCACAATGCAGTCCGAAATGTAGCGTTCTACTGGCAACCTCCAAACGCAGACTGGTCCATCAGATTGCCAGATGGAAAAGTGTGATTCATCAGTCCAGAGAACGTGTCTCCACTGCTCTAGAGTCCAGTGGCGTCGTGCTTCACACCACCTCATCTGACGCTTTGCATTGGACTTGGTGATGTATGGCTTAGATGCAGCTGCTCGGACATGGAAACCCATTTAATGAAGCTCTCTGCGTACTGTACGTGGGCTAATTGGAAGGTCACATGAAGTTTGGAGCTCTGTAGCAACTGACTGTGCAGAAAGTCTTTGCACTATGTGCTTCAGCATCCGCTGACCGCTCTCTGTCAGTTTACGTGGCCTACCACTTGGTGGCTGAGTTGCTGTTGTTCCCAAACTCTTCACTTTTCTTATAATAAAGTTGACTTTGGAATATTTAGGGGCGAGGAAACTTCACGACTAGATTTGTTGCACAGGTGGCATCCTATGACAGCTCCTGGAAATCATTGAGAACGGCCCATTCTTTCCCAAATGTTTGTAGAAACAGTCTCCATGCCTAAGTGCTTGATTGTATACACCGGGCCAAGTGATTAGGACACCTGATTGTCATTATTTGGATGGGTGACCAAATACTTTTGGCAATATAGTGTATCTAGTCTGGCGATAGAAAGAGGGCGTTCCAAGTACAATTGGTAATTTCCAGATTACTCAAAAACGATCTGATATCATGGGAAATGGCTGCCAGATTAATTTTCAGGAGCAAAATATACAAAAAGAGAAATCGTTAGTAAAATGTCGGTCATCTGGACGCTATGGGTCCTTTAAATTAGAATTTATATCTGATATGTGATGGCACAAGCAAGCTGGGAATAACTGCAACTACTAAAGATACAGTTATGGAATAAAAGGCCAAATTAAACGTGTGTCCATAGGGCATTGGGAAAAGAGGCTACTGGCTCCTAAACTGGGACACAGGCGTACTGTACTGTGGAAGTCCAATTGACAGGCTGGCAATAAACAGATCAATGCAACAGACTGGAAAGATGCGCATGAGTGACCTTTTAATGGATATCTGACATACTGTGTGCAAGGCCAAACACTTTCCCAACATGGATGCTATACTGCAGCAAACATGATCAATGAAGATATGATTTGATATATATCTACCGGTGTATGTGAAGATAAGATGCACGTCATTAACTACCTCATTCATTATCAATGGAAGGCAATTATTGCTGCTGATGTAAATACATGTGCTTGGTGCACCCTTCATTTTTCTATTCACTGTACTTTCTGATATTTGGTAGTATTTTTCATTAAATACACATTAGTAAAACACAGTCTTATAGTACCGGTAGAGAGGAAAAACAAGTTGACTTTATATGCTTATGTGTGTTTCATTGTATCCATTAAACCATATCCAATTGTCTTTACAATCCGCAAAGTATGTGAAAACACTGTTTAAAGATAAAGTTAAAGTTAAAGTACCACTGATAGTCACAAACACACTAGGTGTGGTGAAATTACCCTCTGCATTTGACCCATCCCCTTGTTCAACTCATTGGGAGGTGAGGGGAGCAGTGAGCAGCAGTGGTGGCCGCGCTCGGGAATCATTTTGGTGATTTAACCCCTAATTCCAACCTTTGATGCTGAGTACCAAGCAGGGAGGTAATGGGTTCCATTTGTATAGTCTTTGGTATGACTCACGACCTTCCAGTCTGAACTGTCTTTTTTTGGAATTATACCCACAGCCCGTTTGTGAGACAATACCCCATGTCTTTCACTTTTATGTGCATGCTAAATAGTGATAAACTGCTAGTACGAGGCGGCTAACAATACAGATGATTGGGATTCATCCATTACTGTGATAAAGCGCTCTAAAAATACATCAGAAAACCGCCAGCAAGGCTCGATATACCCGCATAATAACCAAGCTATAGCGACATTCTTATTTTAAGAGCTAACAACAAGGAACTACTTTTCTGGCATTGTGACACATCCCCTTGCTCGCACTGCTCCTCTGACTGCTAGCAAATATCCAGCAGCAGGCTAGCTTGAGCTGCTAATAACGTTGGTTGCAACACACCATAAAATAAGGAAGAAGAGGTTTGAGCTGCTTGCACATGCTGTTTAGCGCGTGGTAATTGGATCTTAGGAGATCAGATTCTATGTGTTTTGCTAGCATCTTCCTTCTGAATCATGTTATTTTCACACATAATTTGAAAGACAAAGCAAAATATCCTTGAGGAGCGAAAGACAGACAGAACTTGCAGAAAAATATTTAGTATAGGGTTGTACGGTATACCGGTGCTAATAAAGTACCACAATACTAATTGATTGAAATCGGTACTATACTGCCTTTGAAAAGTACCAATACCGTTCTTTCATCTAAGTGCCGCTGTGCGGCGGTGACTACAGAGCCGAGGCGCATGATGATAAAGGTGACGCTTTAAACAAGTGTTGCGATTTGTATTGCCACCTTTGCTTCAAACTTAGGTAAACATTTAAATGATAAGCATTCAGATCTGCACAAGGAGTTATAAAGAGTGACACCTAATAATGAAGTTGTTACATATGTCCTGCTGTTCGGCTCCGGTGCAGACCGTAGTAGAGGAGCACAGGAGAGATGCTCCATTCAGTTAACTTTACCCCGCAATGGGTCTGCTAAGATCTGCTTTCCGGTCAGAATTCGAGGCCGCCGATTCGTGACAATCTGGTTGCTGGGGTTTGAACTCACGACCTTCCAGTCTCAGGGAGGACACTCTTAACCACAAGTCCACTGAGCAGACAACACAAAATGCCACAAATTCAGTCAGCCATTTTGAATATTCCACTGCGACGAACACCTTCGGCTATTTTCGGAGATTGACATTATTGTAGTAACACTTCTACACTCGGACCATCATATTGAAATAGGCAAAAATTTGAAAGAGATGTGCTGTTTATCATTCACAATTCTTATGTAAGACAAAAACATATGCTTGGCTTTTTTATGCATTTGAAATCGTAAATAAATAGCTAACAATTGAGTCAACAGATCAAAAGGTCCTCTGTTACGCTCATTATACCCTCTCTTAAACATCTAGTAAGCGCTAACAATATGCCATTTGCATGTCATGACCTGAAAATTAACCAAATGTGAGTAATATTGTTATTATAAGCGCCAACGCAGACGGACTATTTTAGCAGCGCACTGATAGCAGCGGGCTAATGCTAGCTTGCACTGCTATTGTCCACACACTGCTTCTGGTTCGTCTCAAACTTGCTAAAAGTAAATTCTCGATTGTAATCCATGCATCTCTCACTTGGTAGTAGACAAATGTGGCCATGGATCGACAGGCTGGTCGACTTTGACGTCCCCGAGATGGCAGAATAAACTCCAAAAGACGCTTCTTGCAGGAACCTTTTTTTAGCCCTTCGTGAAGATTGTGATTGAATCTTCATCTAATCGGAATTATGTGAGCGTCCCGTTGGTCGGCATACCAGCGAGAGTGGAAATATCGCAGTAAGTGTTTGTTTCATTTTGGTTAGTTTGTTTGTTTCACACCGATGCTGTGAATGCCATAGTGTCGCAATGAATCCATCTAAAATGTATTGCTCATCCGCTTTGTGTTCGGGCTCAAAAATGTAAGGTTCTGGATCATAATTTTTCCAAAGGTAATCGTTGTTGGCTCTCACAAAGTCTGCTTGATTAGCATTGTTGTTGGTGGGGAAGGGATCTGTGGTCCCTACCACTACGATGAAGTGACTGGCTTCCTCATTATCTCTCAAAATGGCTCGGGAATCGCATTGAGATTGATACTATTTTGATCATATCTATATACTGGCAAACTATGGAAGTCTTTTGGTTTCAGAAATCAGATATATATTATAACAGCTTCAATATAGAGGCAACTTTTTTTTCCCCACTCTACTGGTACTTTAAGACAAATAGGCAGTGCAGAGGTTGTTATTCAATCTGCTTAAGTCGGCATCCCTCAGAACATCTGTTCTGGGTATAAAAAAAAAAAAGGAACATCTGGCACTGGACCTTCACAATAGAAATTGTGTCAGCACGCTCTGTCACAGTTAGGATTGCTTCACTCTAGGTGTGTACCACTAGGTGTAAAAAACACATTTTAACAAGTTTTTCTTAAAATACATTTTTATGCATTATTTACGATTAGGGCCTTACTTGATTATAAAACAAAATACAAATACAATCATAGACTAAACACAATTAAGAGGTAAAGTTGTAATATTAAGAGAATAAAGCAAGGAAACATCCATTGTATGCAAGTACTCTGCATTGAATTATATTACATTAAATTATAATTCCCCAATGGAAGATGCCATATTTTGAGAAACTGTCCTAATTTAATGTGAAAGTTTACACTTCAATCACATATGGATTGTTTTATTAGAAATGTTAGCGGTGTATAATGGCAAAATAGTACAGTGGACATCGTAAATCCACCCCGCAAAGGAGGATAGTAACGCAATGACTCTGTTTACAGTAACTTAACATTAAATTGTACTTTAATGCAACATACATTTTACTTTTACTTGAGTATTTTTACTACATCAAATTAAGTTTCATTGTAATCGCTACAATAATTTGTATCATCATTATATCAATTCATTATAATTATAAATATTGATTAGTGCTTGCAAAGAGGAATTTGTTTGGATTGTCAGAGAGACTTCTTTCAGCGGACACAGTCACATGACTCTATATCCCCAATCCAACGTAAGCACTAGTGATGTTTGACTCCATTTCACCTAACAAATGTAGCCTGGCAAATTTGAAACCCAAACGGGTTTATTTCCATGAAAAAAAATTGGTATATGGTAAATATATATATAAATATATTAGTTAGGTCAAGAAACAACACGGAGGCTATTTCATCCCCACAAGCCTGTTTTGCAGGTATCCCTGCTCTTCAGGGGATTTATATATATATATATATATATAGTCGAAGTTTCTGTGGTTTATCCGTAATACAGTGCTCAATACCTGAGTAGAGCGGAATATACATTAGGTCAGGAAAAAACACAGAGGCTATTTAATCCCTACAAGCCTGTTTCGCAGGATTTTATTATAATATTTTATAATATCATATATACATATAATATTATATATATATATATATATATATATATATATATATATATATATATATAATATACATATATATGGCGACTTGTCCAGGGTGTACACCGCCTTCCGCCCGAATGCAGCTGAGATAGGCACCCCCGCGCGACCCCAAACGGGTCAAGCGGTATAAAATGGATGGATGAATATATATGTATACATATATATACATACATATATATATATATATATATATATATATATATATATATATATATATATATATATATATATATATAAAACCTGCAAAACTGGCTTGTACGGATGAAATAGCCTCTGTGTTTTTTCCTGACCTAACGTGTGTGTATATATATATATATATATATATATATATATATATATATATATATATATATATATATATATATATACACACACACGTTAGGTCAGGAAAAAACACAGAGGCTATTTCATCCGTACAAGCCAGTTTTGCAGGTTATATGCATATATATATATATATATATATATATATATATATATATATATATATGGATATATATATATATATATATACATACATGTATATGTACATGTATATATATATATATATACATACATGTATATGTACATGTATATATATATATATATATATATATATATATATATACATACATGTATATGTACATGTATATATATATATATATATATATATATATATATATATATATATATATATATATATATATATATATATATATATATATATATATAAATAACCTGCAAAACTGGCTTGTACGGCTGAAATAGCCTCTGTGTTTTTTCCTGACCTAAAGTGTGTCTGTGTGTGTGTATATATATATATATATATATATATATATATATATATATATATATATAGAGAGAGAGAGAGAGAGAGAGAGAGAGAGAGAGAGAGAGAGAGAGAGAGAGAGAGAGAGAGAGAGTATATATATATATATATATATATATATATATATATATATATATATATATATATATATATATATATATATATATATACATATATATATACATGTATATGTACATGTATATATATATATATATATATATATATATATATATATATATATATATATATATACATATATATATACATGTATATGTACATGTATATATATATATATATATATATATATATATATATATATATATATATATATATATATATACACACGTTAGGTCAGGAAAAAAAGATTCCAGGGTGCGGCCACCGCTGCTGCCCACTGCTCCCCTCACCTCTCAGGGGGTGAACATGGGGATGGATCAAATGCAGACGATGAATTTCACTACACCCAGTGTGTGTGTGACAATCGTTGGGACTTTAACTTTTACACTCTTAAGTTGAGGTACCATTGTTTACATAAATTACACTGCTCCTAACAAGCAACCATGGACATGTATTCAATAATCTGTAAAACAAATAAACCACAACAAATAATGCAAGGTCTTGTAGCAATAAGCCAATATTCAGATCTTGTAACGGTGTAGTTACAGGCCATCCAGATGGTCTGGTCCATGTTCCCTGTCTGGTATGTTTTCACTCCATCACTCATATTGTGAGTGCCAAAAGTTGGGTTACAGAGAGTATTTCGGATTGATGAGGCCAAGACAAGTACAGAGCGTTCTTGTATCGGTTGCTAAAATAGAAGATGATGATGTTTTGGCACAACATTATAATGTGATTTGCATCTTGAAAGCATTCCAATGATAAAGCGGCATTTCCTAGAAAAAACAATTTCAACACACGTCTGTACTTGAAATTGAAACGGATCAGCAATCAGCAATTGACTTGTTTTGGAACTCAATTTCTGAAATGATGTGATTAACTATTTGCCCGAGCCATATCTCTGGTCTTATTTCACGGACGGATTTTATAATCTGATCAAAGTGCTCCTTCATCTCCTGATCCTTGGGCCTCGTGCAATTTGGCTTCAATAGTTGGAAGCACTGCCAGGGGGAGATTTTTATTTCAGAGCAGATTAGAGCTATGTGCCATGTTAGAAATCATGGTCCTGTTGCGGGTCGTCCATCTACCATAACAAGTCTTTGCCTATTGGTTCTTTTCAGACAAAGAGAATACATTTCTGCAGTATAATAATGCAATGGTTACACAAAACTTGATTTTCCGATGGTGAGAGAGTGTAATCTGTGACAGGTGGCAGCCTATCCCGAAAGTTTTTATTAAAAGTCACCAGTACTATTGTGCCTTTCCATTTGGTTGGCAGGTGTTTAGTCAGAGGGATTTATATCGCTGGGAAAAGCCTCCTCTGCTCTTCCTCCTTCCTGTCTGTTTGTTTCATTAAATATTTCATTATTCCTTACCGTCTGTTGCTTGTCTAACTCTTTTATGGTTTCCTCCTTCTACCCTCGTCACTACACTGCAGAAAAAACAAGAATGAAAAAAAGTCACATTTTAAGCAAAACTAAAAATGTTTTTCCTAAAAAGACTAAAATATCTTATCTAGCAATTTTATTTGAGAAAAAATATCTTACATTAAGAAAGCATATCTAGCAACCTGTGGCTCCTTGGAGCTTTTTCAAAAATGGAAAAAGATGGGGGAAAAATATATTAGTTGTTTTAAAAATGGTTCTGTAGGAGGACAAACATAACACAAACCTTCCTAATTGTTAGAAAAGCCCACTGTTAAATATGTGTTTGTTTATGCTTCACTGATGACAGTATTTGGCCAGCGCCGTTGGGTCCTACTAATTTTGGCGGTCCTCGAACTCACCGTAGTTCGTTTACATGTACGACTTTCTCCGTCGCTGCAACAGAAAGACGTGTTTCATGCCACTCCTTCTTTGTCTCGTTTTGTCCACCAAACGTTTTATGCTGTGCGCGAATGCACAAAGGTGAGCTTTGTTGATGTTACTGACTTGTGTGGCGTGCTAATAACCCATGCTAACAAGCCAATATTGCCTCATAAAAAATAAATCCCTCTCAATTTATGAATTTATATTATTCGTTTGGCCCATCTTACCTTGTAATATCGACACTGTATTTGAATTCAGCTATGTGATAAGAAAAGCGTGCTTAAACTTAGACCTGAGTTTTTATTTTAAGACTCATTATATTAAAGTCACAAGTAAAATTGTGATAATTCGAAGAATTCTAGCCAAGCAAATTTTGCTTGCTCTTATCTGCATTTGTTTTTCTTTGCTTGAAATAAGAAAAGGTGTCTCCTTTTAAAAGAGTTTGATCTTGTTTGGAGTATGGCTGTTTTTGCAGTGACTTTTTTCTCTCTTATTGCCACATGTCTTCTTCTGGTACTTTGTGTTTCCTCAGTAGGGTTGCCTCACCTTAAGTCTGCAACCCCCCCCGTTTGGAATGTAAAATCACATTATTATGCTCTAAAAAACATTGGCCCTAACTCCTGAGGGAGACGGGCGATTATTAATTTAGATCCTTCTCCTGAATGATTGACCCAGCAGTTGCAGTGTAATACAGCAACAAATGCATGATTGTGTTGGACCTGATGGATGAAAAAAAAAAAGATTCTAAGCGCACCTGTGAGGAACAAGGAAGAAAAGACATACTACTGTCATGACCTAACACTGTTGTAGTGAGTAACTTGGACCAGTGTAAACTAGGGTTGTACGGTATACGGGTATTAGTATAGTACCACGATACTAATGAATCATTTTCGGTACTATACCACCTCTGAAACGTACTGGTGCCCCACCCCACGCCCACGTCGAGTCATTGCTGGTTTACGAGCAGACGAGCGTGTTCCGCAGAGCACAATCACGGAGTACTTACAAGCAGACACAGTGTGGAGACAGAAAAGGGAGAACGGACGCATTTTGGCTTAAGAATTTGAGATAAAGGTGAAGTTATAACTAGAGATGTCCGATAATATCGGCAGGCCCGATAAATGCGTTAAAATGTAATATCGGAAATTATCGGTATCGTTTTTTTTATTATTGGTATCGTTTTTTTGTTGTTGTTTTTTTATCAAATCAACATAAAAAAACACAAGATACACTTACAATTAGTGCACCAACCCAAAAAAACTCCCTCCCCCATTTACACTCATTCACACTCATTCGCACAAAAGGGTTGTTTCTTTCTGTTATTAATATTCTGGTTCCTACATTATATATCAATATATATCAATACAGTCTGCAAGGGATACAGTCCGTAAGCACACATGATTGTGCGTGCTGCTGATCCACTAATAGTACTAACCTTTAACAGTTAATTTTGCTAATTTTCATTAATTCCTAGTTTCTACGTAACTGTTTTTTTATTGTTTTACTTTCTTTTTTATTCAAGAAAATGTTTTTAATTTATTTATCTTATTTTATTGATTTTTTTAAAATAGTACCTTATCTTCACCATACCTGGTTGTCCAAATTAGGCCTAATAATGTGTTAATTCCACGACTGATTATATCGGTTGATATCGGTATCGGTTGATATCGGTTTCGGTAATTAAAGAGTTGGACAATATCGGAATATCGGATATCGGCAAAAAGCCATTATAGGACATCCCTAGTTATAACACTGAAACGCCCTCAGGAAGAGGTGCTTTAAGACATGGCTGGCTAACTAGCTAGTGGCTAGCGTTTTAGCTACTTCTAAATCACTAATCCTCGCCTCCATGGCGACAAATAAAGTAAGTTTCTTACAAGTTTCATCCCTGCAGGACACAATGTAAACAAACGCCATTGGTGGATCTACACCTGACATCCACTGTAATGATATCAAGTACAGGAACGTATCTAGTTGATACTACTATGATTATGTCGATATTTCTTGGCATCACAACATCTTCTTTCATTTAAAAAAAAATTATATTATGTTTATAAACTCGGGAAATATGTCCCTGGACACATGAGGACTTTGAATGTAACCAATAGGGATGTCCGATAATGGCTTTTTGCCGATATCCGATATTCCGATATTGTCCAACTCTTTAATTACCGATACCGATATCAACCGATACCGATATCAACCGATATATGTAGTCGTGGAATTAACACATTATTATGCCTAATTTGGACAACCAGGTATGGTGAAGATAAGGTACTTTAAAAAAAAAAAAAAAAAAAAATAAGATAAATAAATTAAACATTTTCTTGAATAAAAAAGAAAGTAAAACATTATAAAAACAGTTACATAGAAACTAGTAATGAATGAAAATGAGTAAAATTAACTGTTAAAGGTTAGTACTATTAGTGGACCAGCAGCACGCACAATCATGTGTGCTTACGGACTGTATCCCTTGCAGACTGTATTGATATATATTGATATATAATGTAGGAACCAGAATATTGATAACAGAAAGAAACAACCCTTTTGTGTGAATGAGTGTGAATAGGGGAGGGAGGTTTTTTGTGTTGGTGCACTGATTGTAAGTGTATCTTGTGTTTTTTATGTTGATTTAATAAAAATTAAAATATTTAAAAAAATAAAAACGATACCGATAATAATAAAAAAAAACGATACCGATAATTTCCGATATTACATTTTAACGCATTTATCGGCCGATAATATCGGCAGGCCGATATTATCGGACATCTCTAAAGACCAATGTATGATCCTGTGACGACTTAGTATCGGATTCATACCCAAAACTAATGTAAAGTATCAAACAACAGAAGAACAAGTGATTCGGAAGTGTAGATAGAACATGTTCAAAGAGAAAAGTAAACGGTAAATGAACAAGTAGATTAATAATCAATTTTCTACCATTTGTCCCTAATAATGTTGACAAAATAATAGAACGAGAAATGACACAATATGTTACTGCATACGTCAGCAGACTAAATAGGAGTCTTTGTTTGTTTACTTACTAATAAAAGACAGGTTGTCCAGTATGTTCACTATTTTATTTAAGGACTTAATTGCAATAAGAAACATATGTTTAATATACCCTACGAATTTTTGTTGAAATAAAGCCAATAATGCTAATTTTTTGTGGTCCCCTTTATTTAGAAAAGTACCGACAAGTATCAAAATAATTTTGGTACCGGTACCGGTAACAAAATATTGGTATCGGGACAAAACTAGTGTAAAACACAGTGCATTAAGATGTTTACCTCCTAAAGGCCATTGTCCACTGCAGTGAACATCTGTATTTTGCATAACAGGGTTGTTTTTTTTTTCAGAAATGTGTAACTCTGACAGAAGAAATAGATGGAAAACAAATGTCCACTACAGATAATTATGGTTTTCAAAAGAGGAATAATTGTGCTTTTTGGAAATGTGGCCCCCAGAACAATTGAACAAATAGTCATGATATAGTGATATTATTGTAGTATATTAATATTAAACTTGATATGTTGGGATTTTGATTCAATTGTCCGTATAATTTGCCAGATCTACTGTCCTCCTCATCAGTACATCCTGTGTAATAATGAGGATGAGACAATAAAAATAGATTAATAAAAATAAATCATATTATAAACTTTCATTACCGGTTTACATAGCAGAATCTTCCAGTCAAAAATCCCAGAAATGTGTTCCTGTGGCAAAATAAGAACTATTGCAGCCAAGTTGCGACGCTTCCTGTGGAAATGAACCAGAAGCCAATTTCCCACTGAGAGAACATTTGGCCGAAAGAGAAAGAATGTCTTTCTTTTTGTGAGATCTACTCCTCGCAGCGGTGGGAAGTCACAATAAATGACTGTCTCGTGTCACAGTGAGGGGGACCAGGAAAGAAAAAAACATGACAGGATGGCTTGACTGGATCTTTCTGTCTTTATGTGTCATGAATTGTAGCCGCCCTGTGGATTTGAAGATGAATGTTAGCCCAAAAGGGTCCATGTATTGAAATAGCTTGACACTTTTTTGTGCCTTTTAAATGAGCCAATCGAGTCTATTAAGCGTATACAAACCTACAGTATACAGTACCTACAAACATACACCTATCATTAGAGATGTCCGATAATGGCTTTTTTGCCGATATCCAATATTCCGATATTGTCCAACTCTTAATTACCGATTCCGATATCAACCGATACCGATATATACAGTCGTGGAATTAACACATTATTATGCCTAATTTTGTTGTGATGCCCCGCTGGATGCATTAAACAATGTAACAAGGTTTTACAAAATAAATCAACTCAAGTTATGGAAAAAAATGCCAACATGGCACTTCCATATTTATTATTGAAGTCACAAAGTGCATTCTTTTTTTTAACATGCCTCAAAACAGCAGCTTGGAATTTGGGACAGGAGGAGGTTGAGGTGGGCGGGGTTGGGGGAGGGGGGCGGGGTTGAGGTTTAGGGGGTAGCTGTATATTGTAGCGTCCTGGAAGAGTTAGTACTACAAGGGGTTCTGGGTATTTGTTCTGTTGTGTTTACCGTATTTTTTGGACTATAAGTCGCTCCGGAATATATGTTGCACCGGTCGAAAATGCATAATAAAGAAGAAAAAAAACATATATAAGTCGCACTGGAGTATAAGTCGCATTTTTTGGGGAAATGTATTTGATAAAAGCCAATACCAAGAATAGACATTTGAAAGGCAATTTAAAATAAATAAAGAATAGTGAACAACAGGCTGAATAAGTGTACGTTATATGAGGCATAAATAACCAACTGAGAACGTGCCTGGTATGTTAACGTAACATATTATGGTAAGAGTCATTCAAATAACTATAACATATAGAACATGCTATACGTTTACCAAACAATCTGTCACTCCTAATCGCTAAATCCCATGAAATCTTATACGTCTAGTCTCTTACGTGAATTAGTTAAATAATATTGTTTGATATTTTACGCTAATGTGTTAATAATTTCACACATAAGTCGCTCCTGAGTATAAGTCAGGTATAAACTGTGACTTATAGTCCGAAAAATACGGTATGTTGTGTTACAGTGCGGATGTTCTCCCAAAATGTGTTTGTCATTCTTGTTTGGTGTGGGTTCACAGTGTGGCGCATATTTGTAACAGTGTGAAAGTTGTTTATACGGCCACCCTCAGTGTGACCTGTATGGCTGAAGACCAAGTATGAAAGGCATTCACTTGTGTGTTTGAAAAGCTGTAGATATTATGTGACTGGGCCGGTACGCAAAGGAAGTGCTTTTAAGGTTGATTGGCACTCTGTACTTCTCCCTACGTTCGTGTACACAGCAGAGTTTTAAAAAGTCATACATTTTACTTTTTGAAACCGATACCAATAATTTCCGATATTACATTTTAAAGTATTTATCGGCTATAAATAATAAACAAACCCCGTTTCCATATGAGTTGGGAAATTGTGTTAGATGTAAATATAAACGGAATACAATGATTTGCAAACCATTTTCAACCCATATTCAGTTGAATATGCTACAAAGACAACATATTTGATGTTCAAACTCATAAACATTTTTTTTTTTGCAAATAATCATTAACTTTAGAATTTGATACCAGCAACACGTGACAAAGAAGTTGGGAAAGGTGGCAATAAATACTGATAAAGTTGAGGAATACTCATTTGGAACACTTATTTGGAACATCCCACAGGTAATTTAATGCTTACCACATATGTGTCACGACGGGGGGGGTCGCAGCTTGCTGCGAGGTTTGTTCTCCCAGGATGCAAACGGACTATTCCGTACAAGGCGTGCAGGTAGGAACATATTTATTTCCCAAAACTCAAAAGGGTACAAAAAACAAAAAACAACCCGAAGGCAAGCGTGCCTATCGCACGCGGAAGCAAAGGCAAAAACTTAAGACATGAAACTACAGACATCAACCTCATGAAACTGTGGCATGAAACAAACACGAAACTGTGGCATGAAACAACTAGCATTAACTATGGCATAGAACAAACACGAAACTGTGGCATGAAACAACTAGCATTAACTATGGCATAGAACAAACACGAAACTGTGGCATGAAACAACTAGCTCTAACTATGGCATAGAACAAACACGAAACTGTGGCATGAAACAGCCAGCATTAACTATGGCATAGAACAAACACGAAACTGTGGCATGAAACCAATAAGACTTACTTGGCAAGGCATGAGACAAACAACTAATGACGCCAGGACGACTGACTGGCAAAGGCAGGCTTAAATAGTCCTCTGATTAGCAGCAGGTGCGCGTCCCGAATACAAGAGGCAGGTGAAAATCATAAGTAGCCATGGCAACTAAAACAAAATCAGGTGTCAAACAGTAACTAAAAGAGTCCAAAACTAACAGAACATAACAAAAACATGATTCGGACCACAGATCATGACAATATGTCCTGGTTAGGAATCAAACAATGTCCGCTTGAATGAAGGAATAGCAAAGACTTTGACTGTGCAAGTCTTACTCAAAAACATAACTACCTTTTTGAATGGAGCACTAGACTTCTTTTGTTTTTATTTGTCTTACTTGTTCATAATTCATATTGCCGTGTGGAGGCCAACTTGCTCCTATCTCGCATCTGACCGCTGATTAGTCAGCCGCTACATGCTGTCAATCATTAAGAGAGAAAGCCAATCAATGAGCTTGTGGGCCATAAAGGTCAAGCTTAAAGGGGAACATTATCACCAGACCTATGTAAGCGTCAATATATACCTTGATGTTGCAGAAAAAAGACCATATATTTTTTTAACCGATTTCCGAACTCTAAATGGGTGAATTTTGGTGAATTAAACGCCTTTCTAATATTCTCTCTCGGAGCGATGACGTCACAACGTGGCGTCACATCGGGAAGCAATCCGCCATTTTCTCAAACACCGAGTCAAATCAGCTCTGTTATTTTCCGTTTTTTCGACTGTTTTCCGTACCTTGGAGACATCATGCCTCGTCGGTGTGTTGTCGGAGGGTGTAACAACACGAACAGGGACGGATTCAAGTTGCACCAGTGGCCCAAAGGTGCGAAAGTGGCAAGAAATTGGACGTTTGTTCCGCACACTTTACCGACGAAAGCTATGCTACGACAGAGATGGCAAGAATGTGTGGATATCCTGCGACACTCAAAGCAGATGCATTTCCAACGATAAAGTCAAAGAAATCTGCCGCCAGACCCCCATTGAATCTGCCGGAGTGTGTGAGCAATTCAGGCACAAAGGACCTCGGTAGCACGGCAAGCAATGGCGGCAGTTTGTTCCCGCAGACGAGCGAGCTAAACCCCCTATCGACCCTAGCTTCCCTGGCCTGCTGACATCAACTCCAAAACTGGACAGATCAGCTTTCAGGAAAAGAGCGCGGATGAGGGTATGTCTACAGAATATATTAATTGATGAAAATTGGGCTGTCTGCACTCTCAAAGTGCATGTTGTTGCCAAATGTATTTCATATGCTGTAAACCTAGTTCATAGTTGTTAGTTTCCTTTAATGCCAAACAAACACATACCAATCGTTGGTTAGAAGGCGATCGCCGAATTCGTCCTCGCTTTCTCCCGTGTCGCTGGCTGTCGTGTCGTTTTCGTCGGTTTTGCTTGCATACGGTTCAAACCGATATGGCTCAATAGCTTCAGTTTCTTCTTCAATTTCGTTTTCGCTACCTGCCTCCACACTACAACCATCCGTTTCAATACATGCGTAATCTGTTGAATCGCTTAAGCCGCTGAAATCCGAGTCTGAATCCGAGCTAATGTCGCTATAGCTTGCTGTTCTTTCCGCCATGTTTGTTTGTGTTGGCTTCACTATGTGACGTCACAGGAAAATGGACGGGTGTTTATAACGATGGTTAAAATCAGGCACTTTGAAGCTTTTTTTATGGATACTGCGTGATGGGTAAAATTTTGAAAAAAACTTCGAAAAATATAATAAGCCACTGGGAACTGATTTTTAATGGTTTTAACCATTCTGAAATTGTGATAATGTTCCCCTTTAAGCCCGCGCGACCGTTTTCCGCTTGTTGCTAGTGTTTGACTTGTCTCTATTCAATATCGAAACATCATTTTTGGACGTTCAAAAGTGCAGAAGTAAAAAAAACTGCTTCCCAAATTGCATCCATGCTTACATTCCCTGACAGTGACAAACCTTTAGGAGTAAAGGAGGTAGAAAGGGAAATATTGCGTGTTTGAGAAGAAGCGTTACTCTTGAGGCAAGTTATAGAACAACACTGTTAAAACAAGCCTCATGCTCTCCAGAGCAGTCTGCCTTACAGCCATCAATGCTATTGTGAAAACATGTTTCCCATCGTGGTCAGGAGGCTGCAGGGGTCCAGACACACTTCAAACACATTAGACCAGGGGTGTCAAACTCATTTTAGCTCAGGGGCCGCATGGTGGAAAATATGTGCACACGCGGGCCGGACTATTAAAATCATGGCATTAAAACTAAAAAATAAAGACAACTTCAGATGGTTTTCTTTGTCTTATTTAGGCCGAAAATATAACAAACACATTCTGAAAATATTACAAAAAAAATATAGAAAAAAATACCAGCAGCGGCAAAGTTTAGATCCATGAAGGAAAGAAGAAAGTGAATGAATGTTTAACACTAAATACATTTACATATGCATAAAAATGTGTTTTTTTTGTATTTGTTTTATTTTTATGAATTAAGTAACGTTTATGACAACCTTTTTCCAAAACACAATATAGAATGTGAGATGTAACAGGATAAGTGTGGAAAATAGACATTATAAACAAAGAGAGGTAGCTAACATAGAAGCGGTCGGACAAATAAAAAAATAAAAACTTGAGACTTCCCGCTTGTCTGATTTTGGACGCTGGCAGGCCGTAGCTTGGGGACCCCTGCACTAGACAGTATATCTTACCTTTACTTGTAAATTAAGTCCATTCGCCTTTCCTTCTTGACGAAAATCTCTATGACTTTGTTGTCGAAGTCCTCGGTTTTCTCTTTTTCTTTGAGTTTTAAAAGGCTCTCTTTCTCAATTGAGATAGTTGCAAGCGAAGAATCTCTAATGTCATTTTCGATCACATCACCTCCTGCTTCTATCGAATCATTCTGTATTCTGTTTGACGTGTCAGTGAACACAGTGGATGTTTCCAGGTGTTTAGCTAAACCAGGGGTCCGCAAACTTTTTGACTCTGGGGCCGCATTGGAATAAGCGGTAGCAAATGGATGGATGGGCATTGTCTTTATAATCCGTTTTGTCATTTAACATCAATTAACATTGATGTTCATCAACATTTAACATTGTCACGTTATCGATGGGAAAATTCATTTTTAGATATGATTTGCCTGAGCGGCTAGGAGACACCAAGAGTAACAAGCAGTAGAAAATGGATTAGAAAGGAATGATTTAAAAAAAATTAAAAAATTAAAAATTAAAAAATTAAAAAAAATTAAAAACACTTTTTTTTTTTACTTGGGACGTCCTGTGGGCCGGATTTTGGATGCTGGGGGGCCAGATCCGGCCCGCGGGCCGTAGTTTGGGGACCACTGAGCTAAACCTTCATCTTTCTCTGCATAAAAGTACAATAGTTCCACATAATTCCCACGATTGGATGAGCATCGTTACCACCAAATGCAAGCTTATTTCCTCACAAAGAAAGTGGCGTTTATCAGGTATTTTGATATCACACCATGTTCCTTTACGTTTGGCATTGTGGATGCTGATATTTAGTCTCATTTCGAGCCGGATCAATACGTGATATTCCAAACGTTTTGAAATAAATCTGACCTTGAATGTGGGCAGATGAGCTTTCATGTTTTTCGAGGCTTCTTGGCAGCTTTTTCACATCAGTATATCCCATTTGGGTCCAAACTCGGGGAAAGCAATAAAGACGTTTTTTTTTTTTGTAGCACAGCCACAAAGTCATTATTTTCCAGTATGTCAATCCTTTTGAAATGGACGCGTTATTTTCTGTCCTCGGACCACACACCTTTGAATCAAATCTGGCAGCTCTGGCGTTGGTCTCCCAGTATTTAATGACTTCTAGCTTTGATTGAAAGTCCAGTCTTGAAAAATTCCTTATTTTAGAAATCAAATCCTCCATTTTTAAGGCAAAAAAAAAAGGGTCACAGTGTGCGGGAAGCCTAGCAGTTGTTGTCTGTTGTTTTCTTCTTCTACTTCTCAAGGGTTAACAAGTGTTGGCAGTTCATGAACTTTTGATGTATCGCCCCCTACCTTGAGGCGGAGGTACTTGCTGCCTCATGGCCTGCCTTTTCCCCTCGCACGCACACGCTCAATACATTTTGGAGGCACCACTTGTGTTTTTTTTTGATTGATTGAAACTTTTATTAGTAGATTGCACAGGACAGTACATATTCGGTACAATTGACCACTAAATGGTAGTGAAGTGAAGTGAAGTGAATTATATTTATATAGCACTTTTCTCTAGTGACTCAAAGCGCTTTACATTGTGAAACCCAATATCTAAGTTACATTTAAACCAGTGTGGGTGGCACTGGAAGCAGGTGGGTAAAGTGTCTTGCCCAAGGACACAACGGCAGTGATTAGGATGGCGGAAGCGGGGATTGAACCCGGAACCCTTAAGTTGCTGGCACGTCCACTCTACCAACCGAGTTATACCGCCCCAAATGGTAACACCCGAATAAGTTTTTCAACTTGTTTAAAGGGGAACATTATCAAAATTTCAGAAGGGTTAAAACCATTAAAAATCAGTTCCCAGTGGCTTATTTTATTTTTCGAAGTTTTTTTCAAAATTTTACCCATCACGCAATATCCCTGAAAAAAAGCTTCAAAGTGCCTGATTTTAACCATCGTTATATACACCCGTCCATTTTCCTGTGACATCACACAGTGATGCCAATACAAACAAATATGGCGCATAGAACAGCAAGATATAGCGACATTAGCTCGGATTCAGACTCGGATTTCAGCGGCTTAAGCGATTCAACAGATTACGCTTGTATTGAAACGGATGGTTGTAGTGTGGAGGCAGGTAGCGACAACGAAATTGAAGAAGAAACTGAAGCTATTGAGCCATATCGGTTTGAACCGTATGCAAGCGAAACCGACGAAAACGACACGACAGCCAGCGACACGGGAGAAAGCGAGGACGAATTCGGCGATCGCCTTCTAACCAACGATTGGTATGTGTTTGTTTGGCATTAAAGGAAACTAACAACTATGAACTAGGTTTACAGCATATGAAATACATTTGGCAACAACATGCACTTTGAGAGTGCAGACAGCCCAGTTTTCATCAATTAATATATTCTGTAGACATACCCTCATCCGCTCTCTTTTCCTGAAAGCTGATCTGTCCAGTCCAGTTGGAAATGCATCTGCTTTGAGTGTCGCAGGATATCCACACATTCTTGCCATCTCTGTCGTAGCATAGCTTTCGTCTGTAAAGTGTGCGGAACAAACGTCCAATTTCTTGCCACTTTCGCATCTTTGGGCCACTGGTGCAACTTGAATCCGTCCCTGTTCGTGTTGTTACACCCTCCGACAACACACCGACGAGGCATGATGTCTCCAAGGTACGGAAAACAGTCGAAAAAACGGAAAATAACAGAGCTGATTTGATTCGGTGTTTGTAATGTGTTTGAGAAAATGGCGGATTGCATCCCGATGTGACGTCACGTTGTGACGTCATCGCTCCAAGAGCAAATAATAGAAAGGCGTTTAATTTGCCAAAATTCACCCATTCAGAGTTTGGAAATCGGTTAAAAAAAAAAAAAGGTCTTTTTTCTGCAACATCAAGATATATATTGACGCTTACATAGGTCTGGTGATAATGTTCCCCTTTAAGTCGGGGTCCACGTTAATCAATTCATTGTTAATTCATGGTGTCTGCCTCACTTCTCGTCCGCCGCGTTATTTTTTTTATCAGGAAACACGGAATTTCCGCGATTTTGACCATGAAAATGATGAAAATATACAAGAAACACAGCAAAATCACAAAAACCAAAAGAGAAATATTGAAACGTATTTTATTTTATTACTTCGTTTTTGAACATCTCATGGTTAATTAAGCTTAGGGTGGGGTTAGTGCATCTGCCTCACAATACGAAGGTCTGGGGTTCGATCCTGCGCTCGGGATCTTTCTGTGTGGAGTTTGCATGTTCTCCCCCTGACTGCGTGGGTTCCCGCCCGGTAGAGATGCGCGGATAGGCAATTATTTAATCCGCAACCGCATCAGAAAGTCGTCAACCATCCGCCATCCACCCGATGTAACATTTGATCAGAACCGCACCCGCCCGCACCCGCCCGTTGTTATATATCTAATATAGACGATGCAAGGCATTAGTGAGGTTATAAAGCTTTTGCCTGTTAAAGAAAGGAGACTGATCCAATGCAGCACAGACATTCGCGTGCCACGCTGTCACGACCCAGACGCACACCAGTGCGCAATCATATGGGAGCCGCGCTGAGCGCACCTCCAAGCGCGTCTCGCTGCCGGCGACGGCCGGGTATGGGCCCGACGCTCCAGCGCCATCCATTTTCAGGGCTAGTTGATTCGGCAGGTGGGTTGTTACACACTCCTTAGCGGGTTCCGACTTCCATGGCCACCGTCCTGCTGTCTATATCAACCAGGGTGAGCCCCACCCCTTTCGTGAGCGCACTGCGCGCGGAGTGACCCCTGTTACGCGCCCCCGGCAACAGGTGTGGCGGGCAGGTAAGCTGCGCGGGCAAAGCGCGCGGAGTGACCCCTGTTACGAGCCCCCGGCCACGGGGTGGCGGGCAGGTAAGCTGCTTACCTGCTGCGCGTGACGCCGGCCGCGGCGAAGGCGGACGAGGCGGGGTGTCGGTGCGGTGGGCGCGGTGGTGACCCTGGACGTGCGTCGGGCCCTTCTCGCGGATCGCCTCAGCTACGGCTCCCGGTGGGGCCCTCTCGGGGGAAGGGGCCTCGGTCCCGGACCCCGGCGAGGCGTCCCTTCTCCGCTCCGTAAAAGTGTCCATCTCTTCTTTTTTTTTTTCTTCTGTTGTGGCATATGCAGCAGGTGCCTGCTCGTTTTTCGTATGTGGGTAACAACATTTAACTATGTATATATATTTCCGAATTGGTTTAACTGCCACCCGCCTGAATCTATTTAAAATCTAATTTTTTCTTATTTCAACCGCCCGACCCGGCCCGACCCGACCCGACCCGCGGATAAAATCTAATTTTTTTTAATTTCATCCGCCCGATCCGCGGATAATCCGTGGACTCCGCGGTTGTGCCCGCAAACCGCGCATCTCTACCGCCCGGGTACTCCGGCTTCCTCCCACCTCCAAAGACATGCACCTGGGGATAGGTTGATTGGCAACACTAAATTGGCCCTAGTGTGTGAATGTGAGTGTGAATGTTGTCTGTCTATCTGTGTTGGCCCTGCGATGAGGTGGCGACTTGTCCAGGGTGTACGCCGCCTTCCACCCGAATGCGGCTGAGATAGGCTCCAGCACCCCCCACGACCTCAAAAGGGAAAAGCGGTAAAAAATGGATGGATGGATGTGGAACTAAACTGCTTGAATGCCCAGAGTGAGTGGAGTGTGTGGATGTTGTAACAGTTCCAATCGGTTGAGAAATGTGGAGATTTTTGTACATTGTCCATTAATTTTCAATGGGGGGGGCATTTCTGGTAATTCCGGGTAATCGGGGAATATTCTGAACCGGGAAACATGCTAGCTTGAATGTCCAAGGCGAGCGGAGTGTGTGGATGTTGGAACAATTCAAATCGAATGAGATTGTATAATGCCCATTCATTGTCAATGGGGAGAAAATTCAGGGAAATTCCAGGAATTTTGCGATATGGAAAACATGTTAAGCGTTCGATGTATTGGAAACGTAGTGTGGGGGGATGGTTGAAAGGTCGGAATCAGGTTTAAAAGTGGCGCAACATTTTGAGAATATAGGGCATTGCAGACTGCCATGCGACTGGGATGAGAATCAGCACCTCCAAGTCCGAGTCCATGGTTATTGCCCGTAAAAGGGTGGAGTGCCATCTCCGGGTCGGGGAGGAAATCTTGCCCCAAGTGGAGGAGTTCAAGTACCTCGGAGTCTTGTTCACGAGTGAGGGAAGAGTGGATCGTGAGATCGACAGGCGGATCGGTGCGGCATCTTCAGTAATGCGAACGCTGTATCGATCCGTTGTGGTGAAGAAGGAGCTGAGCCGGAAGGCAAAGCTCTCGATTTACCGGTCGATCTACGTTCCCATCCTCACCTATGGTCATGAGCTTTGGGTCATGACTGAAAGGACAAGATCACGGGTACAAGCGGCCGAAATGAGTTTCCTCCGCCGGGTGGTGGGGCTCTCCCTTAGAGATAGGGTGAGAAGCTCTGTCATCTGGGGGGAGCTCAAAGTAAAGCCGCTGCTCCTCCACATGAAGGATGCCACCCGAACGCCTCCCTAGGGAGGTGTTTAGGGCACGTCCGACCGGTAGGAGGCCACGGGGAAGACCCAGGACACGTTGGGAAGACTATCTCTCCCGGCTGGCCTGGGAACGCCTCGGGATCCCCCGGGAGGAGCTGGACGAAGTGGCTGGGGAGAGGGAAGTCTGGGCTTCCCTGCTTAGGCTGCTGCCCCCGCGACCCGACCTCGGATAAGCGGAAGAAGATGGATGGATGGATGGATGGAGGGCATTGCAGAACTATGAATACGTCCATTCTTTTGAATGGGATTTTGCTGGAAATTTCGGGACTTGTCCCAGGGTGTACCCCTGGACAAGGCGGTATAGCTCGGTTGGTAGAGTGGCCGTGCCAGCAACTTGAGGGTTCCAGGTTCGAGCCCCGCTTCTGCCATCCTAGTCACTGCCGTTGTGTCCTTGGGCAAGACACTTTACCATACTTGCCAACCTTGAGACCTCCGATTTCGGGAGGTGGGGGGCGGGGGGCGTGGTCAGGGGTGGGGTGGGGCGTGGTTGGGGGCGTGGTTAAGAGGGGAGGAGTATATTGACAGCTAGAATTCACCAAGTCAAGTATTTCATACATATATACATATATATATATATATATATATATATATATATATACATATATATATATATACATATATATATATATATATATATATATATATATATCCTGAAAATATGCAAACAAAACTGTGTTTAGATAATTGATACTTCAAACTTACAGAAATAAATCTTAAGGAATATAACATAACTTGGCTTCTGAGAGCTTCAAAATGTAATGAATAAAATGCTAAAGTTGTTGATAAACAAGCAATTATTTTAATAATTAAATATGGTCATTTTAAATGAATTATGATCATTTAAAATGAATCATTTCAGATATGTTCATTTTAATGTATAATTCTATGGCTGGATGTAATAAGGAGTCAGAAAAAATACAAATAAAAATACAATTAATTTTGATGTTTTTACAAAAATATAGTAAAAATGTATTTCGTTTTTTTTTTTTTTTTTTAATGAATATATTTATTTTTAGGTAAGATAAACATAATAATACAATTTATCTCTGGTCTGGATGATTTAGTTCTTGTCACCCTGTTGTCCTCCCGTCTGAAAAAAGGCTGTCCTCACTCAGGTCCGCATGGAGCTGGAGGGGGCGTGGCCTCCAGCTCCGGCTGAAAATCGGGAGATTTTCGGGAGAATATTTGTCCCGGGAGGTTTTTGGGAGAGGCGCTGAATTTCGGGAGTCTCCCGGAAAATTCGGGAGGGTTGGCAAGTATGCACTTTACCCACCTGCGCCCAGTGCCACCCACACTGGTTTAAAAAAAAAATGTAACTTAGATATTGGGTTTCACAATATAAAGCGCTTTGAGTCACTAGAGAAAAGCGCTATATAAAATACAATTCACTTCACTAATTCACTACCTTGCCTACCGCTCGAATGCAGCTGAGATAGGCTCCAGCGACCCCAATAGGGACAAGCGGTAGAAAATGGATGGATGGATCCATGGTTAAGCCTTTTACATATTCACATCATGGGGGCATTGAACTAAGAACCACGAATCATCAATCTCTCTTTCCAGAGAAAAATTTGACAAAATCGCAGAATTCATTAGGATTAAAGCAAAAAATGTGATGTGCTGAAGGCACTGCATCGTTTAATACCATTCTAATGGAGGCATTTGTGTGTGGACGTCTGGTAATTGGAAGATTAGTGGTTCGTCCTTCCGATTGAGTGCGTGTGAGTGTGTCATTTTGAAGCACCAACCCACACATGCCATCGTATATAAGAAAAGGGGTTGGACTGCAGAGTGATGGGAAGTGAGTAAACACTTGGTACTGCAGTGGTATCACAACAAGGCAAGCAGCAGGGAGGGTGAGGACCGGGTAGGAGCAGGAAGACGGAGGGTGTGAGAACACGCTGAGTGCTGAGGATGGGTGAGTGGAAGGAGGGAGGGTGGGGGTGTTGTCTTTCATAGTCTTCCAGCTGTCAGTGGGAGGGGAAGGAGGGAAGTGTGAGTTTACAAGCAAGGGATGAGAGGAGAGGAAGGATGGAGGCAGGCTTTCTGCTTAGATGTGTATGGAAAAGGAGGGGGTGAGGATATCCTGGTGAGTCTTTTTTTTTTCTTCTTAAAAGGTGATTATCACAGCAGCGCTGTCACTGGAGGGAAACCACCACTATGTAATTATGACCTCATCATCAGTGGTCAAATGGTCGATTCCTTGTGGTGGCAGCAAACCCAGCATGGAACGTCATCAAAGCTCACCTTTCAGGCTTTCACCCACAGCGCCAACGTTTTGGGGAACCAGGATGAGGCGATAGGAGAAGAAAGGTCAAAAATACGATTCATCTATTTGTGGCAGCATCGAACAAAGTTATGTTGAGGTTTCCCGTTTGCGTCTCGTGGCACATAACTGTGGTGCATTCAAGGAACCTTGATTAAAGTTCGAAACAAACGCATCATTCGTTTTTTAAAATCAGGGAAGGCGTAATCCCCAGTAGATGTTTTAATCATTTTAGATGATATTAATCAGACATATAGATAGATATAACATTTTGGAAACATTACAAGCTGCATGCATGTGATTTTTAAAAGCTAGTTTCAACTGATTTAAGTCAATTAGTTTTTGAGTGCATTCCCACATTCTTATTATGCAAACCCTCATGAGATGGCATTAGTGGCCTAATGCAGTGTTTCTTAACCATAAGGCAGGGGCCAATTGTTGGGCCGAGGGGGCCCTCTAGAGCAGGGGTAGGGAACCTATGGCTCTAGAGCCAGATGTGGCTCTTTTGATGACTGCATCTGGCTCTCAGATAAATCCTAGCTGATATTGCTTAACACGATAAGTAATGAATAATTCCGCTGGTAATCACAGTGTTAAAAATAACCACGTATCAACCAGACTACAAAGCCATCAGCAAAACCATACAGCACCAGAAGTCGCGTTAATGGTAAGAAGTATTTTATTTATTATTGGTTACCTTCATAATAACTGTTATTAAAAAGAAAAAGAGACTTATTATACCATATTTTTCGGAGTATAAGTCGCTCCGGAGTATAAGTCGCGCTGGCCGAAAATGCATAATAAAGAAGGAAAAAATCATATATAAGTCGCACTTGAGTATAAGTCGCATTTTTTGGGGAAATGTATTTGATAAAAGCCAACACCAAGAATAGATATTTGAAAGGCAATTTAAAATAAATAAAGAATAGTGAACAACAGGCTGAATAAGTGTACGTTATATGAGGCATAAATAACCAACTGAGAACGTGCCTGGTATGTTAACGTAACATATTATGGTAAGAGTCATTCAAATAACTATAACATATAGAACATGCTATACGTTTACCAAACAATATGTCACTCCTAATCGCTAAATCCCATGAAATCTTATACGTCTAGTCTCTTACGTGAATGAGCTAAATAATATTATTTGATATTTTACGCTAATGTGTTAATAATTTCACACATAAGTCGCTCCGGAGTATAAACTATGAAAAAAACTGCGACTTACAGTCCGAAAAATACGGTACTCTAAAAACGTTGGTCTTACTTAAAAATGCACGCATTTAGTTGTACTCAGAGTTAAAGAATATTATATGGCTCTCACGGAAATACATTTTAAAATATTTGGCCTTCATGGCTCTCTCGGCCAAAAAGGTTCCCGAACCCTGCTCTAGAGCAATGTTTTTCAACCTTTTTTGAGCCAAGGCACATTTTTTGCGTTGAAAAAATCCGGAGGCACACCACCAGCAGAAATGATTCAAAAAGGAAACTAAAAACGAAACTCAGTTGACAGTAAAAAGTTGTTGTCGCAATTGTTGGATATGACTTTAAACCATAACCAACCGTGCATCAATATAGCTCTTGTCACGACCTGTCACATCACGCCATGACTTATTTGGAGTTTTTTTTGCTGTTTTCCTGTGTGTGGTGTTTTAGTTCTTGTCTTGCGCTCCTATTTTGGTGGCTTTTTCTCATTTATTGGTATTTTCCTGTGGCAGTTTCATGTCTTCTTTTGAGCGATATTTCCCGCATCTACTTTGTTTTAGCAATCAAGAATATTTCAGTTGTTTTTATCCTTCTTTGTGGGGACATTGTTGATTGTCTTGTCATGTTCGGATGTATATTGTGGACGTCGTCTTTGCTCCACAGTAAGTCTTTGCTGTCGTCCAGCATTCTGTTTTTGTTTACTTTGTAGCAAGTTCAGTTTTAGTTTTGTTCTGCATAGCCTTCCCTAAGCTTCAAAGCATTTCCTTTTCTTTTGTTTATTTAAGCATTAGACACTTTTTAACCTGCACGGTGCCTCCCGCTGTTTCGGCATCTACAAAGCAATTAGCTACCGGCTGCCACCTACTGATATGGAAGAGTATTACACGGTTACTCTGTCGAGCTCTCGACAGCACCGACCACTCAAAAACAACACATAATTTTCAGACTATAATTACTGGTTTGCAAAAAATATTTTTAACCCAAATAGGTGAAAATAGATAATCTCCCACGGCACACCAGACAGTGGTTGAAAAACACTGATGTAGAGGGCCGCCCCAAAAAAACCTGATTCTCTGCTGTGGTCCGTATGGGCCGCAGCGGTACTCAGTTGTAATACACTTTTTAAACCACTTGTGGTAGTAATGACAATCTCAAACAAACAAAAGTCTGGAGCTAAAGTCAGAGAATTTTCTTAAGCGCAAAAATGATGATTAAAGTGGTGAAGCTGTGTTTTCATTTGCACTTTAATTATATTGACAATTTGGTTAAGATACATGATCATTATTAATTAAGTTTATACATTTTAGCACAACATAATTGTATTTAAATGAATTTTTTCGTCAGTTATTTGTGAGTTCCTTCTCATGCAGTATATTTAAGTAAGTACCTTTTCTTTTTTCTGTTTTTATATATATATAATCAGCCTGACCTAATTCCAGGTTTGTATGTTAAATAAATAATATATTATTTGTGATTAACACATGGTTTCATATCATTTGACAAGGTTGTAAACTGTAAATAGGTTAGATATAATTATTTAAAACAATCAAAATCAAGAGTTAGATTACTAATTCAGTGTTAATATTTGCACGGGCCCCAGGAAAAATTGGGTTCTTAGGCAAAAAAGGTTAAGAACCTCTGACCTAGTACATGAGCATCCTTGAAAAGAAAAGCTCAAAGCAAATGAGTCTTTCATGCACCCTCTTCTACACATTTAAATATAAAGAATAACAAAAATAAATATTACGTTCAGTTTTGAGATTAGGCTGAGATGACCTTTTGTAAAATGATTAGTTCAGTGTGTTTGTACTATGTCAATAATAGTTGAATCAACAACAGTGTCAGGCAGTAAGTGCACAGTGATACTGGTGGATACCATTTCCTGTCTGGTATGAGACCAGGCTTGTCCACAGACAAATTATTCAAAACATTATTACTATTATGGTAAAAATCACAGCATAATATTTTCAATTTATATGGTGACCAATACAAACCCAAATGATCAAATGTGTACTGTACACACATTTTGTACTGTTTTCTGAAGCTGTTGAAGCACAAGAAGTAAAATTTATTTTTGAAGGAATCGCCACACTTATTTATAACAATTCTTAATCGATCAAAAAAAAAAAAATCTAATTGATTTAAACTTTGTTTTTGTTTTAATCTGTCCTGTCTAGCCACTCAGGGAAATCCTATTGTTGATGCAGATGCCCATATCTGCTGTACATATTTACTTTTAAAAAGAGAAGTTTTGGATACTTCTCTTGTTGTCTTATTTGTATATAATTTATTAAATGTTTGACTTTATTAAATGTTTGGTAGTGTTGTCCAATATTTTGATACCGGTACTCTTCTGTACTTTTCGTTACTTTTCTAGATAAAGGGGACCACAAAAAATTGCATTATTGGCTTTATCTTAACAAAAAATCTTACGGTACATTAAACATATGTTTCTTATTGCAAGTTTGTCCTTAAATAAAATAGTGAACATACAAGACAACTTGTCTTTTAGTAGTAACTAAGCAAACAAAGGCTCCTAATTTAGCTGCTGACATATGCAGTAACATATTGTGTCATTTTCCATGTATTATTTTGTCAACATTATTAAGGACAAGCGGTAGAAAATGAATTATTAATCTACTTGTTCATTTACTGTTAATATCTGCTTACTTTCTCTCTTAACGTGTTCCATACTTGCCAACCTTGAGACCTCCGATTTCGGGAGGTGGGGGGAGGGGTGGGGGCGTGGTTGGGGGCGTGGTTAAGATATATATATATATATATATATAAGAAATACTTGACTTTCAGTGAATTCTAGCTATATATATATATATATATATATATATATATATATATATATATATATACACCTGTATGTATATAAATATATATATATATATATAAATAATTAAAAGAAATACTTGAATTTCAGTAATCATTTATTTACACATATACACACACATAACACTCATCTACTCATTGTTGAGTTAAGGGTTGAATTGTCCATCCTTGTTCTATTCTCTGTCACTATTTCAGAACACACACATTATACAAATATACATTATAAAATCAATAAGAAAACGGGAGCTCTAAATTGGGAGTCTGAAATAGGATCAGAAGTTCCTATATAAACATTGCGCACTCACGTCGCCATTTTGTATTGATTACTGCAGCTGTGCACTGGATTCATTCACAAATACAAACTACATCTCACAAACACTTTAGAGTTAGGCTCCACCATCAAAATGTGTACTTGAACTTATAAAGATCACATGGATATTATTCAGTGAGTTGATTCACCAAAACTAACCTGTTATACAGGAGGAAAAAGCACACAGGATGTTTCAATTGTTCACAGACTGGTCGCTCTCATCAGAATGACAAGACACTTCCGGTCTGCAGGTGATAGCATTCAATTGGGAAGAAACGCCCTACTGCCCCCTACTGACCAATGTGAATACTGATAAATGTGTAATGACAGCTCCAAAAACGAATTCAAACCACAAAATAAAATAAATAAATCAACACAAAAATGTGACACATTATGGGTGGGTCACATATGCATGTACAGTAGATGGCAGTATTGTCCTGTTTAAAAGTGTCACAACATTGCTGTTTACGGCAGACGAACTGCTTTACAGTAGACGAAAACTTGACTGCTGTTGTTGTGTGTTGTTACCGCGCTGGGAGGACGTTAATGAAACTGCCTAACAATAAACCCACATAAGAAACCAAGAACTCGCCCTCGATCATTAGCTGTTTATATTGTGAGAAAGCGGACGTGTGAACAGGCTGTCAACACGTCACTCAGGTCCGTATGGAGCTGGAAGGGGCGTGGCCTCCAGCTCCGCCTGAATTTCGGGAGATTTTCAGGAGAAAATTTGTCCCGGGAGGTTTTCGGGAGAGGCGCTGAATTTCGGGAGTCTCACGGAAAATCCGGGAGAGTTGGCAAGTATGCGTGTTCTATCTACACTGCTGTTAAAATGTAATAATCACTTATTCCTCTGTTGTTTGATACTTCACATTAGTTTTGGATGATACCACAAATTTAGGTAACAATCCGATACCAAGTAGTTACAGGATCATACATTGGTCATATTCAAAGTCCTCATGTGTCCAGGGACATATTTCCTGAGTTTATAAAGATAATGTAAATTAAAAAAAAACGAAAGATGTTGTGATGCCAAAAAATATTGACGTAATCATAGTAGTATCGACTAGATACGCTCCTGTACTTGGTATCATTACAGTGGATATTAGGTGTAGATCCACCAATGGCGTTTGTTTACATTTTGACATTGAAACATTATTCAGAGCTGTTTATTTTATGGAGAAAATGTGGTTAAACATAGAACTGGCACCTAATGTTATTTAAAAAAGTATTGATTTTGAATCGAGAATCATTTTTAATCGAAAATTGATTCTGAATCGAATTGTTACCTCTAAGAATTGAATCGAATCGTGTGGTGCCCAAAGATTCACAGCCTTAATAAAAAGCATTACACAATACACAATACAGTCGTCCCTCGTTTATTGCTGTTAATTGGTCCTGGACATGACTGCGATAAATGACCTTTCGCAAAGTAGGAATCTTTAATTATAAATCAAATATGTCCACAGCTAGAGCAGAACATGAAGAGAGAAAGCCAATCAATTAGCTTGTGGGCGGTCATAAAGGTCAAGCTTAAACCCAAACGATCGTTTTCCGCTTGATGCTAGTGTTTGACTTGTCTCTATTCAATATCGAAACATCATTTTTGGACGTTCAAAGGTGCAGAAGACAAAAAACTGCTTCCCAAATTGCATCCATGCTTACATTCCCTGACAGTAACAAACCTTTAGGAGTAAAGGAGGTAGAAAGGGAATAGATTGTGTGTTTGAGAAGAAGCATTACTCTTGAGGCAAGTTATAGAACAACACTGTTAAAACAAGCCTCATGCTCTCCAGAGCAGTCTGCCTTACAGTCATCAATGCTATTGTGAAAGCATCGTGGTCAGGAGGCTGCAGGGGTCCAGACACATTTTAAACACAGTAGACATCATTTGGGAATAGTGTTGTTTTGGTTTTTTTGGTTTGTTTTATTTAATTTACCAGCGCCTGCTTCTACAACACTATAACCGCAGGTTCTATTTTAAATATTAATAGAGCAGAGTAATATGTGTGTCACTCGGTTAGCAAAATAATTTATATAGCTTTTTGGCTTTTTCATGAATATATTTACATTTATTACAAATAAATCCGGAGTTTTTCCAGACAGTTTTTTCCAGGTTTTGGAGGGGCTTTTATAGGGGTGTAAAAAAAAAGATTTTCGAATGAACCACAATTCTTACTTGTAACGATTCTAAATCGATAAAACAAAATCAAATCGATTAAAATATAGATATTTTTTCATTTTGTTATTTATTTATTATTTACAGAACATGTTTTTCAACATTATCAATCAATCAATCAATCAATGTTTATTTATATAGCCCTAAATCACAAGTGTCTCAAAGGGCTGCACAAGCCACAACGACATCCTCGGTATAGCCCACATAAGGGCAAGGAAAAACTCACCCCAGTGGGACGTCGATGTGAATGACTATGAGAAACCTTGGAGAGGACCGCATATGTGGGTAACCCCCCCCCCATCTAGGGAGACCGAATGCAATGGATGTCGAGTGGGTCTAACATAATATTGTGAGAGTCCAGTCCATAGTGGATCCAGCATAACAGTAAGAGTCCAGTCCACAGTGGGGTCAGCAGGAAACCATCCAGAGATGATCGGACATTACTTTAGTATACGGGAGTATCGTAACTTTGGAGGTGGTGACACCCCTGACCAGCACTAGATCTATCGTATTCCCGTTGCGATGCGTAGGTTCATTTATTATTTGTGTAAGACCACAGCTATCAATTATAGTCTGGAGCGCCATGCACTGAGGGTCCGATGGGGTATTCATATGGATATTAAAGTCCCCCATTATGATTATATTGTCGGCGTGCGTCACTAAATCAGCAACGAACTCTGAAAATTCACTGATGAAGTCCGAATTGGGTCCTGGGGGGCGGTAGATAACAGCCAGGTGGAGAAGCAGCGGTGTGACAAACCTCATAGTAAGCATCTCAAACGAGTTATATTTATTATTTAGGTTCGGGGTAAGATTAAAGTTTTTATTGTGTATGAGTGCAACTCCCCCACCCCTTTTAATGGGACGGGCAATATGCGCTCCCGCATAGCCAAGAGGAGACGCCTCACCCAGCGCAAATAAATCGTCTGGTTTGAGCCAGGTCTCGGCGAGACCAATAACGTCAAGATTATTGTCTCTAATGACCTCATTAACTAATAGCGTTTTGGAAGATAATGATCTTATGTTTAAGAAGCCCATATTATAGGTAGTGGGCTGTTTTGAGGAGTTTTTTTTTGAAATTATCCGTAGTAGCAATATTAATAATGTTGTGTTTATTATGTGTAGTGCACTTTAAATAATTTCGACCATATCTAGGAATTGATATGACGGGAATTTTCCGATTGTTTGCTTGATGTTGTGATAAACCGAACGCATCATAACTTGCCACCTCAGTAGAGTGCATGTCTACTTCTGACACAGAAAAAAAACATTTTTTGAGTTGTATATTGTTCTAAAATAGTTGCTATGTGTGCAGGTATTATCCAGCCTGGCGCTGGCTAGTTCTATTTTAACAAACTTCTCAACCGGACTAGCGCTTCTTTGAGGATTAGCCTTTCGCTTTGTTGTTAGCCCCGCTCGGCATCCCCGCTTCTGCTTCCGCTCACACCGCTTACGTGTCTTCCGTTGACGGTCCTCGCTGGCACTTAACTCCGCTGCTTTCGAGGCCGCTGGATGTAGCCGGCGAAGAATCCCCATGCTAGCGAGGAGGTCGAAAGTACCCGCATCTTTCAGCCTATAACGGCCCGATCTATCCACATCCAGAATCGTCTGTCGGTCGTATCTGATCACGAAGTGTCCACGCTGTGAGCCAGCCATGAAATAGACAGAATTGACGGGTATTTTTGCCAAATCGCTCTACACTTCCAAGAGCGTCTGCAAGCCGCTGCCATCAGGGCGCCGCCATCTTGTCAATTATGTGAGCACTCTAGGCATGAAATAACACCCTTTTAGTCACCTTTATGCCTTTTTAATCCAACATAGTAATGCTGTCTGAGGCTGAGCCAATCAGTGGCCACAATACTGAACACGGCACTCTGATTGGTTTGGTCCCCCAAAGTGGCCAATACTGCTGTAAAATTAATACGTTTTGTTATGCTTTAATGCTTAATCTAGGAACCAACAATTTTAGAATATGCTTTAAAAATCTAATCCAATCAAAATCTAAATATCCCCAAAAATACACTATCGTGCCAAAAGTATTTGGCCACCCATCAAATGATGAGAATCAGGTGTCCTAATCACTTGGCCTGGCCACAGGTGTATAAAATCAAGCACTTAGGCATGGAGACTGTTTCTGCAAACATTTGTGAAAAAAACCTGCGCAACAAATCCAGTCGTGAAATATCTTCACTCCTAAATAATCCAAAGTCAATCGTTGGCTTTATTATAAGAAAATGGAAGTGTTTGCGAACAACAGCAACTCAGCCATGAAGTGGTAGGCCACGTAAACTGACAGAGAGTGGTCAGGGGATGCTGAACCGCATAGTGCAAAGAGGTCGCCGACTTTCTGCACAGTCAGTTGCTACAGAGCTCCAAACTTCATGTGACCTTCCAATTAGCCCACATACAGTACGCAGGGAGCTTCATGGAATGAGTTTCCATGGCCGAGCAGCTGCATCTAAGCCATACATCACCAAGTCCAATGCAAAGCGTCGGATGCAGTGGTGTAAAGCACGTCGCCACTGGACTCTAGAGCAGTGGAGACACCTTCTCTGGAATGATGAATCACGCTTTTCCATCTGGCAATCTGATGGACTAGTCTGGGTTTGGAGGTTGCCAGGAGAACGCTACATTACGGACTGCATTGTGCCGAGTGTAAAATTTGGTGGAGGAGGAATTATGGTGTGGGGTTGTTTTTCAGGAGTTGGGCTTGGCCCCTTAGTTCCAGTGAAAGGAACTTTGAATGCTCCGGGATACCAAAACATTTTGGACAATTCCATGCTCCCAACCTTGTGGGAACAGTCTGGAGCGGGCCCCTTCCTCTTCTGATGGGGTGAAGCCGCATTATTTGAAGCGCGAAGCGGCGAGGGACGACTTTAACTTTTAACTTTAAGACTGTCGTAGCTCAACTTAAAACCTGCATTTAATCTCAATAACTAAGATTTTAAATGAAACATTAAAAAAATATATATATTTGTGGAATGGCAAAATTGTCGTTGAAATTATTTGCTTGCCTGAGCACGTCTGACTCAAAATGGATAGCTCAGTAGTTATGGCGCTTACTTATGAAACAAGGCACATGGGTTCGAAGCCATGAATGAATAAATGCGGAATAAAAGACCAGGTGCTTGAGCATCACGAGTGGTCCGCAGAACGAAAGCCAATTAATAGTTGCCTGAAGTCATCCACTCAACAGCTAAAAAAGGTAATAATACTGGACAGGAGTGCCCATTCATTAGCATGTACATGCTAGTATTGATTGATTGATTGAGACTTTTATTAGTAGGTTGCACAGTGAAGTACATATTCCGTACAATTGACCACTAAATGGTAACACCCGAATACGTTTTTCAACTTGTTTAAGTCGGGTTCCACTTAAATTGATTCATGATACAGATACATACTATCATATATACTATCATCATAATACAGTCATCACACAAGATAATCATCAGGGTGTACACATTGAATTATTTACATTATTTACAATTTGGGGTGTGGGGGGGGGTGAGGTTTGGTTGTTATCATCAGTCATCAACAATTGAGAACAGAGAAATGGATATTGAAACAGTGTAGGTCTGACTTTGTAGGATATGTACAGCAAGTAGTGGATATAGAGAGAGAGAGAGAGAGATAGATCAGAAGGCATAAGAAAAGTATCTACATTTGATTGTTTACATTTGATTATTAACAATCCGGGGAGGGTGTTAGTTTAGGGTTGAAGTTGCCTGGAGGTGTACTTTTATTGCGGTTTTGAAGGAGGATAGAGATGCCCTTTCTTTTATATCTGTTGGAGCGCATTCTACATTGATGTGGGATAGAAAGAGAATGAGTTAAGACCTTTGTTAGATCGGAATCTGGGTTTAACGTGGTTAGTAGAGCTCCCCCTGGTGTTGTGGTTATGGCGGTCAATGGCGGAAGTAGTTTGACATGTACTTTGGTATCAGGGAGGTGTGGCGGATTTTATAGACTAGGCTCAGTGCAAGTTGTTTTACTCTGTCCTCCACCCTGAGCCAGCCCACTTTGGAGAAGTGGGTAGGAGTGAGGTAGGATCTGGGGTGGAGGTCTAGAGGTAATCTGACTAGCTTGTTCTGGGATGTTTGGAGTTTAGATTTGAGGGTTTTGGAGGTGCTAGGGTACCAGGAGGTGCATGCGTAATCGAAAAAGGGTTGAACGAGAGTTCCCGCTAGAATCCTCATGGTGCTTTTGTTGACCAGAGAGGAGATTCTGTAGAGAAATCTCGCTCGTTGGTTGACTTTTTTGATTACCTTGGTTGCCATTTTATCACAGGAAAGATTAGCCTCTAGAATGGAACCTAGGTAGGTGAACTCATTCTTCCTGGTGACAACAATGTCACCCACTTTTATAGTGAAGTCATTGACTTTCTTAAGGTTGATGTGGGACCCAAACAGGATGGATTCTGTTTTACCCAAGTGTATGGATAGCTTGTTGTAGTAGTTGATTAACAAATTCTTACCCACTTTCATCACTGTCTCTCTGTCCCAGTGTCCAAAACACTAACGTTTCACTCCTTTAAATTTGACAGTTCATAACATTTCTCACCACTTCATGTGTGACTTTCATCAGTCATGCACAGACGGGGTAGCCCGCCTTAAACGGTGGCTTTGTTCGATGGAAATGTGACAACAACAAAAAAATCAGCCATGTCCACTGAGACGTAATTCTCCAAAAAGAGTTGCATTAAATGTTCTGGGGGCAAAGGAAACAATATGCATGCATGTCACCTTTAAAAAAAAAAGGACCTGAATTACCATGAATTGATTAACGTGGACCCCGACTTAAATAACTTGAAAAACGTATTCGGGTGTTACCATTTAGTGGTCAATTGTACGGAATATGTACTGTACTGTGCAATCTACTAATACAAGTTTCAATCAATCAATAAAAAAACCTATGATCATTTCAATCTGGATTCAAAACAACTTCCTTGTGGTCTAGATTAGTGATTCTCAAACTCCATATTTTACTGTATATTTAAACACGGTGTCACTGATCAAACTTTGTGTAATGTTATAGTGGCTAAAAAGATTATATGAAATAAAACCTCTGAAATGTTTTTAATGAATACTTAGGCCTACTACGCTACTGTATTTTCATGTTGGGCATTGTGGTGTTACTTGGTGAGCCTGGTGTTTTCTGAGGTGGTACTTGGTGAAAACAGTGTGAGAACCTCTGGTCTAAATAATATGTATTGGGTATGCTTTGGTGTAAATTTTGCTCCACAGTCACTTGTATCACTAGTTTATTAAGTCTGTCAGCAAGATGTTCTATTCTGTGTGTGTTTGTTCCCGGATTGCAAATGAAACCACGCCCCATCCTCTACAAAAGTATAAATGGTAAATAGGTTTTACTTGTATAGTGCTTTTCTACCTTCAAGGTACTCAAAGCGCTTTGACACTATTTCCACATTCATCCATTCACACACACATTCACACACTGATGGCGGGAGCTGCCATGCAAGGCACAAAATGTGACCCATCAGGAGCAAGGGTGAAGTGTCTTGCTCAAGGACACAACAAACGTGACTAGGTTGGTAGAAGGTGGGGATCGAACCAGGAACCCTCAGGTTGCTGGCACGGCCACACTCCCAACCCCGCTACGCCGTCCCCATAATTGATTTGTTTAAAATGTACACTGTTTAAATATATATTTCTTGAGGCTATTTTTTGAAGGGCACGGTCAAAAATAAACTTCATAAACATTATATAGATTCCCCCGGTCACAAAATGAGGTACATCTTCACACTCTTGAATCGGTTCAGAGGCTGCATAAAAACAAATTTTTTGTGTTTCCTCAAGTCCCCCCACCAGACTGGTTACCCACACTCTAAATCAGGGGTGTCGAACTCCTTTTAGCTCAGGGGCCACATTGAGGAAAATATATTACCATGTGGCCAGACGGGTAAAATCATGGCATAATAACTTAAAAATACAACTACGACAACTTCAGATTGTTTTCTTTGTTTCACTTCGGCCCAAAGTAGATCAAGCACATTCTGAAAATGTACATATCATATATGATGCTCTTGACAAAACACAAAAGTTTAAAATTCTGAGGAAAAAGTTGGTGCAGTTTCAAAAACACTATGAGAACACAATTAATTTAGACTTAATCTCAGTGTATCTACAAAGCAATTACACTTTAAGTCACAGCCCATCTAGGATTGAACAAAAAACAAAATAAAGTATAAATAAAAACTATCTATCAACTACCTCATTTGTCATTTCCACATGTTAATCCTGTGCTAACTCAGCAAACTGTCACGGGATGCGTCGTAGAAGACCACAGAACTTATAGTGATTTTAAAATGCAGACGAAAGTAGGTGAAAGCATGCAGTAAAAAAGGGGTATTTATTGATTAAACGAACAAAAAAAATAGCGAGCGCAACAGGGAAGTGCTCTGAACAGACAGACTAAGAGGGAAACAAAACAAAATGCTGGAACACAGCAAAAACACTTACTAGGAATGTGGAGCAGACAGCGTCCAAAGAGCTCAGCATTGAAAGAATCCTCAACAGTCACCAGAGAATCGTAACACCAACCAATGGTGTCGCAAGCTCAACTTAAATAGTGCTAATTACAAATAGGAAACAGGTGAGGGGAAAAGTGCTCAAAGGCAGACGTAAAGCTGCTGCAGGAAAGGGGAACACAGAAGTTTGAAAAACCCCAAAATAACAGCGCAAGACAGAACTGCCCCATGTACCAATGCTTGTAAAATTGCTAGTGAAAGTTTTATTGACTATTTGTGAATTGGTGTGCATTACAGTTCAAGATACTCTATATATAGAATGAGTAAAAACTAAAAAATTACGATATAAATTGTTTGAATACAACATTATTGCATTGCATGTTTTTAATGTTTATTACTTTCATTGTCAGATGTCATGGCGCCCGACCTACCGAAGCTCCAAGTTTCGAAATGTCTATGGGAAGGTGGCCAACCGGGAGCACTGCTATGACGGTATCCCCATTACCAAGAACGTCCATGACAACCACTTCTGTGCCGTCAACTCCAAGTTCTTGGCGGTGGTCACGGAGAGTTCCGGGGGTGGCTCCTTCATCATCATTCCTGTTTCTCAGGTAATACTCGTGGTAAAATATTAAAACTATTTCCAACAAGTTATGTAAAGATTTGTATTTACTATAAATAATTACATATGGATGTATCATCAATCAAAGTTTATTTATATGGCCTTTAACCAGAAGTTGTTTTACAGTAGTAAACGTTTTCCTTGCAAGAAATTAAAAAAAAAAAAAAAAGTTTTCCTTTTAAGAAAAATTAAATTTTCTGTCTTTGCAAAACATTTTTATTCAATCTGATGTGTTTTCAATCCCATTCCATTCTTGTAAATAATCTGTAGAATGAATATTTCAGTTACTTGTTTCAAAATTATACAAATATTTAGATAAAAGCTTAAGGGAGGAATAATTATGCATTCGATGTAGAAGGTGCAATGAAACGTGACTTACCCTATTTTCTCAAAACCCGACAGTAAGCCTTATAACCCGGTGCGCCTAATGTACAGAATAATTCTGGTTTTGCATACCGACCTCGAAGCAATTTTATTTGGTACATGGTGAAATGATAAATGTGTCCAGTAGATGGTAGTCACACATAAGAGATACGTGTAGACTGCAATTGTGATGCCAGTACACAACACCAAAAATGTAAATATTCCATTGAAAATATAAAACATTATACACGGCGCTCAAAAATCTGTCAAAATGTTTCTAGTACGACTTTGGTAAGCTATGAAGCCGCATCGCTTGATGGATTGTCAGCGCACTAAACATAGTGTGTGTATAAGGTAAGACATATTATCTGGTGTTTTGTTTCGCAATATTATGCAAAGGCAACTTTTCTTACCTTCTGGTACCTGCTGATCTGTATTTGGGATCTGCATAAATCCTGAAAAATTGCGCTCTTCCACCTTTGTAGTCCGTGCCGACAACGTAGTCAATAAGCTTCTTATATTTCTCTATCTTCTTGTTATGGGGCATTCATCCTCCGCTGTTGCCATTTCTAATATAAAGTAGTGTAAAGTTCTTACTTATATCTGTCAGTAAACTCACCATGAAAGCGCTAAAACATACCGGTGTGGTGAGTTTACATTATTCACCCAAGGAACTTTAGTTATTAGAGAGTTCCGGCGGACGGTTTTTCATGGGACACATTGTTGTTGTTTCCGGATGAGAAGATAATGCTCCGTTATTGATTTAAGTATAGTCTAAATGACAATAAAACAGTTAGCGCCATCTTTTCTTCCACTCCCGTCTTTGCACGCTACACCGCTACAACAGAAAAGACGCTGCCGAAGGTGAGCCGCGTAAATAAGACCGCCCACAAAACGGCGCATCCTGAAGCGACTGTCAGAAAGGGGCTTGAAGATGATCTTTAAAACATAATTTATGCAACATTTTGACCAAAGAACCACCATTACATGTTATGGAAAACCACAAGGAAGTGTTTTCCATTTAGAAAAAATATATATATAATATGACTTTGAATGCGCCCTATAATCCGGTGCGGCTTGTATATGAAAAAAGATCGAAAATAGACCATTCATCAGCAGTGCGCCTTATAATCCGGTGCGCCCTATGGTCCGGAAAATACGGTAGTTTTTGTCAAAATTGCTTGGCCCTAGTGTGGGCACTATTACATAAAATATGCCCAACATTAAGAGATAACACTATCTTGCAATTAGGTTCCGGTTGTGCACCTCCAGGCCAAACCTTGCATGGACATCACAACAAATGCTATTTCTGCTTTGTTCTTCACCGTACTTTCTGGTTCCAACTTCTCGTACCATCGACCACTGAATCGCTCTCTTCTGTGAGATCCATTATCATCCAAAGGACGCAACCGGCTTCAAGTGGTGCTTAAAAGCATTTCCTGGCGGCTATTGAGTTGATGACCTCAGCGTTTACTTTAATCCCGTGTCTGTGCAACGCGGGCGGCAACCTCTGTCAGATGATGGCGGCTTTGCGATGCTAAGCTCCAAAAAAAACAACATTTGATATGAATTTTGCTTGAATAATATGTTTGCTATTTCTGTTGTTTTGTGACATAAATGGGTTGTACTTGTATAGCGCTTTTCTACCTTCAAGGTACTCAAAGCGCTTTGACACTACTTCCACATTTACCCATTCACACACACATTCACGCACTGATGGCGGGAGCTGCCATGCAAGGCGCTAACCAGCACCCATCAGGAGCAAGGGTGAAGTGTCTTGCTCAGGACACAACAGACATGACGAGGTTGGTACTAGGTGGGGATTGAACCAGGGACCCTCGGGTCGCGCACGGCCATTCTTCCACTGCGCCACGCCTGTCCACTATTTTCTACATAGCGTGCAGAGTGGCTGTCAAAATTAATATGAATAATCAAATTAATCCAGCATCATTATTAATTAGATTTTTTTAAATGATGCAACAGCACAGATTGACTCAAAATCCTTGAAAGGAGCATTTTGTCCCTGCAGGCCTTATCAGTGCATCTCTAATATCATCAGTCCCTCCAGGAACTTGCTATTCACGGAAATGCCACCAATGCCCCGCGAATTACCGTATTTTCCGGACCATAGGGCACACCGGATTATAAATCGTACTGCCGATGAATGGTCTATTTCCGATCTTTTTTCTTAAATGAGTCATATTACAATTATTTTTTTTGTAAAATAAAAACACTTCCTTGTGGTCTACATAACATGTAATGGTGGTTCAAAATGTTGCATAAATTATGTTTTACAGATCAATTTCTGACAGTCGCTTCAGGCTGTGCCGTTTTGTGGGCGGTCTTATTTACGTGGCTCACCTTCGGCAACGTCTTCTCCCCGTCATCTTTGTTGTAGCGGTGTAGCGTGCAAGGACGGGTGTGGAAGAAGTGTCAAAAGATGGAGCTAACTGTTTTAATGACATTCAGACTTTACTTCAATCAATAACGGAGAAGCATCTCCTCATCCGTGGCTCACTAGTGCAACAACAACAAGGAAATGTGGCCCGTGAAAAAACGTCCGCCGGAACTCTCTAGTAACTGAAGTTCGTGAATAATGTAAACTCACTACACCGGTATGTTTTAGCGCTTTCATGGCGAGTTTACGGACATATATAAGTTAGAACTTTATGGCAACAGTGGAGGATGAATGTCCTATAACCTACTCAGTGGCCTAGTGGTTAGAGTGTCCGCCCTGAGATCGGTAGGTTGTGAGTTCAAACCCCGGCCGAGTCATACCAAAGACTATAAAAATGGGACCCATTACCTCCCTGCTTGGCACTCAGCATCAAGGGTTGGAATTGGGGGTTAAATCACCAAAAATTATTCCCGGGCGCGGCACCGCTGCTGCCCACTGCTCCCCTCACCTCCCAGGGGGTGATCAAGGGATGGGTCAAATTTCACCACACCTAGTGTGTGTGTGACAATCATTGGTACTTTAACTTTAACAAGAACATAGAGAAAAAGAAGAAGCTTATCGACTACGGTGTCGACATGGACTACAAAGGCGGACACGCACAATTTTTCAGGACTTATGCAGATCCGAAGTACAGATCAGCAGGTACCAGAAGGTAAGAAAAGCTGCTTTTGCATAATATTGTGGAAAAAAAAGAAGTCAGATAATGTCTTACCCTATACACGCACCATATTAATACTTGTATGTTGAAGCACAGTACAATCCATCAAGCTTACCAACGTCGTGCTAAAACATTTTGATAGATTATTGAGCGCCGTGTGTAATGTTCTATATTTTCAATGGAACATATAAAATGTTGCTGTTGTTTACTTGAGTCATATTGCAGTCTACACATATCTCTTATGTGTTACTGCCATCATTTTGCAGTCTACACGTATATATTATGTTTGACTGCTGGTCACACTCATCATTTCACCATGTACCAAATAAAATAGCTTTGAGGTCGGTAAGCAAAACCAGAATTATTCCGTAAATTAGGCGCACCGGGTTTATAAGGCGCACTGTCGAGTTTTGAGGAAAAAAAAAAGGATTTTAAAGGGGAACATTATCACCAGACCTATGTAAGCGTCAATATATACCTTGATGTTGCAGAAAAAAGAACATATATTTTTTTAACCGATTTCCGAACTCTAAATGGGTGAATTTTGGCGAATTAAACGCCTTTCTTTATTCGCTCTCGGAGCGATGACGTCACGTTGTGACGTCACATCGGGAAGCAATCCGCCATTTTATCACTTTCGTCGGTGTGTTGTCGGAGGGTGTAACAACACGAACAGGGACGGATTCAAGTTGCACCAGTGGCCCAAAGATGCAAAAGTGGCAAAAAATTGGACGAAATTTGTTCAAAATACGAGGCTGTGGGGAAAGCGGACGAAATGGTCAGTCGTTTGTTCCGCACATTTTACCGACGAAAGTTATGCTACGACAGAGATGGCAAGAATGTGTGGATATCCTGCGACACTCAAAACAGATGCTGACATCAACTCCAAAACTGGACAGATCAGCTTTCAGGAAAAGAGAGCGGATGAGGGTATGTCTACAGAATATATTAATTGATGAAAACTTTATTCATTACTCGCGGTTTTATGTAAAATATTATACATAAACTGTGTTTACCAATAATTTAGCTTAAAAACATTTAAATGCAGACAGCCCTGAAATGGGCTGTCTCCACTCTCAAAGTGCATGTTGTTGCCAAATGTATTTCATATGCTGTAAACCTAGTTCATAGTTGTTAGTTTCATTTAATGCCAAACAAACACACACCAATCCTTGGTTAGAAGGCGATCGCCGAATTCGTCCTCGCTTTCTCCCGTGTTGCTGGCTGTCGTGTCGTTTTCGTCGGTTTCGCTTGCATACGGTTCAAACCGATATGGCTCAATAGCTTCAGTTTCTTCTTCAATTTCGTTTTTGCTACCTGCCTCCACACTACAACCATCCATTTCAATACATGCGTAATCTGTTGAATCGCTTAAGCCGCTGGAATCCGAGTCTGAATCGAGCTAATGTCGCTGTATCTTGCTGTTCTATCCACCATGTTTGTTTGTATTGGCATCACTATGTGACGTCACAGGAAAATGGACGGGTGTATATAACGATGGTTAAAATCAGGCACTTTGAAGGTTTTTTTTTAGGGATATTGCGTGATGGGTAAAATTTTGAAAAAAACTTTGTAAAATAAAATAAGCCACTGGGAAATGATTTTTAATGGTTTTAACCCTTCTGAAATTGTGATAATGTTCCCCTTTAAGTGCACCTTATAGTCCGGAAAATACGGTACGTGTGGCCTCGTAACGTTGTCCAAGCCCTGCAACTTCAACAATCAGAATTATCCTCGCCAATTGAATTTGTCCCTAAGCGGGGCTCAAACGCGCACGTCAACTCTCGACGGATGAAGAACAGCATTATGTAACAATAAATAAACTATTTATTATTTAAATGGCACAATTGTCGTCCTCCTGCTTAACTTACAATTACTTCCGGATCCTGTCTAGTGCACAAAGTCTTTTAAGTACCGTAATATAGTTTATAAAACCAGCGTGCTCACTTCCCAGTTTACGTGTACTTATTTGTTTATTTACCTTCAATTATTCAGGTAAGTCAATTAGAACAGCTTCCTGTTTACAAAGCAAAAAGAAAGCATTTACATGACAGAGACGTTGAGGAGTGATTACATTTCAAATCTTATTTCTCACTTACCAGCAAAAATGACCACGATAGATCGCATAATGAATGTTTAAGACTTTTCAAGCATAAAACATACACATAGAATGTCTTGTGGACAACAGAGCAGACAGTTTCTTGCTGTAATAACAGTTACTTGGGACGGCCTGGCTCAGATGGTAGAATTAAAACGAATTAGTCGACTAATCGGGAAGATAGTCGATAACTAATTGACTATCAAAACAGTTACAGCAGTAACTTTTATTGCACAAGTTGACCGAAATAGGAGGAGAAAGCGTTGTGCTGTATGCATGCTGACACAGTTGTATATTCACAGGCTTTGTTATTTAGATGTTTTTGGAGTTTTGATTGATTGATTAATTGAAACTTTTATTAGTAGATTGCACAGTACAGTACATATTCCGTACAATTGACCACTAAATGGCAACACCCGAATAAGTTTTTCAAATTGTTTAAGTCGGGGTCCTCGCAAATCAATTTATGGTACAAATATATACTATCAGCATAATACAGTCATCACACAAGTTAATCATCAGAGTGCAGTATTTTCCGCACTATAAGGCGCACCTAAAAACCTCCAATTTTCTCAAAAGCTGACAGTGCGCCTTATAATCCGGTGCGCCTTATATATGGACCAATAACGAGCCACAACAGGTCTCGCAACTATGGGATGCATAAAGTAACCCCAGCCTCTACTGTAGCGTCTATTCCTTATAATGCGGTGCGCCTTATATATGAACAAAGTTTTAAAATAGGCCATTCATTGAAGGTGCGCCTTATAGTGCGGAAAATACGGTATGTACATTGAATTATTTACATTATTTGGGTGGGATGTGGAGGGGGGGGGGGGGGGGGTCGGACGGGGGGGTTAGGTTTGGATGATATCAGCACTTCAGTCACCAACAATTGCATCATCAGAGAAATGGACATTGAAACAGTGTAGGTCTGACTTGGTAGGATATGTACAGCGAGCAGAGAACATAGTGAGTTCAGAAAGCATAAGAACAAGTATATACATTTGATTATTTACAATCCGGGGAGGTGGGATGTGGAGGGGGGAGGGTGTTAGTCAAGGGTTGAAGTTGCCTGGAGGTGTTCTTTTAGTGCGGAGGTGCACGTAAATCTCCGCAAAGGGAGTTTGGAAGGGGGAACAGCGAGCCGGTGTAGCATAAACCAGGCTTTATGTGATGCCGAAACAGCAATATTACCGTGAATTCCGGACTATAAGCCGCTACTTTTTTCCTACACTTTGAACCCTGCGGCTTGTAAAACGAAGTGAATAAATGATGGATTTGTCTTTGCTGACGGCATTAATAAAAATATTTGTATTTTTAAAAAAAAGTGTTATTGTTTGTGCTACAGCGCTATCTTTTGGATGTATTGCTCACTGCAGGTGCTGCGGTGTCCTTCCATTTATTGGTAGTGCTTTTTTTGTGTAGTTAAATCTTCTAGCCATAACGTTTTTACTTGTATGAATTCTTCATTCATCACTCCAAGCAACAGTTTTAGTCACAGTATAATTAAAACTGTTTATACTTACTAAACCGTCCCATGTGTGATGTCTGTAGGAGTGTTTTCATGCATGTTTATACGTGCTAGCGTGGTTAACATTAGCTAATATGCTAACACGTTTACGTGAGTCTGTGTTAGTATTATTAACTTACGACCGCATTTTTTTTGTATTGTTCCAGTTTCACAAATTCCTCAGTAAATTCCCCCAAAACATCATCGTGGAGTTATTGAGTCTGTTTCGCTGATTGGAGAGCTAGCGTCCGCAGCTAGTGGGTCCATGACGATGACTTCTGTTTTGTTTGATTAGCCGTTTTACTGCCGTTTTGAAACAATTAAGGTATGAAAATTAACATTCACAGAATCGTTCTGTTTCAATACCTACTTTTACAACATATATGTCTGTGGCTTATAGTCAGGTGCGGCATTTTTTCTTTAGTGGGTGCGGCTTATATCGTGGTGCACTCTATGGTCCTTGAAAATACGGTATATACGTTTGACAGTTTCATGCTTTCGCTATCCCGATGATGCCGTTGTATACAGTCATGCGTACATGAAATATGTGACATTGGGAATACAATACAAGAAAAGGTACCCCCCCGCTGTCAAGACTCGGTCCTTGGGTTTTGTTTTTCCTGAAGGCAACGGAAAGTTGGCTCGGGCGAGATGGGAATGTGAGTACATATTTTATTTAATATATCAAAAAAGAACAAACGAAAAGCGTGCACAATGGCGGAGGTACAAAACTAGGCTGTTGAAAACAAAACTTGCACATAGGCAGAAACTGTGAACAATGAAACAAAAACACTAACTGTGGCATTAATAAACAAAAACTTACTTGGCATGGACTATGAAGTGCGCAGAGGTAAACAGAGTGTGACAGGGGTATGAATCCGGATGTCGCCAGGAAGACAAACTGAAAACAATGAACTTAAATACTACAGACATGATTAGTGAAAACAGGTGCGTGACTCAAAACGTGAAACAGGTGCGTGACGTGACAGGTGAAAACTAATGGTTGCTATGGTGACAAAACAAACAAAAGTGCACAAAAAGTCCAAAAACAAAACCGAACATGACTAAAACAAAACATGATCACACAGACATGACACCCGCAACTCCGAAAGGACAAGCGGTAGACAATGGATGGATGGATGGATGGATGAAAAGCCAACATACTATATACGAGAGGATAAAACTCGAAGTTTGGATGAGGTTTTCTATTTGAGTTTCATAAAAATATTTAGAAATAGAATAATACGGATAGTAGCTTGAAGGTACATGTCTCATTTAGACACCAGCTCTCTTTCCTTCCCTGATGCTGACAATAAACCAAGGTTAGATCCTCGGTCACAGCTGACATATTACAGCGACGGTTACATGACTGCCCCCGGACAAAGCTATACTAGCAGGGGGAAGAGCTACCGCCGGTACCACCTGGCACACAGACGGGCCCATGACACATGGCTTCACAAACACCTCAGACACAGACTCTCAGAGTCTTTGTGATTCATCGCTGCTGCCTCTCCCACTGTCTTATCATGTATCTGAAATGGAACGTGCATACAAAAAATATTCCAAACAGAATACGAGTCTGCTCCGTACAATGTAAAAAAAACAAAAAAAACATGCATAAAATGAAACTACCGTGTCATCAGCCAGCATGGAATATCATTCCACTGCTATGCCGATGACACTCAACTCTACCTAAAAGCAAAGCCAACCCCCTCCGCAGCCCTGCCATCATCCACACTTACCAACTGCCTGGAGGAGATAATTGCGTGGCTGAAACATCATTTTCTTCAACTGAACAGCTCCAAAACCGAAGCCATTCTAGTCGGCACCCCACATCAGACTCAAGTCATACACCATCACCAGCATCACCTTCTCCGGCCACGACATTCACCTCTCATCCTCAATCACTAATCTGGGTGTTAGAATGGACCCTCACTTTACCTTTGAGGCTCAAATAAAACAACTGTGCAAGACCTCCTTCTACCACCTCAGGAACATTGCTAAACTCCGCCCCTCACTCATTCTCTCTGATGCCGAGAGGCTCGTCCACGCCTTTGTCTCCTCCAGGCTAAACTACTGCAACGCACTTTTTGGATCCCCAGCAAGAACATCCAGAAGCTACAATACATACAGAATAGTGCTGCTAGGATCCTGATGAGAGTGCGGAAATATGACCATATCACACCAATTCTCAAATCCCTTCACTGGCTTCCTGTTCCACTCAGGATCGAATACAAAGTCTCCCTACTAACCCACCAGTGCCTCTATGGAAATGCCCCCCTCTACCTCAAAGAACTGCTCACCCCCAAATCCTCCACACGACACCTACGCTCCGGACAGGCTAACCTCCTCCAACCTCAGAGGACAAAGCTACGAACAATGGGAGACCGGGCTTTCTGCTCCGCCGCTCCCAGTCTGTGGAACGCTCTCCCTGACCTCTTGAGGGCACCACCGACTGTGGATGGTTTTAAAAAAGGCTTAAAAACCCTTCTTTTTAAAAAAAGCCTTTTTATAGATATATGCAAACTCGTTCTAGCAATTTTGCTGATCTAGTTTTTATTTTTATTTAGTTTTTATTATCTTTTCATTTTATTTTTTTAATACACTGTAGCACTTTGAAGTTGTTTACTCAATGTAAAGTGCTTTTTACAAATAAAATCTATTACTATTATTATTATTATTATTACTGTCGGTAGAAAAGCAGCTGGTGCTGCATGCATGTGTCTGTCTGATAAACTATACCAACAGAATAGCAATTAGCATACATAACCATGACTCAGCATGCTGTATTGTGTCTAAGGAGTAAAAGGCCGGCCATGTGGGAGAATGTGCAACAGAATAATTATATCCTGCTCTGTAAAAGTTGATCCTCTTTTGCAGAGGCGTACATATAAACACTAGATTGCTCCTGTTTCATAGAGAAACCTGGACCAGTGTAAACACATTGGCAGATCTTTGCATTGACATTTTAAGCTTTGGGTGTCATGACCTGCCTGTGCAGGCCGGACTTTGTGTTGAGTTAGTCTCAGTGCTTCTTCCTCCTTGTTCTTTCCACCTCCTGTGCTTTTCTCCTCCCTCGTCAATCAGAGTGGAGCACTGAGCCATGCGTAAAAAAAACTCATACTAAATGATAAATGCAGTTTATATGTCCAGGGGCGCAGCACCAAATTCTGGGCCTCCAATCTGAAGGGTCACTCTTCCCACCCTTAATCCAACGTCGTCGCCCCATACATACAATTTTACATGCAATAAAAAAACAATTGCATGAATTTGGTTGAACCCATCTTTTTAAAACACATGTAAAAACCTTAATTGGGTTGTGGATTTTTATAAATGGGATTAACATATCTAGACAAGATTATATCTCGATAAACCACCCTAAAAAATGTTGTGTTTTTTTTAATGGTTTGATTGTCATGACTCGATTTCCCGGGTCATGTCTTGTTTTGGGTATCTATGCAGTTTAGTGTTCGGTTATGTCCTCCGCGCTCTTCCCTATGTTGACTTTTGTTGCCATGGACACGAAATGAACACACCTTCAGTTTACGATTAGTAGTCCCACTCCCTTTTATATTCCTCAGTGACCCAGCATTAGTCTTTGGATCAATGTTTGCTACACGCGACAAGTTACGTTCTCGATTTGTTTGGTTTGCCTTTAAGTGTATGCTATGTGCTACAGCCTTTCGTTATTTTTTCCTCTCGTAAAATTAAATATTCTTACCTGCACTTTGCCTCCTGCTAGTCCTGAGAAACGCGACCTTTGTCAACGCGACCAGATTGTGACATTGATGTTTGTTTTTGTTTTTTTTTACAAAAAAGTCCCAACAAATACATTATAAAGTATAAATCTAAATAATCATTATTCACTTTGATAAAACTACAAATCCGTCAAGTTTTCCTTTTCTTCAGAATGTAAAGTAGAGATTTTCTTACTCATGTACAATTATCATAAGCGGGTAATACGAATCCTAATAATACATGAATATTACTATGAACATATTATCGTATTACTTGTGCATCTCTTGGACTCCCCCTGACTTTAAAACCTAGTGACTGTTTCTAACTTTATTGAGGGTCCTTGAATGCACCACAGTTATGTGCAATGGAATGCAAACGTGAGACTTGTAAATAACTTTCTCCTATGCGGCAACTTTCTTTCTCATCACTTCATCCTTATTCTTCACATCCTTGTGAATGTCGTCCGTGTTGAGTGAAGTGTCCAAAATTAGGGTTGCTTATTCAGCTCGAACGAAACATTTCACTTTTTTTTACATCGTTGATTTGTTTCAAACAATCTTATTATTGAATTTTCATTTAATTATTTATTTATTTCAGGCAATGACATAAAAAAGTACAAGTTGACAACACATAATAATATAAATTAATATAGTGCATGATTGTCCAGTTTTGCCTGAAAGGGAGTGGGAAGAAGATAACTTATTTAATCCCACCCCCAGTTCTCCATTGAGTGATTATTCACATGAGTTTCGCTCTTACTTTGTTCAAGGATTATAATACAGATGTTGTGTCATAGTGGCATTACCACAGGTAACAGTAATTATTACACTGTAACAATAATTTGTATCAACAATGTAGGAATAATGAATAAACCAACAACGGTAATAGACAACATAGCAATAATAGTAATAGACAACAAGCACCAGGACCAGATAATATTTTAATTGACACAATTAAAGAGGGGGAGGATGTCATTGATAAGGAGCTGGCAAAGCTATACACAGCTTGCTTACATCAGGGGAAAGTGCCAGAGAAGTGGAAAGAAGCTAACATGATCATCCTTTTCAAGAAAGGGGACAAGAGGGACCTCAAGAACTACAGACCTATTAGCCTTCTTTCAAACATATACAAGTTGTTTACAAGAATCCTGACAAATCGAATGGAAAATACTTTTAATAGCCACCAACCCAGAGAACAAGCAGGGTTTAGGAGTGGTTTTTCTACCATGGACCATATTCATACATTGAATCAGATCAAAGAAAAATGCCAAAAATACAACAAACCACTTTGTATGGCCTTCATAGACTATGAAAAGGCATTTGATTCGGTGGAGACACAGTCGGTTCTAGAAGCTCTGCAAGATCAAGGAATTCATCATAAGTACAAAAACTTACTCAAGGACATCTACACAAACTGCACTACCACAGTTACGATGCACAAACCAAGCGAGAAAATCCACATGAAGGGTGTCCGACAAGGCGATACAATTTCGCCTAAACTGTTTACAGCTTGTTTGGAAGGCATATTTTGCTCTCTGGAGTGGGAGGTTAAAGGAGTTGATATCAACGGAGACAAATTTAATCATCTGAGGTTTGCAGATGACATTGTTGTCTTGGGAGAGCAAATCAGTGAAGTGGAAGATATGCTTAAAGACCTTGCAAATGCCAGCAAATGTTGTGGATTGAAAATGAATATGAAGAAAACAAAAGTTATGGCAAATTCCATGGTACCTCATGGACCTGTGACTGTTAATGGAAATGAAATTGATGAAGTTAATGAATATATCTATCTGGGGCAGAGATTTAGCCTGAAAGAATAGAGTCAAGAACAGGAGATAGGGAGGAGAATCAGATTGGGCTGGTGCCAATATGGAAAACTGAGCAACATCATGAGAGGAGAAATATCGTTAAGCCTAAAAAGAAAGGTCTTTAATCAATGCGTGTTACCAACCATGACATATGGAGCTGAAACCTGGGCATTGTCAAATAAAATGGAAAAGAAAATAGCAGCAGCACAACACAACATGGAAAGAAATATGCTCGGAATCACATATAAAGACAGAAAAACAAATGAATGGATGAGAAAACAAACGCAAGTCCAAGACATTATGAGAACTATCAAATTAAGTAAGTGGACGTGGGCTGGACATATCAGTAGGAGAACAGATAATAGATGGACTTCCCTAATGACATCATGGAGACCCATGGATGGGAGCAGAAATAGAGGAAGACAGAGAGTGAGATGGCGAGATGAAATAGACAAATATTGGGGAACAGTGCAGTGGCAGGGAGCAGCTAGAGATCGTTCACTATGGCAGAAACATGCTGAGGCTTTCGTCCAGCAGTGGACTGACAACGGCTGATGATGATCTCTATATTTGAACCAGACCCCATGTTTGTATAAAAGTTTAAATCCATTAATAGTTTGGCATTGCTTGTGTTGTAAGTCCAGTTTGTTCCATAGTTTTACTCCGCATACAGACACACAAAAACGTTTACGAGTGGTTTGAGCTCTCGGCAATAAGAAATATCCAAAGCCTCTCAAGTTATGAGCCTGCACTCGTCTTATAAAAAAACGTTGTAGATTAGGCGGCAATAATTGATTAAATGCTTTATATAAGATTATTAATGTATTATATTTAACAAGGTCATCAAATTTGAGCAACTTTGATTGCATAAACAGATTATGAGTATGTTCTAAATAACCAACGTTGTGAATGATCCGCACTGCTCTTTTCTGTAATATGATCAGAGGATGAATTGTGTTGTGGTAAGTATTCCCCCATACTTCAACACAGTATGTAAGGTATGGGAGTACCAAGGTGCAGTATAGAGTACCGAGTGCATTTTCATTGAGGTATAGTTTTGCTTTGTTTATAATTGAGAGGCTTTTGGAGATTTTTGTTTTAATGTGTCTGACATGAGGTTTCCATGATAGTTTACTATCAATTATTACTCCCAAAAATGTATTCTCATTTACGATTTCAATTTGGGTACCATCAATACTTATTTTCTGTTCACAACTGTATTTATTTTATCTCAGCATTTATAATGCTGTGTTGTTGTTTTTTTAAGTCAAATATTAAAATTTTACAAAAGCCAAATAAAACATTCCCACTTTCCCTTCCAACTAGATGCCCGTACATACAGTAAGAAGTACACTCTATTTACTGTATATTGAATTCTATGTCCTCAGATTTGCTCATGTTTTCCCAATATTATTTAAGCCTACATTACTGCTCATTTCAATTTTTGAAACATTCCATTAAGTACTTTTTTTATGCGCAGATCATTGTTTGGTTCTCGGGTGCTTTAATCCATTCATGTGTCAGAAATAAGGGTCACAGGAAGTCTTCATCTTTCGAGTTGACTGAGGACGACAAATTAATCAACGCACACATTAACCCTGAACACATAGGGCCGAATTCACAGAATGTGACGTAACACAAATCTCTTAGGCATTAAAAAAACGAGGTCATTGGACTAAAGTGACATCAAACAGTCATGACATCATAGTTTACTACTGTTTGTTATTGTGAGACAGCACCCCCATGTGGACAAAAGCGTTTATTGCAACAACACTCCTCTGGTGTTCTTCTTTCTCTTCCATATTGGTTTAAATATGAACAATAACCTAATTTTCCTGCAGTTAATCTGTTTTAAAGTTGTTAAAGTGTCCATGTGTATGCACATAATTTTTTTTTTAAAGACTTTAAATTTGATCCCACTTTTGGACAATGCATACATAATCCGGAAGAGAAACAAATGTGCATCTGTCTCTATTGCAGACAGGCCGTCTGGACTCTCACTACCCAAAAGTATGTGGCCACCAAGGCAACGTGCTGGACATCAAGTGGAATCCCTTCTTCGAAAACATTGTAGCTTCCTGTTCGGAGGACACGTCGGTAAGTGACACCATCGACCTTTATACCCCAGCAGGTTGTCATTTTGCTACAAACGCACTCCTGTCCAGTCAACATAAGTCCTAACGGAAACCACTGATCTGTTTTAGGTATTTTACTTTAGACAACGTTTGATCTATGCCAAGGTTGTCCAAAGTACGGCCCGGAGGCTATTTGCAGCCCGCAGCAAATATTCTACTGGCCAGTTGCACATTCTCAAAATACAAACCCCAAAACCAGTGACGTTGGCATGTTGTGTAAATCGTAAATAAAAACAGAATACAATGATTTGCAAATCCTTTTCAACCTACATTCAATTGAATAGGCTGCAAAGACAAGATACTTAACATTCGAACTGGAAAAATGTTGTTATATTTAGAAAATATTAGCTAATTTGGAATTTGATGCCTGCAACATGTTTCAAAAAAGCTGACAAAAGTGGCAACAAAGACTGAGAAAGTTGAGGAATGCTCATTAAAGACTTATTTGGAACATCCCACAGGTGAACAGGCTAATTGGGAACAGGTGGGTGCCATGATTGAGTATAAAAGCAGCTTCCATGAAATGCTCAGTCATTCACAAACAAGGATGGGGCGAGGGTCACCACTTTGTGAACAAATTGTCGAACAGTTTACGAACAACATTTCTCAACAAGCTATTGCAAAGAATTTAGGGATTTTACCATCCAAGGTCTCTAATACCTGCCTCGGGTGAAGGTAATGTAACCTTTGTAAACCGGACTTTCAAACCAAGGATGGCAAAGCATGCAGTTGTAAACTGTTTACAAACATTTATTTAAACTCCAAAGTGTCAAAGGAGAACAATAATCAACAGGAAACCAAGTATCAAAATATGCAATATTAATAAATGAGGTAATATTAGTATAGTATAGTATATATAGTAAATATATATTCTAAATCAAATTCAAAGTTGCATGCATTAAATCAAATATGGGCCTAAATAATTAATCAAAATAAGCATATTCATACTGAATCAAATAACTTCAATAATCAAATAATTAAAAAAATAAATCATCCATTATAACAAATGTATTCACAATCCAAAGTCAATAGTCAAATATGTCAAAGTAAAGAATTTAATCATCAAAACAGATTTAGCAAAATCAATTAGCAAAGCAACCAAACTCATTTAACCGGTTATAACACAACTGAATCTCATCATCAAAATAATCACCTCAGTAGATGTTTGGTGATGCATGGAGATCTGAGTTCCTGCTCAGGACAGAGAACCTCCTCTGGCAGTGACAGACAGCAGACTGTCAGAACAATGGCATTTTTCCACTTAAATACCCCATAGCCCCTCCCACTAGCTGGGACCAATTTGACGGGGGGATTAAAAATGCTGTTCTTTTGTAAATACACCATAAATAAACCATCACAAGTCTAAAAGTATTTAAATACAACATTTGAGCTTGGAGATCAGTCATTTTTGCTACAGTGGATTCAGGCTTGGAGATCATAACTTTTAAATGGCCAGTGTCCTTCTCTAACACCCAGCTTTTGAGAACCATGGTTTGGCCCAAATTGGGCCTTATTAGTGAGGGCAGGTGTGCTCACCTATATAAAGCCCTCAGCCCCACCCTGACTCTTTTAGCTACCAGTTCAGAGCTTTGGTGAGTGAGAGGTTGTGATTTGTTTGTTGAGTGCATGCTTTTCACTAGCTAAAGAGATTAAATTTGTGTTGTTTGTCCATGTTGTGCTTCCTAACAAATGTGCATGGTTTGAGAGGAAGTTAAGGGCAAACAGTGACAGTGTGGAGGGGTCAAACTGTCACATCGCCTCCCTCCTCTCTAGCGACAGCAAGTTCAGGGAGACGAGACATGGAGTTGATCCAGCTCAATGCCTGGTGGTCCGTTTCCAGATCAAAAGTCCGTCCTAGAAGGCAATTACGTAGGCTGTCCAACGCCCACTTGATGGCAAGACATTCCTTTTTGATGGCAGAATACCTAGTTTCTCTGGGATGCAGTTTACAGCTCAGATTGAGAAGCGGTTGTTCCTTGACCTCCTTTCCTTGGGCCCACACTGGAGGCATCGACTTGAACAAGGAATCTCTGGTTGTAAGGTTGTTGTTTGTAAGACCGGGGAAGAGCATAGAATAGCTTTGACCTTCGCGAAGGCAGTTTCACATATTTTTGTCCATTTGACTGGATTAGAAGATGCTTTGGTTGTCAGCTCGACAAGAAGAGCTGTGACGGTAGAGAAGTGGGGCACAAATCTTCTGTACCACCCATAAAGCCCCAAGAATGACCTGACTTGCTTCTTTGTCCAGGGTCTAGGACTGTCTTGGATAGCCTTCACCTTGTCCACCTGAGGATGTATCTGCCCATTGCCAAGATGGTAACCTGGGTAGCGCACCTCAGTTTTGGCCCACTCATATTTCTGGGTGTTAAGAGTGAGCCCGGCAGAACGGATCCAGAGCAGGACTTGACGCAGGTGAGAGAGGTGGTCTTCCCAGGAAGTGCTGAAGACCACCACATCATCGAGATAGGAAGCAGAGAACTGGCCACACCCCTGCAGAGCGTGATCCATTAGCCACTGAAATGTTGCAGGGGCTCCGTGAAATCCAAACGGCATAACCATGTAATGATAGAGACCCTTTGGGCCACGAAAGGCAGTGTACTCGCGTGACTCCTTCTCTAAAGGCACTTGCCAGTAACCCTTACACAGGTCAATAAACACAGCTTTGCCCAGCTTCTCAAGAAGTTCATCAATACGTGGCATAGGATAAGCTTCAAATTTAGAAACTGCATTCACTTCGCATAGGTCATTACATAGTCGTATCGTGTTGTCTTTCTTCGTAACAAGGACAATGGGGCTACCCTACTCACTGTTTGAGAGTTTGATTACTCCTAGATCCAGCATGGTTTGGATTTCATGGTTGAGGGGCTCCACCTTCCGCTCAGGCACTCTGTATGAGCGCTGACGGATAGGTGTTGGGTTCTTTAAGCGAATTACATCCTCAATTAGTGGAGTATTTCCTGGCTTACCACTGAACAAAACTGCTAATTCTTCACACACTCGCAAGAGTTCAAGCGCAGAGTGTGCAGACAAGTGACTCACATCAGGTTTCTTTGGTGTAGTGAGCATGGACAGATCAATCTCCTCCACAGCATCCTCCATTCCCACTTCACGTGCCAGCATCACCTTTTCCACTCCTTGCTTTGAGTAGGTACTTGACAGGCCTGGACACCCTTTCCTTCCACAGAGGATTGCCTCTCCTTCCATTCCTTCAGAAGGTGGATGTGGTACACTTGGGATGCCTTTCTTTTATCCGGATGTGAGATCTCATAGGTGACTGGACCAGCTTGTCTGACCACGTAAGGACCTTGCTATTGGGCCAGCAGTTTATGGCTTGAGGTTGGAGGCAAAAGAGCATGACCTTTTGACCTGGCTGGTTACAGCCAGGTTGACGTGCTTTCTGGTCATACCAGGTCTTCTGTTTTAGCTGGGCCTTTCCAAGATTTTCTCTTGCCTTAGCTCTGTATTGCTCTAGCCGGTCTCACATCTGCAGCACATAAGAAAGAACCCTTTATGGTGCAGGTGGTTTAGATCCCCAGGATTTATTCAAGAGGTCCAAGGGACCTTGAACTGGGAACCCATAAAGAAGCTCAAAAGGCGTAAACCAGGTAGAGGCTTGGGGTACCTCTCGATAGGAAAAGAGCAAGAAGGGAAACCATTTCTCCCAGTCTCGGCCGGTGTCATCTGCAAACTTCCTCAGCATGGACTTCAGCGTTCTACCAATCCGTCGGTTTGTGGTCGATAGGGGATGGTGTGAATGCCAGTAATTCCAATTCCAGGTTTAACAGTACTCAATAACATATTTGACCATTACAGGCCAAAAGAAGCGACCTTTGGCTCGAGCGAGATTCTTGTCTTGCCCAAGATGACCAGTCCAGTTTATGGAATGAGCAGGATGGAGTACAAGGGGCCTACAGCAGGTGGGGACCACCAAGCGATTCTCTAGCTGATCTGCTACAGACAGGACTCCATCTTCCAGAATATATTTCTCACCCTGGTTTGGCTGCAACGGGATGTTAGCATCTTTCATCTTAGCCAGTAGGCGAGCCAGTGAGACGTCAGCTACCTGCCACTCTCCATCAGGCTTCAAGCTTGACACATCACCCAACAGTGGAATACCTTGGATCTTCTCCAGGCGGCGCTGGCACTTGCTTTTCGGGGGGCCCTTCTGACCACCCTGGCATAGAGAAGGGTCCAAGTCAGGAAGAGGCTCCAGCCCTGGCTTGGCTGTCTGGGCACGGGTGACTCGGTGAGTACTGGATAAGCCTCTTGAATTGCTGGAGTAGAACTGGACTTTGCTTTCTGCTTGCGTGCCTGATGAACAAGACCATGCAGAATAGGAAAGTCTCTGCCCAAGATCATGTCATGGGGCATGTGGTCAAGAACCCCCACACGGAGCAAGAACGCCTAGTCATCAATGACGACGGTCACATCAGCCACGGGATATCTTCTTCGATCACCATGGATACATTGAATGCTGATAGTCAAGATTGCCAAGTGACACAAAAGAATGGTTCAGCAGTGTCATGGAGCTACCTGTGTCCAACAGTGCTTGCACTGGACAGCCATTAACACGAGCTGGCACTGTATGTGTATACATATATATGTATATGTATCCATCCATCCATCCATTTTCTACCGCTTATTCCCTTCAGGGTCGCGGGGGGCGCTGGAGTCTATCTCAGCTACAATCGGGCGGAAGGCGGGGTACACCCTGGACAAGTCGCCACCTCATCACAGGGCCAACACAGATAGACAGACAACATTCACACTCACATCCACACACTAGGGCCAATTTTTAGTGTTGCCAATCAACTTATCCCCAGGTGCATGTCTTTGGAAGTGGGAGGAAGCCGGAGTACCCGGAGGGAACCCACGCAGTCACGGGGAGGACATGCAAGCTCCACACAGAAAGATCCCGAGCCCGGGATTGAACCCAAGACTACTCAGGACCTTCGTATTGTGAGGCAGATGCACTAACCCCTCTTCCACCGTGAAGCCCTGTATATGTATGTGTATATATATCTATATATATATATATATATATATATATATACATATATATATATATATATATACATGCACATACACATATACATGTATATGTACATGTATATATACATATATATGCATATATATATAGTATATATACACATACATATATAAACACATATATATATGTGTATATATATATATATATATATATATATATATATATACATATATATGCATATATATATACATATATATATAGTATATATACACATACATATATAAACACATATATATGTGTATATATATATATATATATATATATATATATATATATATATATATATATATATATATACATATACATATATATATATATATATATATATATAAATCAAAGACTCCGCTGCTCCTGTCGGTATTTCATCAGTTGAGTGTCTACGTATGAAACACACATACAGTTTCTATTTCTATGTGTACTGATTGGCGTGTTTATAAGTGTACATGTGAATTTGTCAGGTGCGAGTATGGGAGATCCCAGATGGCGGTCTGAGGCGTAACATGACCGAGGCGTTGCTGGAGCTGTACGGCCACAGCAGACGCGTGGGTCTGATTGAGTGGCACCCCACGAGCAGTGGCATCCTCTTCAGCGCTGGCTACGACTATAAGGTAACACTTCAGTAGATATCTGCTTCACTTCCTCCCACAGTCAAAAAACATGAACGTTTGGTAATTGTAGGCTCTGAATTGTCCACAGGTGTGAATTCGGAATGGGCGATATGGCCTAAAATCTATATTGCGATTTGCATTGCAGCCTACTGCGATATTAATACATATCACAATATGTTATTTGGTATGTAAATGATAATACAACCATTTCAAAATGGTTACAAAGGCTCCTAATTTAGCTGCTGACATCTGCAGTAACATATTACGTCATTTACAGTTGTATTATTTCCTCAAAACTATCATTATTCTACCTGTAATTTTACTGTTTATTTCTGGTTAGTTTTTGCTGTAACAGGTTTCTATCTACACTTCTGTTAAAATATAATAAGCACTTATTCTTCTGATGTTTGATACTTTAAATTAGTTTTGGGCGATACTGCACATTTGGGTATTGCATATCAATCCAGTACCAAATAGATACAGGGGCAGTATTACAAATGTTGATACTGATAATTCAAATTTTCTAAATCAGTGAATGATTAAAATTAGTATCACAATTCTAATCAGACAAAAACACACAATGGCAGTGTAGCTATCAATATCTATTGACTATTTGAATTATGTTGTACTATTGCTCTGATTTAAATCCTTTGCTTTTTGCCCTCCTGTGTCCACTGACGTATCTCCCGAGTTTGTAAACGATAACAAAAATGGCAAAAGATATTTTGATATTAAAAAGTATCAATCTAACCACTGTGGCACCCACCTGATACTTTACTACCGTACTTGGTATCGATATTGATAATATCTGAATCGATCCGCCCACCTTTGTTTACATTCAAGAGCTCTAGCTTAGCGGTTAGCATATCCTCCTATAATGTGTAGTGTAGCATGCTTAGCTATTCTTCATCCTCCTGGGATGACGTGTAAAAAACATTGTTTATTTGCCGCCCTGGATGTAAGGATCGCTGATTTTGAAATTGCTTTGCACTGCAGAGGGACATTAGCCGTTAGCAAGAATGCTACATTGTGTTGACGACATGTTTGTCCGCTTTTCACTGTCTGTGAATTTGTCATCAACCTACATTATCACGATATAACCATAGTATGGAAAGCTCTATCAACAGTACAGTAATTTGACTACGGGATTAGAGAATGAGATTGTACTGCTATCTAGTGCCTACTTGTAAATTAGGTTTTCTTACTGCATGTGTTTAGTAAAAATATAATAAAACATCATTAGTTGTTTATCAAACTATGCACATGTGTGTGTAAAAGGGCATATTTTGTTAGATATGTTAAAATTATGTTATTTTTCGGGATTAAAGTTACAAACAAAATTAATCGAAAACAAATTCATCAAATATCAAGCAGATGCAATGTAATTGAAAAAAGGCTTCAAAACATCACTACTTCTTTTTTAAACACTGCTAAATAAGTCCTTAGTCTGCAACACTCACAAAAAACTCTGCAAAATTCTGGAGTGATTTTAAAATGCATTTTGTATATATATCTGTGTAGACTAAAGTTGGCTGGGATAGACTGTAGATTACCCGGGACCCTGGACAGTCGTAGATGTGTTGCTTTAACAAAATCCTCTCCAATGTTAGCCATTCAAAATGCAAATCACTGAATAAAATGTTTTTCAATGTTTTTGTAGATCAACATGCCAATAAAATTGGGGGAAAAAAAATGTTTTCACTTGGGGCACATGCAGACAAAGGGAAAAATGCAAGCGGCTACTCTGATACTGTCAGGCTTGTCCCTGACAGTTTGACTGTGTTTTAGTTTTTCCTCTGCGTTTGTCTTAGTTTTCTGTCAGCGCTTTTATTTTGTCTTCATTTCCTGATTGTCTCCCTGAGTGCTGCTTCCCCTCAGCTGTGGCTGATTGGCACCTGGCCACACCTGGTGTCAATCAGCCAGCTGCTATTTAAACCTGCCTTCCCCTCCAGTCAGTGCTGGATTATTGTAGTGTCTACCTGTCATTGTCGATGTCACTACTACCTGTCATAATACTTGTCGTTGTAGCTCTGTCTACTTTTGTTCACTCTGCTCATGTCATAGTTCCTTCGTGTCACAGTAAGTGTTTTTGTTTTTTGTCGACAGTTAGCCTTTGTGCTATTTTAGTTCATAGCCTAGTTTGTTCTCCGCCTTGTGCACGCCTTTTGTTTGTACCCTTTTGTTTGTTTGTTTTTTTGCTATAGTGTTAAATTAAATCATGTTTTCTTGTACCAAGCCTGCCGCCATCTCTGCATCTTGGGGTTTGTCACCTACAAACTCTGACAGATACATTTTGCACACTAAAGATTTGCTAAAACCAATCAGGTCAATACATGCTAAGCTATACTGTAGTAGACCCCACTGTCCTGGACAAACATTGAGGACACCTCATTTTGTCTTTTGCCTCATGCCGAGAATTCAACAACAAAAAACTAACAGCTCCACTCACAAAACTTCTCTTTTTAAGGTCCTGATTTGGAACCTGGAGATCGGTGAGCCGGTAAAGATGATTGACTGCCACACAGACGTCATCCTCAGCATGTCCTTCAACACAGATGGCAGTCTGTTGGCCACCAGCTGTAAGGACAAGAACCTGCGAGTAATAGAGCCGCGTTCTGGGAGAGTCCTTCAGGTTAGACACAAATACGTTTCTGATTCTCGTATGCGATTTGAAGCATAATTTAAAAAAAGTTCCATTGCATTACGGCATAAAGCCGTGACCTAAATTACTTCTTCGACTTTACGTTTGATCCAGGATCAGATCTCTCTGACCATCTTTAATAACGTATAATAGTGGACTTCGGTAGTAGTATCTTCAGCAGTCATTAATGACTGTAACTTTTTCACTTCTAATACAATACCGATATTGGAGCCTTTTGTTGTATACAGGAGGGGTGTCAAACTCATTTTAGCTCAGGGGCCACATGGAGGAAAATCTATTCCCAAGGAGGCCGGACTGGTAAAATCATGGCATAATAACCTAAAAATAAAGACAATTTCAGAGTGTTTTCTTAGTTTAAAAACAGACCAAGCACATTCTGAAAATGTACAAATCATAATGTATTTTATTTAAACTTGCATGTTGCGGTTAATAGTATTCTATCTTCCATTTGTTGTTATTTATACTTTCTGAATAAATTATGTGATAGTGTTAATCAGTCAAATAGGTGGAATTGAGTCTGGCAGAGGTTTAAATGCTCCCATTGGTGTTACTTTTAATCCATCAGAAGATGAAATAAATAATATCTATAATCAAATTACAGGATATTATTCATGTGATTTGCTTATTTTCCTCAACTGATGTACTAACATCATGTAGTTTATTCTGTACAAATGCTGCATCTTCTCCAACAAAACTTGTGAATGTGGACTCTTCCCATTAATCACACATGAAGTTAGAAGGGGATACATATTATTTCAGCATATTTATGTGTGCCCAGAGAATGTGTCCCCAGTCATAAATACAACACACAATGTACAGATTATCAAAAGCATTTTGGGGGGGATAGAAATGTCACAAGTTACATTACAAACAACATTTTTGACAATCAAGGTATGAAAGTAACAATCCACATGTTGTATACTATCACTAATAAGCAGCTTACGTATGTAGTGTCCAAACATGGAAGTGTTGCTTCCATCTTAACACAGCACATAGCTCCGCCCCCTCTGAGGTCATGCGTGCTCTTGCCGCAAGGGATACAAAAAATTGCTATTGCGACATCCAGTGGACACATTTAGGACAGCAGTTTCTTTCATTCCAAATTTAGGCTAATTTTTATACTTGGTAAACTCATCTCTCAGGCCGGATAAAACCTGCCGTAGGTTTGACTTCCCTGGTTTGGAGGAACTTGGACCACACATTGGCAGATCCTCGCATTGACATTTTTTAGTAATGTGATGATTTATGAATCTAAGGCAGGGGTGTCAAACGTACGGCCCGCGGGACGGATCAGGCAGGTTTTATCCGGCCCGCGGGATGAGTTTGCTAAGTATAAAAATTTGCTGAAATTTTTGAATGACAGAAACTGCTGTTCTAAATGTGTCCACTAGATGTCGCAATAGCAATTCTTTGTATCTTTGTAGATGATGCTACATATGTAAAAAAAAAAAAAAACACATGATGTTAGTGCACCAGTTGAGGAAAATGAGTAAACTACAAAAATAACATCCTGTAATTTGATTTTGATATTACTTATTTATCTTTATAGATTGAAAATTAACACCAATGAGTTGAATGTTGTCTGTCTATCTGTGTTGGGCCTGCGATGAGGTGGCGACTTGTCCAGGGTGTACCCCGCCTTCCGCCCGAAGCAGCTGAGATAGGCTCCAGCACCCCCAACGACCCCGAATGGGACAAGCGGTAGAAAATGGATGGATGGAGTTGACTGTTGAACATTATCACGTAATTTGGGCGGCATGGCGTAGTGGGTAGAGCAACTGTGCCAGAAACCTGAGGGTTGCAGGTTCGCTCCCCGCCTCTTACCATCCAAAAAAAAAAAATCGCTGCCGTTGTGTCCTTGGGCGGGACACTTCACCCTTTGCCCCCGGTGCCATTCACACCGGTGAATTGAATGATAGGTGGTGGTCGGAGGGGCCGTTGGCGCAAATTGCAGCCACGCTTCCGTCAGTCTACCCCAGGGCAGCTGTGGCTATGAAAGTAGCTTACCACCACCAGGTGTGAATGACTGATGGGTTCTATATGTAAAGCGACTTTGGGTACTTAGAAAAGCGCTATATAAATCCCAGTTATTATTATTATTATTATAATTTATTCAGAAAGTATGAATAATGACAAATAAAAATCAAATAGTATTATTAACCGCAACATGTAAGTGTAAAAAATTCCCAAAAACATTATGATTTGTACATTTTCAGAATCTGCTTGTTCCATTTTTAAACAAAGAAAACAATCTGAAGTTGTCTTTATTTTCACTGGGAGTAGATTTTTCTCCATGTGGCCCCTGATCTAAAATGAGTTTGACACCTTTGATCTAAGGTGTTGCTGTAGCTTGTTTACTTCAGATGCAGTCAGTAGTCATTTTTTCAACCTCTTTACTTATACTAGTGGTGTTCCTCAAGGTTCCATGTTAGGTCCTCTCTTTTTTTTTTTTCATAATTTGTGCTATTCAACTGGTGGCCCCACAAGTTCAGTTCAACAAACTTGTCAGACACTCACATTTTTGCAGCAGACTCTTAAAAACACTAGACTTCTATTATAGAGATGATTTTTGACTAGACTTTTTCCAGAAGGTTCTTAAAAATAGCAGAGCGCTCCTGTAACTGAAAAAAAATAAGTAGACCAACATTAAATGTCTACTGTATGGTTCTACGGAATATACAATATAAGACTAAGCGGCAGAGAGAGCCTCCTGTTGGCTCTGGCATAAAAGAGAGGACAATAGCTGGAAGCCTGGATGAGAGGGGCAGTGATCTGGCCAATCACTGCTGACCCACCGACCGGAGAGTGTTGTGGTTAAGGGTCGAAACACTCGGTGAACGTTGGGGACCACCTGATGACCTCTTGTCCAGGCTAAAGCTTTATCCATTAGAAATGGATTAAAATAGCATATTTGATGTATTTGCAAACTAATAGTGAAGCGAGAAGTCCTGGCTTTCTGGACATGTGCCCCTCCAAAACAATTGAGTTGAAAATCCCTGCAGTACATGAATCTATTTTAGTTTGAGCATCCCACTGAAGCTCCACTGTCTTTGTGTCGCTCCGCCAGCAAGCCAGCTACAAGAACCACCGCGTAAACCGAGTGGTTTTCCTGGGTAACCTGAAGCGACTACTCACCACAGGCGTCTCTCGTTGGAACACACGTCAGATTGCCCTTTGGGATCAGGTCTGTTAACTCCTCAGCGTGGCACGTTTCCATAACGTCGAAGCAAGGCTGTGTGTTTGTGTTGCGTCAATGTGGTTTTGTTCGCTCTTTTCCAGGAGGATCTGTCCATGCCAATAGTGGAGGAGGACATAGACGGTCTTTCAGGGCTGTTGTTCCCCTTCTACGATGCTGACACACACATGTTATACCTGGCAGGCAAGGTCAGCTATACTCGCATTTTCATTTGAATAACTATCATAACATAAAAATATGATAATAGAAACACAAATAATTCCGTACTGTACTGATTAATATTTTGACACTGGTCACATATACTCATACTTGCCAACCTTTAGACCTCCGTATTCTGGAGATGGGGGGTGCGGCGGGGTTTGGTGGTAGCGGGGGGGTCTATATTGTAGTGTCCCGGAAGAGTTAGTGCTGCAAGGGGTTCTGGGTATTTGTTGTGTTGTGTTTATGTTGTATTACGGTGCGGATGTTCTTCCGAAATGTGTTTGTCATTCTTGTTTGGTGTGGGTTCACAGTGTGGCGCATATTTGTAACAGTTGTTTATACGGCCACCCTCAGCGTGACCTGTATGGCTATTGATTAAGCATGCCTTGCATTCACTGATGTGTGTGTAAAAAATGCTTATATTATGTGACTGGGCCGGCACGCTGTTTGTATGGAGGAAAAGCGGACGTGACGACAGGTTGTAGAGGACGCTAAAGGTAATGCCTTTAAGGCACGCCCCCAATATTGTTGTCCGGGTGGAAATCGGGAGAAATTCGGGAGAATGGTTGCCCCGGGAGATTTTCGGGAGGTGCACTGAAATTCGGGAGTCTCCCGGGAAAATCGGGAGGGTTGGCAAGGATGCATATACTACTCACAATATGTTCAGGACTATATCCACCTTTTGGCTGAAACTTCAGGATGGAGCAAAACTACACTTTAATTTGTACAGGTGAACGTAGCTGTTCAATGTGTTTTACTACTTTTTACACAACTTGCTTCTCTCCAACAAGGTACTGAAAAGCAAAATTCACAACAGATGTGTGTAGGAATGGCAACTTTTACATCTGAACCAATAGCTTGTATTCAGTCACGTGACTTTTCGGTGGTCAACCAAACCAACATGGATACTGTGCAGAAAATAGCGTGCAAACTACGGGGGGCTTAACTAAGGGGCCTAGATTTGACCTCTAAAAGCAGATACGAGTAAAAGAACATCTAACTATGCAATGGAATCTATCCCTGTACGTTTAAAAAAAAAAAAAAAAGGTTTATCGACTGATCTCGAGGACTATCTGATGCTCTTGCAAGGACGCGTCCTTGTAAAAAAACTCAAGTAGCACTTGAAAGCTTTGATTCACTGTTTCTTTTTCCAATTATGTTAACCACTCAAGGGTAATCGGAGACACCACTGAAGACCTGGTGTCGGCCCTGTTGCATTGATCTTGTTGTTGCACGCGTCGTTATAAGTACGCACCGTTTTTCACGTCTTAATATCAAGATATAACTGGAGATCTCAACGTTGTGTATGTGCTGAACGCTTCATGTATGGTTATGGTAAAAGCTTAACTCTTTTACGTTTTTCTCACATTTTGATTTATTTTATTTAGACTCGCCGAGTTGGTGGATTATGAAACACTCTTAGCAAAAACGAGTTTTAAGAATTTTGAAACAAGATAACATACAAATAATTCAACACAATACTTAAATTGGAACTACTAAACGTTATATTAAACAAACCTTTTAAAGGGGAACATTATCACCAGACCTATGTAAGCGTCAATATATACCTTGATGTTGCAGAAAAAAGACCATATATTTTTTTAACCGATTTCCGAACTCTAAATGGGTGAATTTTGGCGAATTAAACGCCTTTCTATTATTCGCTCTCGGAGCGATGACGTCACAATGTGACGTCACATCGGGAAGCAATCCGCCATTTTCTCACTTTCGTCGGTGTGTTGTCGGAGGGTGTAACAACACGAACAGGGACGGATTCAAGTTGCACCAGTGGCCCAAAGATGCGAAAGTGGCAAGAAATTGGACGAAATTTGTTCAAAATACGAGGCTGTGGGGAAAGCCGACGAAATGGTCAGTCGTTTGTTCCGCACACTTTACCGACAAAAGCTATGCTACGACAGAGATGGCAAGAATGTGTGGATATCCTGCGACACTCAAAGCAGATGCTGACATCAACTCCAAAACTGGACAGATCAGCTTTCAGGAAAAGAGAGCGGATGAGGGTATGTCTACAGAATATATTAATTGATGAAAACTTTATTCAGTACTTGCGGTTTTACGTAAATTATTATACACAAACTGTGTTTACCAATAATTTAGCTTAAAAACATTTATTTTTTTCAATCATTCGAGTACATTCGGGTAGTCTTGTGTAATGCAGTATTTTGTGTCTATTTAGGTATGGTTAACCTGAGTGCTGACATCGTGGAGAAAAATATATGTTCTTAGCGCGCCTGAAATGGGCTGTCTGCACTCTCAAAGTGCATGTTGTTGCCAAATGTATTTCATATGCTGTAAACCTAGTTCATAGTTGTTAGTTTCCTTTAATGCCAAACAAACACATACCAATCGTTGGTTAGAAGGCGATCGCCGAATTCGTCCTCGCTTTCTCCCGTGTCGCTGGCTGTCGTGTCGTTTTCGTCGGTTTCGCTTGCATACGGTTCAAACCGATATGGCTCAATAGCTTCAGTTTCTTCTTCAATTTCGTTTTCGCTACCTGCCTCCACACTACAACCATCCGTTTCAATACATGCGTAATCTGTTGAATCGCTTAAGCCGCTAAAATCCGAGTCTGAATCCGAGCTAATGTCGCTATAGCTTGCTGTTCTATCCGCCATGTTTGTTTGTATTGGCATCACTGTGTGACGTCACAGGAAAATGGACAGGTGTATATAACGATGGTTAAAATCAGGCACTTTGAAGCTTTTTTTAGGGATACTGCGTGATGGGTAAAATTTTGAAAAAATCTTCGAAAAATAAAATAAGCCACTGGGAACTGATTTTTAATGGTTTTAACCCTTCTGAAATTGTGATAATGTTCCCCTATAACAAAGTGATCACTACAAACTTGCGCGTTCGACTCTGCTCCTTTGGTCTGGAGAGCTATATTCAAGACCCACTACTGTCATCGCTTTTCCGAAAATCTTGACATCTTTCGCTCTTCTTGATTACCTCTCGAGGAACTCCAAAGAAACGTTTGTTCTTTTCGCGATTTGCACGGTTCCAACAGCCTAAAACAACACAAGCATAGAGCATTTTTCTTCGAGAATGGCAAATATGTCGCCTCGAGCATTACGTCAACAGTAGGGCTGCAACTGACGATTAATTTGATAATCGATTAATCTGTCGATTATTACTTCGATTAATCGGATAAAAGAGACAAACTACATTTCTATCCTTTCCAGTATTTTATTGGAAAAAAACAGCATACTGGCACCATACTTATTTTGATTATTGTTTCTTAGCTGTTTGTACATGTTGCAGTTTATAAATAAAGGTTTATAAAAATAAAAAAAAGTTAAATAAAAAAATTGCCTCTGCGCATAGCATAGATCCAACGAATCTGACTAAATTAATCGCCAACTATTTTTTATAATCGATTTTAATCGATTTAATCGATTAGTTGTTGCAGCCCTAGTCAACAGATGCTCGTTTTACCACCACCTCAAGCCTCGCATATTTAATGAGCCAGACATGACGTCAAGGGAATACAACCTATTCCCGGTACCTGGGAATCCATACAGGTATTCAATAGTACCAATTTTTGGTACTTTGGTGTGTTTATGTGTTGAATGATACAATCTCATTTTTATTTACCAGTTAAAGGGGCTGTTTGCAACTTGCTTACAGTTGCATTTCTCAAATCCAAAAATATAACAAGAACACCATCGGCTATCTTAAGTTACCATTGGTAGTTTAAAAGAACACAATTGTTTGAAAACTGTTTTCCGGCCTTAACAAAAATAATTAGTGCTTATTACTGTCAGAATACAAAAGCAGTCCGAGAGAAGCAATGGTCAATTTGCAGTCATGTTGTTATGAATGAATGGATAGATGTGTTGTTGTTATGATATAATACATTACATTTAATGACAGCTAACGTTAAATATCCCAATTGCTATTATTAGCCATTAAAACCCAAAGCCAGTGTGCGTGCAGATACGTACATACGTAGTTACGTCATTACATCTTAGAAACAGTAAGTGGGAGGGCTATAACGCTGAAACTACATTGGAAAGTTAGCGCCCTCTAGGCACCTGTGGAAATGTTTTAAACAGCCCATTTAACAGTGAACTGATAATAACTGTGCTGTCCAGTTGTTATATCATGATTTCTTACATTTAAGAGTCTCATTTGCAAGTATTATATTGTAGACTTTGCATGCAGTTGCAATTCCAAGACGTTAGATGGCAGTGTATAGGCTACGGTGTGTTGCCTAGTCAGGAAGTAGTCTTTTCCATTAAGCTGAGACTAGTCTTTTGTTGTGTCCTAAGCAGTGTTTACACTGTAAGTATTGTACTTGTTACACACCAGCTGTTTGATTGTAATGTAGATCTTAGTTGTAGTTTCAATTTTGAAACTACAATTGAACAATTTGTAGATTGTGAAATTGCCACGTAAAATAACTCATGCTAATCAGAAGCATGTATATGGCAAAACCAATGTAAATTAGCATTAAGCTAGCACATTTTGGAAAAGTGGAGCCTTACTATACATTTAAGTGTTTTTTATCAGGCATACTTGCGATGTTGGCATGGAAAACTGTCCGACTGGGTCCGCTCTGAGTACTGCTTGAGTGCTTGTTTCCCCGCCAAGGGTTTGAGCTGGCTGAAAATGCAACAAAAGTATCAAAATATAGATTTTAGGTGAATCGATACCCAGTAGTACTGAAAGAATTTGCTGAGTGCCTATAAAATCATCTACAGTATATGCGTAATCATTGAATGGTTCAATAAATACAGTTCCTAGTGCAACTTGAAATGGTATTCAAACAGTCCTCTTTATCACGCTGTTTACATTACGACATCATGAGACCAGGACCAGACCTAACGCAGATTATCAGTATCTTGCCATTGTGAGGCTTCAAATAGGATGTTCTCAGAGGTAAATGGCCATTGAGCTTAGAGCAGGGTTAGGGAACCTATGGCTCTAGAGCCAGATGTGGCTCTTTTGATGACTGCATCTGGCTCTCAGATAAATCTTGGCTGACATTGCTTAACACGATAAGTAATTAATAATTCCGCTGGTAATCACAGTGTTAAAAATAACGTTCAAAATATAAAACATTTTCATGCATTTTAATCCATCCATCCGTTTTCTACCGCACTTGTTCAAGAAGTCGCATTAATAGTAAGAAGTATTTTATTTATTATTGGTTAGCTTCAGAATAACAATGTTATTAAAAAGAATAAGAGACTTATTATACTCAAAAAATGTTGGTCTTACTTAAAAATGCACGCATCTAGTTGTATTCAGTGTTAAAAAATTATATATGGCTCTCACGGAAATACATTTTAAAATATTTGGCTTTCATGACTCTCAGCCAAAAAGGTTCCCGACCCCTGGCTTAGAGTGTCATCAGTAGGTTGCAACAGCAATGCGGAGAAACTGAAAGAGTCGCAGAAATGCATATCGTATGAACTTTGCAAAAAAAATGTCCTTGTTAGAGAAGAGCAAGTTGTGAACAAGTTTAGAGATGGTCAAAGTGGGTAAAGGTTATAGTGTAGCAGAGTGAAAGCTTCGCAATAACGACACAGGAGGTTGTCTTTAGCTGAACTCAAACAACACCTTTTTTAATTGAAAAGCTATGACATAGTAGTAACTAGGGATGGGTACCCAATTATGTACTTTTATAGGCACCAACCGAATTCCATCGGTACTACCGGCTATCGATTCCAGTAAAATCAAACTGTGCCATATTTTGATACCTTAGTTGCACATGACATCATATGCGGTTGCAGACTCGGACGACGCAAACACTTGGCGGGAAAAACGAGCACCCAAGCAGCACTGAGGCTCTGACTCTCTCGAAGTAATGTTGCTATTTTCCATGCCAACAAATGAAGAAAGTGCTCACAAGTAAAGTAAGGCTCCACTTTTCGAAATACGCTTGCTCGATGCTAGTTTATATTGGAGTTGCCATAGACATTCTACTGATTGCCATTAACACAGCGATTTCAACACCTTTAAATTTGGTAATGAAAACTATAACCAAGTTGCACGTTACAATCAACAGCTGGTGTTTAAGTACAAGACTTAATTAAATACTTTTAATGCGCAACAAAAGACTCGTTTTTCAGCTTAAGGGCAAAGACTACTTTCTGAGTAGGCAACGCACCATAGACTATACACTACTGCCGTCTAACATCTTGGAATTGCAACTGCATACAAAGTCTACTGTATGATACTTGCAAACGACACTCAGAAGTGTAAGAAATACTTAATATCGAATCCCAAGGGGACTGGAAATTGGTAACGTATAGTTTCAAACGTAAAAGGTACCCATCTTTAGTAGAAAAATTACTTCTTGTTAGTAGTAAAGACGTCAGACACACACTGAAAACATCATGTGCCCTTCACATTAAAGGTATCTCCGGTTAACCAAAGCAATACACATAAACAAAACGTTTTTTGTACCGTTTCCATTCAAATAACTTTTCCCACAAATGCGATTAAATATTGATACTACCAATGTCACATTAATACAAAAATAAGTCACAACATATACTGCAGATTATGCCCATCCGGACCTGAAAGCCGAATGTCCCCAACTTTTTCTTTTACAAGTAGTGCATGTCTTTGACATGACAAAATGTGCAGTCAGCACAGTTTTGCTATTACAGTCCAACTTTTAATTCAAACACCAAGACATTTTACCCTGTCGTGCCACTTTTACTAGGGAGACGGCAACATCCGTTACTTTGAGGTCACCACTGAGAAACCATTCATTCAGTACTTAATGGAGTTCCGGTCCCAAGCCCCTCAGAAAGGATTAGGTAAGTCAGCTATACATCATCACCTCTGACAGGGGCTCAAACACAGCCACTGCCCACTTTTTTTTAGTCTGTAGTCACAGGTTAAAAAGCCAGTGTTTCACAATAGAAACAGGTTCTGCTTGCATGGCAAATAGGATTTGAACTGAAAACATTCTCAAGTAAAACAGTCTATTGCTTTTCTAGTGCTTGTTTGTTTATTAAGATCCCCATTAACTGCTGCAATAGCAGTCCCTATTCTTCCTGGGGTTTAACATTTCAAAAACGTTTTTATGTACAACATTAAGGTAAAGGGGATTCATATGGCCCCATTTGTCGCGATTTAACTGACCCATAAAACGTGACGATATCAGGGGATCGGGGGTGCACTATCCACTTTAGCCACCAGACGGCAGTTGAATATCTTAAAATGTGTTTTGTGGCAATTCCAATTTTGACCACAGCGTCAGTTGCTATGTAGAATGGCACTTTCCATCATTTTCAGCAGACTGCATTGCAAAATGATTAACCCCCCACCTACCTCTCACGTGACATCCATACAAAAATGGGGCCAAATGAATCCTTTCCCTACCGTACATGACAAATAACACCTCATTGAAAATAATCCATATTAAGTACATACAATTGTTATGCTAGTATAGGTTCACACAATAGCCATAAAAATACAATTATTTGCACACAATCCAGTTAGAAACTAAAATTAAACCAAATACAAAATAAAATAATTTTGTTTAATGTCTTAATATTTTACAAAATGTTTCTGAAAACTAATGATTCAACTAAAGTTGTCATGACACTATTAGGTATACATTGTTTACAATGCTTTATTACTGCCATACTTTTGTCCATTTTAGTAAAACTTGATGTTAATGTTTTTTCCGATTTAAACTCCTGTCAAATTTAGCACAAGCGATTATTTTAAAATATATTTGGAGCCTAACAGCATACATGCTCTGTGCATTATTAATGATTCTGTTTTCTTTCATTCAATTTTGAATCAATTTTAGTTCAGCATTTAAATGCTAAGTTCGGCATAATTTAGTAAATATTAGAATCATCAGCGTATAGAAAGATTAGGGTCCCTAAAACAAAAAGCAAAGTATTTGAGAAAATAGAAAATAAAATTGCCCTAAGGCAACTCCTTTGCGGCACACCACAACAAAGAATGTGTACATCAGAATTACTTCCATTAAACATGACAGTAAATTTCCTATTGGTAAGATAGCTATTAATCCAATCATTAACATGTTTTTAAAAACCATTACATGTTAACTTTTCCAGTAAAATGCCATGATCAATTACAGTTCCAACAATCATTTTATTTTAAATATAATTTGAACCAGTTATCTGAGCCAAATATGTAGTTGTGGAGTGACCGGTTTTAGATGCAACATTTGTTGTACTGAAATACATGATACAATGATTTTGTTTATATTCAATTACTTACTCAAAATGTGTAAAACACTTATGGGCCTCGTGTGTTTTTGTTGTTGTTGGGTTTTTTGTTTTTTTTCACCAGAAAAGGGTTCCTTCTTATTTTTGAATAGCGGCCCAATTTTAGCTATTTTCCAAGTATAAGGACAGATGGATTTTTGTAAACTTAAATTGATTACATAACTTATCTGCACAGCAATCACAACAGCTACAGCTGGTAAAATGTTTTCGCATTCATCCATTCGAATAAATTCCCAACTTCAGATGTACTAACTCTTTCAAATTTAAATTTACACATTTATTTTTAATTATTTTATTACTTATTCTACTTTTCAGATCACTTTTGTTTTACCTTGTCTTAACTTTTATTTATTTTTTGCTCAAATGTTTTTTTTCTTCCATTATTTATGTGATCCACTGTAAGTCTGACAATATTAACTCTCCTCTCCAGGTGTGATGCCAAAGCACGGGCTGCACGTGGGCGCTTGCGAGGTGTACCGCTTCTACAAGCTGGTCACCCTGAAGGGCATGATCGAGCCTATTTCAATGATTGTGCCAAGAAGGGTCTGTGTGAAATCAGCTTCTAATAAACTGCAGCATCTAAATAGATCATTTGTGTTAGGAAGTATTTTCAGCCATGTATCCCTGATTAAAAGTCATTATGTTTTGCAGTCAGACTCATACCAGGAGGACCTCTACCCCATGACATCAGGAACTGAACCAGCTCTTTCCGCCAGCGAGTGGCTTAGCGGTGTTAACAGAGGTAAAAAATATACATATACTTTATATGTAACTAAGACAGACTAAAGTGTCCTACAAGTGACACATCTCTGTCATGTAATTTGGGGGATGAGAGGGAAGACATATGTTACCTGCACTTTTAATGTCCCAAAATAACGTTACGCTATTGAATGGAGACAAGTCAAACACTAGTGCAGGGTGGAAAGGCATGTCTGTTTAGACTGCCCACAAGCTCAATGATTGGCTTTCTGGGGCTGCGTGACAATGATTGACAGCATGCAGAGGCTGACTAATTTTTCAACGGTCAAATGCAAGATAAGAGCGAGGTGGCCTCCACACGACAATATGAAACACTAACAAGTAAGATAAATTTAAAAAATCCAAAAAAAGACTCTAGTGCTCCACATAAAGGTAGTCATGTTGACAAAGACTTGCGTTAAGCGAATAAGAACGCAAATAGCTTCTGGATTATTTGTAATTAAGTAGGGTGATGGCGAAAGTATCAGTCTTTTGTTTCAGCAGATATGGTTTGATCCCCTGACAGGTAAACATTACACTAAATCATAATGCAATTTAGAAAAACCGAAGTAAAGTTGAATATTTACATTTTGTTATTTTGTACAAAAAATAAATTATATGACAATTAGTTGGCCCTAGTGTGTGAATGTTGTCTGTCTATCTGTGTTGGCTCTGCGATGAGGTGGCGACTTGTCCAGGGTGTACCCCGCCTTCCGCCCGATTGTAGCTGAGATAGGTTCCAGCGCCCCCCGCTACCCCGAAGGGAATAAGCGGTAGAAAATGGATGGATGGATGGTTTCTCATTCACATTGCTCCAAAAACAGGTGTTTTAGCCTGAATATAGGGAGGAGCTATACGTTTTAGAAAATGAGTAATAAGCAAATTCAGCAAGGAGCATTGTTGCTAAGTGCTTAACAAGAAATACAAACTACGAACATAATAAAACAATCACTTACTGTACAAAGTCTGCTCTCACTGGGATGCCGACTGATTGGATGTTCATATCTTCCCATTTACATGAAAAATGATCATAATCCTCACGCATGTTAAAAAAATAAATAAATAAATAAGAGTTGGTCGCCAACGTGTCTTTATCGCAATCTTTGGGTCTAAGTTGAGTGTCAAAGTTCACCAACTTCTGTTTTTGGCCACAACTTTCCACTATACCGGTGAAAAAGGCATGATTTAAAATCTGTAATTAACTTTTACCAACTCAGAGTTAATTACTGAATAAGCTAGTTTCCGCTCTGTGATCATGGCTAAAAGTAGTTCTACGGAGTTAGCGCTTTTAATAGCAATATCACTAATACTTGGTTAATATGCAAGTTACAATGTATAAATGTAGTGTTTGTTGGCGGTTTGGAATGTTCTTTTAGAGGGCTTTATTGGCACAATAGATGATTCCCATTAGCTGAATTGTTGGCCACCTTGTGCTTGCCATATATTTTGACTTAGAATGCATAAAATAATTTAAATAAAATACTTGTTCTTGTCTTACAAATGGATTGTGATTAATGGGAAAAATTCCCAAAAAGTTAAGAACATGCAAAAACAACAATCTATAGATATGCTAAACCATTTGGTGCAAAATAAAGACAATATTTTTTAAGTCAAAACGTGTCGGTTTTGTTGATTTAGGTGACAATGCATAATATCAATTATTAGTATCAAAATGTCAGCTTTTTCTCATTGCATCGTCTTTTTTTCAAACCGTACATTTTACTAGTGCTGTCAAATTATTCGTAAAACTCAAATTATTCGCTTGAATTGTGATTAATCATGATTTTTCACATTAAATGATTTGCATGATTTAAAAAAAAAATTACCCACTATTTTGACACAAAGGCAATTTTATTGTCGGAATGTCGACAAATGGTCCTCGAACTGCACTTTGGACACCCACACTCCAAAACATGCATCTAATCCCTTCAAACCGTGCCCCCCTGTGCACAAGTCGGTTGTGTCCCCCCCAACTTTTGAAATCCACATTTCGTCCCCGCTGTTAGATCGCTATACGCTCCAGTGTACAAATGCTGTAATACTTTTAGTGGATGATAATTACAACATATGTTTTGTAACATTGGGATCGATGGCTTCTCTGTTTGGCTTGTTTGTGCACACAGACCCAGTTTTAATGTCCCTAAAGGATGGCTACCACCGACCAAACAAGCTTGTGTTCAAGGCTCCGGTGAAGGAGAAGAAAAGTGTGGTCGTGAATGGCATCGACTTATTGGAGAACGTACCACCAAGGACAGAGAATGAGGTACTACTGTAGGAGATTACAATTTAGATCTGGAGCTAAGTATGTACTGCTTCAAAGGCAACATGTACTTATAACATCAGTATATATTACAACAATTTACACTCCCATATTAGTTCGTATAAAAATGTATACTGTATGTTTATACTATAAAAATCTGTTTTTGTTAGTATGTACAATATGATTTTTTTTTTTTTTACACTTTGGAATATAAAGCAAGGGTATGATGAAAAAGTTCAGATCACTTTAGTATGGGTTAAAAAATTATTTAACCGCTCTATTTATTTGCTTGTTGCATGCCTCACCAGTTTGTCCATTCACTCACAGAATGCAACAGATTTGCCCATTTATGCTCACACATACAGGTAAAAGCCAGTAAATTAGAATATTTTGAAAAACTTGATTTATTTCAGTAATTGCATTCAAAAGGTGTAACTTGTACATTATATATATTCATTGCACACAGACTGATGCATTCAAATGTTTATTTCATTTAATTTTGATGATTTGAAGTGGCAACAAATGAAAATCCAAAATTCCGTGTGTCACAAAATTAGAATATTACTTAAGGCTAATACAAAAAAGGGATTTTTAGAAATGTTGGCCAACTGAAAAGTATGAAAATGAAAAATATGAGCATGTACAATACGCAATACTTGGTTGGAGCTCCTTTTGCCTCAATTACTGCGTTAATGCGGCGTGGCATGGAGTCGATGAGTTTCTGGCACTGCTCAGGTGTTATGAGAGCCCAGGTTGCTCTGATAGTGGCCTTCAACTCTTCTGCGTTTTTGGGTCTGGCATTCTGCATCTTCCTTTTCACAATACCCCACAGATTTTCTATGGGGCTAAGGTCAGGGGAGTTGGCGGGCCAATTTAGAACAGAAATACCATGGTCCGTAAACCAGGCACGGGTAGATTTTGCGCTGTGTGCAGGCGCCAAGTCCTGTTGGAACTTGAAATCTCCATCTCCATAGAGCAGGTCAGCAGCAGGAAGCATGAAGTGCTCTAAAACTTGCTGGTAGACGGCTGCGTTGACCCTGGATCTCAGGAAACAGAGTGGACCGACACCAGCAGATGACATGGCACCCCAAACCATCACCCAACCATGCAAATTTTGCATTTCCTTTGGAAATCGAGGTCCCAGAGTCTGGAGGAAGACAGGAGAGGCACAGGATCCACGTTGCCTGAAGTCTAGTGTAAAGTTTCCACCATCAGTGATGGTTTGGGGTGCCATGTCATCTGCTGGTGTCGGTCCACTCTGTTTCCTGAGATCCAGGGTCAACGCAAATCAAGTTTTTCAAAATATTCTAATTTACTGGCTTTTACCTGTAATGTAAAACAGCTGTCTGTCCTTTCACATACACATGTATTATAAAGAGATTTACATACAAACGTAATGTAAAGATTTGTCCGTTCATTCACCTGCATGCAGAAACTTTTCTTACCTTCTGTATTTGGGATCTGTAAAAGTCCTGAAAAATTGAGCACGTCCGCGAGTCGATAAGCTTCTTCTTTTTCTCTATCTTCTTATGTGACATTCATCCTCTGATGTTGCCATTTGTAATATAAAGTAGTGTAAAGTTCTTACTTATATCTGTCAGTAAACTCGCCATGAAAGCGCTAAAACATACCGGTGTAGTGAGTTTACATTATTCACCCACGGAACTTTAGTTATTAGAGGACTGTTTTTGAGGGAAAACATTTCCTGTGTTTCCGGATGAGGAGATGCTGCTCCGTTATTGATTGAAGTAAAGTCTGAATGTCATTAAAACAGTTAGCGCTATCTTTTGACACTTCTTCCACTCCCATCCTTGCACGCTACACCGCCACAACAAAGATGACGGGGAGAAGACTCTGCCGAAGGTGAGCCACGTAAATAAGACCGCCCACGAAACGGCGCATCCAGAAGCGACGGTCAGAAAGTGGCTTGAAGATGATCTGTAAAACATAATCTATGCAACATTTTGACCAAAGAACCACCATTACATGTTATGGAGACCACAAAGAAGTGTTTTTAATTTAAAAATAAAATAATATAATCTGTGTGCCTAATATATGAAAAAAGAGCAAAAATAGACAATTCATCGGCGGTGTGCTTTATAATCCAGTGCGCCCTATGGTCCGGAAAATAAGGTACACTTATTTTCGAATGAAAAGCTGAAACTGTATTCTTCGTTAATTGTCTTAAAAACAACAGTCCCTCCATGTTACTATTTGTTTATGCACGTTTTCTCTTTCCTGATGCAGCTCCTGCGAATGTTCTTCCGGCAACAAGACGAGCTGCGACGGCTGAAGGAAGAGTTGACCACCAAGGACGTGCGCATACGCCAGCTCGAGCTGGAACTTAACAACATGAAGAACGTCAGCCCCAACAACATTTAACCTCTGACAAATAAGCCACCTGCTTTTCCTCCAGCACGGACCTCCGATGACCTCCTCCTTGTTTAATAGATACTACTGTCCTGACACATGTATTTTGATTACTACAATATTGTATATTTCATAATGGAGCTTTGCATCGATGGGGGAAGATGTTATTGTTATTTTAACGACTATGAATTGGGTGTTGTGATGAATTACTGCACATTTTTACCTCAGCATTGGCCAGTAATTTTCAAGAAGCTTTTTTTTTTTTTTTTTTTTTTAAAGCTCTCAAATTTATCGCCCATTATGAGGTTAAAAAAAACAACCGACTGCTATTTTTCTTCCTCGAGGCCTTAAACTGTACTGCGGCGTGTTTGCAACGACCTACACACTCATCTCAAAATGGCCCACATGTTATTTGGGCGGGAGGCACTGTCACATTCATGCTGAATTTATATACCACTGCACAACAGTTAACAAGAGGAGGCTGGGAGCCCGTGCTGCAAAGCCTTAAGGGAATATTTGGTTTTAGGGCTCATTTTGAAGAAGGGGGTTACAGTGTGTACATTTGCTTCTATTTATTTCTTTTTTTCTATAAACATTTTGGGTGGGCAAGTAATGATTGTGATGCTTGATAGATTCTGAATGTTTACACTGTTGTTGAACCTAACCTCACACATTCAATATTAAAAAGTCCATTTTTTTTCATTAAAAAAATGGGCGTACATTAAAAGGTTGCTCATTTAAAAAAATAACTACTGCTAATAATACACTTTACAATGTGGGTTTGATATTTTGTCAATGACATCCTAACTGCAGATAAGGTGTGTACAGTATATATAATATATTCCCAATAATCAATATTTTAGTTAACTACATCACTGTTAATATAAACCATGTTATGTTATTCACTAGTAACTGTAATTTTGCGCTGCCTATGATAGTTTCAAAAGGATATCACCTGTTTTACAGCATACTGTACATATGTTTTCCCTTTAGTAACTAATTATAATAATTACAGCCCTGACAACAGCAATTTAGAGACATTTTCAAACTTGGAATTGTGGTTTTAGAAAGAAAATATTGTCAGCTGTATGTGTAGAAAATGAAATGAGTTTTAGTAAAGGTTGATTTTGTTCAACGGTGTGTATTTTTTTTCCCAGTATTTATTCATCAGTTTGTACACTTTTTCATCAAAGATTTTTCATAACGTCTCCAAAGTCTGTTGTTTTAAAAGCATATCAAAGCGTTTGTGCTGCTTTAAAAAAAAAAAAAAATTTAAAAAGGTGTACAGAAACTACATTTAAAAAAACCTAAATATGTTAATCAGTTATTGCTATCATTCTTGGGAAGCAGGAAGTCGTATCTGAATCCGCTTAAAAATAAATATTGTGCATTTTAACATTCCCCACCTTAGATTTTTTATTTTATTCCATTTTTTTGTAATAGTATTTTTAGAATTTACAGTTTGTTAATACACATTGATTTTGTTAGGAATAATGAAACTTTTGACTTTTCCAAAACTTTGGAGAAAAAACAAAACTACTGGGGATTGCATTTTAAAATTTCCAAAACTTGTCCATGTTTTTCCATGACCGTACAAACCCTGATTTGAGTCTGTAATAGACGGACAGGTTTAGGAAAACTACTGCACACTACATATTTTAACCTGTAGGGTGTTAGGACACCTGTAGGGTGTTAGGACACCTGTAGGGTGTTAGGACACCTGTAGGGTGTTAGGACACCTGTAGGGTGTTAGGACACCTGTAGGGTGTTTGGACACCTGTAGGGTGTTTGGAAAACTGTGTAGTCAGGGGGAGAAGCATGTAAAATGGCAAATAATGCTTCGAGATGTAAAAATATGCCATTCTAGTAGGGATGTAACCATAAATAGTAATAACCGCGTAAAACTCCCGACAGTTAGTATGGCCGTATTAAATTAAAACGATCGAAAAACCTTGATTGTCTGTGTTGGCCCTGTGATGAGGTGGCGACTTGTCCAGGGTGTACCCCGCCTTCCGCCCGAATGCAGCTGAGATAGGCTCCAGCACCCTCCGCGACCCCAAAAAGGGACAAGCGGTAGAAAATGGATGGATGGATAAAACCACACATATATAATGTTTACTGCAGATCCCTGAGTCTTTTGTAGGCTTCGAGTCCACCCACTTGTTATTAGCATTCTAAAATTTCCTATTAATGGCCTTAATCCATTTTATTTTCATGTCTGGATCTTTTGGAAACAGGTACTGTTTGAATGGTGGATCACAAACACATCTTCCTAAGTCAAAATAATACTCATGAATGTCATAGTTTGTTCCATCTTGCGAGGTGATATGTACTATTAGAACATCCTACAATTGCACAAATTGTCTTCGGCATATTAAAAAATATACACGACGCGGAATAAGCAATAATTCAGGAATTTATCTACTACTATTCACGCTAAAGAGTAAAAACAAACCACGAACTGACGAAGTTCACTACAAAAGCATGGAGTTGCTTGGCTTGGCTTATTCCTCACGAACTTTGACCCCGATATATTGGACATGCGCAGAAGCCAACTTCGAACTGGTCCATTATGGAATGACGAGCGTCAACTCGCTAACTAGCCTAAATGCTAACATGGACACAATAGACAAATAACGTATTTCCCCATTGAAAAATGTCATACGCCAATTTTAACTTAAATGAACACATTACTGTCTGAACAACTAAGATACTCACATTAAACATAAAAGGCTGTCCTGCAGTGTCTTCGCATAAAGTGCTGAAACTATTAGACGAAGGGTATTTAACCGGAAGCGAAATCACTTGACGTCACTAAAACCGGAAGTGAAACAAAGTAAATACCCAATTTAAATGTATTTAAAAATAATAATAAATAAATTCTATAGCAAATTTAAATGGAAGAAGATGACCATTTGAACACAATAAAAATAATATTGCTTTTATGAAGCCAGAACAATGTTTACTGTTTCTTCTGCCAAGAAAGTATACGGTGTACCTGTTTTATTATTTTATAAAACTTGGTTAAAAGATTTCAGCGTGTGTATAAGTACACTATGAGCACATTCAACAATACCACCATAATCACCATGATAATTTTGGCCACTTTAATCGTGATAGGAAATTTTTCCATTGTTACATCTCTACATTCTAGTTTCATATATATGAAGAAGTTAACAGATGACTTGGTGTTATACAAAACCCAAAACCAGTTAAGTTGGCACGTTGTGTAATTTGTAAATAAAAGCAGAATATAATGATTTGCAAATCCCTTTCAACTTGTATTCAATTGAATTGACTGCAAAGACAAGATATTTAATGTTTGAACTGAGAAACTTAATTTTTTTGTGTGCAAATAATCATTAACTTAGAATTTAATGGCAGCAACACATTGCAAAAAAGTTGGCACAGAGGCATTTTTACCACTGTGTTACATGGCCTTTCCTTTTAACAACACTCAGTAAATGTTTGGGAACCGGGGAGACCAATTTTTGAAGCTTTTCAGGTGGAATTATTTCCCATTCTTGCTTGATGTACAGCTTAAGTTGTTCAACAGTCCGGGGTCTCTGTTGTGGTATTTTAGGCTTCATATTGCGTCACACATTTTCAATGGGAGACAGGTCTGGACTACAGGCAGGCCAGTCTAGTACCCGCACTCTTTTACTATGAAGCCACGTTGATGTAACACGTGGCTTGGCATTGTCTTGCTAAAATAAGCAGGGGCGTCCATGATAACATTGCTTGGATGGCAACATATGTTGCTCCAAAACATGTATGTACCTTTCAGCATCAATGGTGCCTTCACAGATGTTCAAGTTACCCATGCCTTGGGCACTAATACACCCCCATACCATCACAGATGCTGGCTTTTGAACTTTGTGCCTATAACAATCCGGATAGTTCTTTTCCTCTTTGGTACAGAGGACACAATGTCCACAGTTTCCAAAAACAATTTGAAATGTGGACTTGTCAGACCACAGAACACTTTTCCACTTTGCATCAGTCCATCTTAGATGAGCTAGGGCCCAGCGAAGCCAGCGGCGTTTCTGGGTGTTGTTGATAAATGGCTTTCGCTTTGCATAGCAGAGTTTTAACTTGCACTTACAGATGTAGCGACAAACTGTAGTTATTGACAGTGTTTTTTTAAGTGTTCCTGAGCCATGTGGTGATATCCTTCACACACTGATGTCGCTGGTTGATGCAGTACCGCCTGAGGGATCGAAGGTCCGTAATATCATCGCTTACGTGCAGTGATTTCTCCAGATTCTCTCAACCTTTTGATGATATTACGGACGGTATATTGTGAAATCCCTAAATTCCTTGCAATAGCTCGTTGAGAAATGTTGTTCTTAAACTGTTTGACAATTTGCTCACACATTAGTTCACAAAGTGGTGGCCCTTGCCCCATCCTTGTTTGTGAATGACTGAGCATTTCATGGAAGCTGTTTTTATACCCAATCATGGCACCCACCTGTTCCCAATTAGCCTGTTCAACCGTGGGATGTTCCAAATAAGTGTTTGATGAGCATTCCTCAACTTTCTCAGTCTTTTTTGCCACTTGTGCCACTTTTTTTGAAACATGTTGCAGGCATCAAATTCCAAATGAGTTAATATTTGCAAAAAATAAAGTTTTCCAGTTCGAACGGTAAGTATCTTGTCTTTGCAGTCTATTCAATTGACTATAGGTTGAAAAGGATTTGCAAATCATTGTATTCTGTTTTTATTTATGATTTACACAACGTGCCAAATTCACTGGTTTTGGGTTTTGTAGATTGATTACATTGTACAAATCACAAAGCTCCAAAATTATATCAAAAATGGTTTTATTGAGGTAAATGGGATGGGAAAAGAACATAATTTGGAGGGTTGACATAGGCCAATTTGACCATTAAGTATAATATTGAGAATCTGAATAATTAACAGTTCATTGAAGTCATAACTTAAGGTCCACACCTTCCCCCGGCACATTTTCAAACCGAAAAGAACACAGACAAAGCCAGAGAGAGTTCTTAGGCTGAGTCTTTATGGAAATATGCATATAAAGTCCAAATCCAAGCAATATCACACTGACCCCATTTCAGGTATAGTAGCATACATCATCCATAGCTTATTACAATGTATAGTTTGACATGAGTTATAATGTTCAATGTCTGCTGCCGTCAAGAGAATACAAAAAAATAGATTTGGTCATTATTTACAAGAAACACGTAATATCTGAACTATCAAAGCTGAGGATTAGACGAGGGTAGAGTTTTTCTGCGATAATTGAAAAACATGCCCTTAAGATGGTGTCAGCATGTAGCATGTTCATACACACGATTACATCTGGACAGCGTATGACACAGAACTTGTATTTAAAGTAAATACAAGACAAGGGGTGGACATATACACATTCACCTGGATTTGATGTGATTACTGGACTGTTACTTGCAGCAGTCAGAGCTGCGACAACTTGACATGCACTTTTTCCTCTCCTTTGAGTTTTTATAGTGCGGGGCTTAAAATCTAGAAGTCTTCACAAACTGGGTTCTTACAAAGAATGAGAAAACAAAATATCTTTTAAAAAGGTTGACCCTTGCCTTGTTTTGTTTTTACAAAAATGTCGTGTCTGCAAAGTCGTTAAAAAGTGGACCGTAAAGAGCATCAAATGCGCTCTCCTGCTGCAGGAAAAGACACTGGGAAGAGATCAAGGATATAGAAATTCAAACCAAACAAATTTTGCCTCAAAAATGACTCAATCGTCATCATCGGGTTCGTCTTCTTCTCCTTCTTCATCCAGTTCCCTTTTTCTCTTCTGACCCCGCTCGTCCTCTATGGTAGAAGAGTAAAGATCAAAAAGATGCCAGGAGAAGCTTCTCATTTTTATCAGAGGAGAAGTGCACTTTTTTTTTTTTAATTTTGCCTACATTTCCCAATCCTTATATGTAAGACAAGAACACATGTGTCTCTTTTTTTAAGCTTTCTAATTTGTAATGTACGGCTAGTATGAGGTGGCTAACAATGCAGCTCAGGGGTGTAATCTATTACGCCCATAAAACCTTTTAAAGAACATTCAGAAATCGCCAACAATACTCCATTTACATGTCATGACCTGCATATTAACCAAGCATTAGCGATATTGTTATTCTAAGTGCTGGCGCAGAGGAACTACTTTTAGTAGCGCAATGATCACAGAGAGGGAACTTTGCTTATACATTAGCATACTAAGCCAGTGAGCTGCTGCATCACCTCTGAGCTGGTGAAAGTTAATTCTAGATTATAAATCATGCCTCTCACTTGTATAGTTGAAGGTCATGGACATAAACCAGGGTGAGTTTGCTAAGTTTAAAAAATTAGCTGGAATTTTTTTATGAAAAACTGCTGTTCTAAATGTGTCCACTGGATGTCACAACAGCAATTCTGTTAGACTTAGACTTCCTTTTTATTGTCATTCAATTTTGAACTTTACAGCACAGATAAGAACAAAATTTCGTTACATAAGCTCATGGTAGTGCAGGATAAAAAAGCAATACGGTGCATATATAAATAAATAAATATATATAAATAATATATAAATATATATATATATATATATATATATATAATTAGTAAATATATATAAATATATATAAATAAATAAATAGATTACTGTACAGATAAATATATTGCACTTTTTCACATGCGTCCACGTGTATGGATGTATGTTATATTGTCTTTTTTATTTTTTTATTTTTTATAGTACAGTCTATAGCGGCCAAACAAGAGATACACAGGGGCTGCGGCTCCCCCCCTTCGACATGAATGACAAGTAAAACGTCCTGTTTTGAACAAATTGTGCTTTGGCAAAAAAGGGAACAGTGGATGCAGAATGCAACTCAACTCTCATGTACGCCTAGGTCATCCGTTTTTCGTTTAGATTAGAAAAATAAAAAACTTTCCCAGTTGTTTAGTTTGATAATAAAAAACAAAACAGAAAACAGATTGTTACACATTATCTGTTATCTGAATGTATTAAAGCTACGGTATCCAAGTTATATTCTTTAACTAAAAAAAATCATTAGCATCATACAGTATATCATAACAGTAATCATTCACGCAAAATGGTACGTCTGCGCCGTATAATTAAGTATTTTAGTAAATAAAACCCCGGAAGACAAAAACATTTGTCAACCCCTCCAGATCCAACTGCAGGATTTAAAGAAAGGGAGGGCTGAGCAGAGGCCATGAAAAAGTCTCTTCAAAAAGCGCATGCACGATGCAAACTTGTGGCTGCTGAACACCCACTTGAAAAGATCGCAATACCTGCGCTTCTTGTTACAGCATATACTGCTTAAACACTACCAAAAAGATGAAATCAGAGGAAGAAAAGAAAGACGCTGTACATATAAATACCCAAAGAAAAGCCAAAATTCAAATAAATATTGGTCCGGCGTATTCAAGATGGAGGGCATTGCAGGCCAGTCTTGGCCTAACTATGGACGTGCAAGTGGATGTTTTCCTTCTATAGACAGGTAATCTAATGTTCCATTTTCCTATATTTTGTGTGTATCCTTTTGCGTGGCAACGTGTGCTACCAATAGTAATTTATTTTCTGCAACAAAATACGAATATGGGGATCCTTTGATGCAATTTCAGACTGTGAACAACCTATCCGTGTGCACGTACGTGCACTTCCAGAGGAAGGGGAGACTGGAAAAGACTATCAGTGAGGTTTGCAGGTGCGCAGAGTGGGCGGCGGGATTTACAGTTTGAATTCTGCCTGGTGACACAAGATTCAAGTACCACAGCTTTAATGTGTTTGAAAATCGAAAATGGGAATTTAAAAAACAAGCGAAAACTATTTTCTCTATTTCCCGACATATGGGTGGATTGCATATGTGCAGTGTCTCTTCTCAGGACCCTCGTCTGTGAGTGACCCGGAACAACAGAAGAAGACGACAACGACAAAGAGCTGTGTCCGTGTCGTCAAAACAATTTTGTCACAGTCAAGAGTTTCCCTTTTATTTTAATGTCCACAGACATTGAAAGTGGCGCATTTGATTGGTTCTCTATCAAGCAGGCAAACCTCACTCTTCTTCTTCTGTTGTTGTTGGTGTTCCGGGTCACTCACAGACGAGGACACGGAAAAGAGACACTGCGCATATGCAATCTACCATATCTCCAAACATTGAACATGGAATACACAAAATAGTTTTCCACTCGCTGTTTATAATTCCCATTTTCGATTTTCAAACACATTATTAATATTGGGATAATTGATAACGATCCATATTCCGTTTTTTTTGTTTTTTTATTATACCAAAAAACAGGGAACAACTTTTCTGTTCCAAACGAAAAGTATATGGCCGTCACGTACAGAAGAGTTGTTATTTTTTTGTTCTCTATTTAGTATTTTTGTTCTATCTCAGATAGGCTGTGATTTGAAGTTCAACCATAGTTGTGTAGATAGACTGAGACAAATTCTAGGTTCATTGTGTCCTTTGTTGTGTTTTGGAAACGGCACCAATTTTTCCCTCAGAATTTTAAACTACCGGTAACCTGTTATTTGTGATATGTACATTTGTATACAATGTGCTTCTTCTATTTTTGGCCAGAGTAAAACAAAGAAAACAATCTGAGGTTGTCTTTATTTTTAAGTTATTGTGCCATGATTTTACCAGTCCGGCCCACGTGGGCTAAACCAAGAAGTTGGTCAACATTCAACTTAGACCTGGAAAGGGCTCGTTTGTGGCCATTTGTTTTTCACCTGCGTGAGGATTATGATTAATTCTTCATCTAAACGGGAAGATATAAAGATCCCATCAGTCGGAATCCCAGTGAGAGCAAACATTGTACAGTAAGTGAATATTTTTTTAAATGTTCGTAGTTTGTATTCCTTGTTTAGCATTTGGCAATAGTGCTAATTGCTGGATCTGCTTATCACTCAGCTTTTTAAAATTTGTAGCTCATTCTCCTAAATTCAGTCTAAAAAATATTAGGTTCTGGATAGTCAGTCGTCATTTGCTCTCATAAAGTCTGCAATTATTAGTAGTTGTTGTTGTTGAAGGAAATAGCATACATTGTGATGAGTCTGTGAAATTTGTATGCTGCTGTATGCTTAAAATGCATAAATATTATATTATGAATGTGCCTGTTACTATATATATATATATACATATATATATATATATATAATATATATATATATATCTATATATATACAGAATGTATATAAAACAGGTTTTTTAGAGCGCTTTATAGGCGGATTAGAGCAAATCTCTATACCTTCATTGTTAGTTGACTTTTTCTAGTGTTTATTGAGGAATTAGAATGCATTAAAAAAGCCATACCTGTGCTTGTCTCACATAAGGATTGTGAATGATAGGCAAAATTCCAAAATGAGTGCAATTCCCCTTGAAGTTAGTCAACTCCACTCACCCTCCTCCTCATCTTCGTCGTCGTCCTCGTCCTCATCGTCGTCATCTTGGTTATTGACATCCACCTTCTTCTCTTCCTCCTGATTATTACAAAGTCATGTCCATGAATTGTTCTTTGACATTTGTACCATTGATTGAAATATACCTCGCAGTACATCGTGACAATCCCTTAATACCTAGGTTCCCAAAAAGCGGGGTATGTCTAAAATCTATATGTCACGATATATGTTGCAGCCTACTGCCATAACGTTATAAATAATTCATTATGTGTGGTATATAAATGATAGAAGCATTTCAAAAAAGTTTACAACAGCTCCTAATTTAGCTGCTGACATATGCAGTAACATATTGCGTCATTTCCGGTTGTATTATTCTACTTGCTATTCACAGGTAATATCTGGTTACTTTATGTTGCACCATGGTTCTTTCTACACTTCTGTTAAAATATAATATGCACATATTCTTCTGTTGTTTGGATACTTAGTTGTAGACGATACTCCAAACTTGGGTATCAATCCAATACCAAGTAGTTACAGGGACAGTATTGGTCATACCTATTCTGATGCTGATAATTTAATGATCTTGAAAAACATAAGCATTTTTGGATAGTGGTGTAACAATATAAATTATATATTAAAATTATTTCCAACTATAGGCTCTGATTTAAACATGGGCAGAGTGTAACTTCACCCTTTTTAATAGGGTCCGTGTAAGTAGAGACCATCCATTTTTTGTTTAGAATTAAAAAAAATTTGTAACACAAACATCTACTTTCCCCGTTTCTTGGTTTAATAATAAAAAACAAAAACCCGAAAGTTATCCATTATCCCTTATATATTGTCTTGCAAATTGTTGTATATTTCCGGATACTGTAGATCACATTTAACGTCTTAATAAGCCCCCAACACACACTTTTAACTATTTCAAACATGACGTACACACACCCCGATGTAAGTTTAAAATGAAACTTCAACAGGTACTAAAATCCCAACGTTGTCAATTGTACTATAAAATTTACAATGCACTGAGGCTGCAGTAAATTAACCGCAAATTGGCGAGGGAACGCAAACACTTTTTCTATAACACATGATTCAAGACTCACCTCTCCGCTAAGGCCCTCCTCTTCATTCTCCTCGTCATCATCTTCTTCGTCGTCTTCCTCATCTTCCGTTGCGCCATCTTCATCACAGTCCTCCTCGTCTAAATCTGTGTGAAACGATTGGTTTTCACATGAATGGTGTACACTCGATATGTTCCCACCAATAAATCAATCAATGTTTATTTATATAGCCCTAAATCACGAGTGTCTCAAAGGGCTGCACAAGCCACAACGACATCCTCGGTTCAGATCCCACATCAGGGCAAGGAAAGGAAGATATTATGTTGCCGATTCCGATCATCCATGAGTGAAATGGGCAAATACCAATACCGATCACATGTATTAAATGTACATTTTTACCACTTTATTTCTAGTGAGTGCTATTGGCAGTTTAACAATACTGACACAATATTTAAACTAGTCCCTTATTCTCTTTTATTACATACAATTGTTTGAGCAAAACCAAGTTACTAGTACACAATAACTAAACAAAAAAACTACCATCTACTACTTATTTAAATCATGTGGTTCAAAGTCCACCTGTGTCCAGGGAAAGAATTTGTAAACAATATGAGTACAACGGATGAAAAAAAATAAATAAATAAAAAAAATAAATAAATAAAAATCAGTTTGAATCCTATCACAGTTTTGAGTCACGGATAGGATAATTTTTTTGGAACAGCGAAAGCAAAAAAACAAGACACAACAAATGTAAATGTGTCCTCTATTTATTCTGTAAAACCCTTTTGTCCATTAAATAATAACATTTAACTCAAAATGTCCTAGAATTCGTCAACATTTTTTTTGTTCATGCTCAAAGACTTTGCATCTCACTGAAGTGAGTGTGCGACAGAATTTAAATAACATGGCTCAATCACATTTACCATACTTCTTTCTGGCTGTGACAATTGTTGTATTATCCTCTCTCTAGATTCTTAATAATCTAATTGTTAAACAGCTTACTTTCTGCTACAACGTCATTACAGCTACACTTGTATATTGTTGTTCTTTTAAGCGAGCTTAGCTTAGCTTTTAGCATGTCAGCTCTTGGCTTTCTCTACGTGTTTAAAAAGTTTGATCATACAACGCCTATACTGGCTCACCTGCACTGGTTTCCTGTGCACTAAAGATGCGACTTTAAGGTTTTACTACTTACGTAAAAAATACTAAACGGTCTAGCTCCATCACATCTTGTCCCGGCCAGAAATCTGCGTTCTAAGAACTCCGGCTTATTAGTGATTCACAGAGCCCCAAAAAAGTCTGCGGGCTATAGAGCGTTTTCTATTCGGGCTCCAGTACTATGGAATGCCCTCCCGGTAACAGTTAGAGATGCTACATCAGTAGAAGCATTTAAGTCCCATCTTAAAACTCATTTGTATACTCGAGCCTTTAAATCAGGGGTCCCCAAACTTTTTGACTCGGAGGACTGCACTCTCACACTATTAACTAGATCCACTGAACATCCATTGCACCGGTCGCCCACATCTGCAGTCCCCTCCAAGGTTTCTCATTGTATCCCATTGGGTTGAGTTTTTTCTTGTCCTGATGTGGACTCTGAGCCGAGGATGTCGTTGTGGCTTGTGCAGCCCTTTGAGACACTTGTGATTAAGGGCTGTATAAGTAAACTTTGATTGATTGATTGATTAACATGTTTAGCCTAGTAGTCCAGTGATAATAAATAATACGGTACATGATAACGATACTTAAGAAAATAAGAAATGAAATTTATTTTCCGTAATGGAGGTGAACATCATTAGTTTAAGAGAGTGGCTCCACGCTGTGTATGAAGATACATAAGTGAAGTGAAGTGAATTATATTTATATAGCGCTTTTTCTCCAGTGACTCAAAGCGCTTTACATAGTGAAACCCAATATCTAAGTTACATTTAAACCAGTGTGGGTGGCACTGGGAGCAGGTGGGTAAAGTGTCTTGCCCAAGGACACAACTGCAGTGACTAGGGTGGCAGAAGCTGGGATCTAACCTGGAACCCTCAAGTTGCTGGCACGGCCACTGTATCAACCGAGCTATACCGCCCCAATAATAATAATAATTAGCTGCAAACAGCCTGTCAGCCGGAGAGAATCTGCGTTTGTGATCTGCAATTTTTTTTGTGGAGGGGCTGGGATTTGCCTATCGTTCGCAATCCTTACGAGAGACAAGCAGACAAACGTTTTTTTTTTCCATTCTACATGTACATATCGGCTCGTTCTCTGTAGCTAGCAATGCAGCTAATGGGAGCAATCAATTCTACCTCGGAATCACTTTTAAGAAGAATTCAAAACCCGTCAAAAATACTTTTACATTCCGTAACCTGTATAATAACCAAACTGTGGCAACATTGTTATTGTAAGAGCGAACATTAAGGATCTTAATATCGTGCTACGATATTAACCGTAAAAGCCAACTACGGCAAGAGATAAGCTAGCTTCTACGTCAGCACGAAACGCGTTTGAGTTTGTAATGCACAACACACTGTGATAGGACACCAATCTATACTGACTGAAAAACATGAACAATTATATTACAGTTATCTGTTCAGTATTAGCCCACATTTCATGGTTTGTTTGTACACAGCTAACCAGACATGATACAGGCATGACGTGCTGCATGCATCATGTTTAAAATCAAGTGTGACTCACTTGATAGATAGTTGTGCGTTTGGTCCAGCTGGCCGGGGACGTTTTTTACAGTTTTATTTGGGTAAGCACTATTTATGTCGAAATAACTTGGCTTCAAATTCCACATTTTGCAGCTTCACCTCACTTTCACTTCACTCTCTCCAACGTCTCACTCTTCCATCGTGCTCGCTTCTAGAAGCAGTAGTTCATCTTTCATGTATTCAGATTCTAAAATATAAGGTTGTGAATCCTCATTTGTTTGTTACCGAGTCAGCCATGATTAGAAGACACGCACGTCTTTGTTTCTGGAAATAAGAACACACAATGGTTGCCACAAATTGTACATGCGCTACTATGGAAACAGAAAAAATGTGCAGAGGAATTGGCTCCGGCAATGATTAAAATGATCAAAATACGGTAAATATTGAACATAATACCTATTGTTATGAACGTGTCTGTTACTACATTATATATAGACTTGCAGTGTGTATATAAAACTATAATATATAAATGGAGGGTTTTGAAGTTGTTTTAGAGGGCTTTGAATGCTAAAGTTAAAAAAGTTAAAGTACCAATGATTGTCACACACACACTAGGTGTGGCGAAATTACCCTCTGCAGTTGACCCATCACCCGTGATCACCCCCTGGGAGGTGAGGGGAGCAGTGAGCAGCAGCAGTTGCCGCGCTCGGGAATCATTTTGGTGATTTAACCCCCAATTCCAACCCCTGATGCCAAGTGTCAAGCAGGGAGGTAATGGGTCCCATTTTTATAGTCTTTGGTATGACTCGGCCGGGGTTTGAACTCACGACCTACTGATCTTAGGGCAGACGCTCTAACCACAAGGCCATTGAGCAGGTGGCCTACAACAGTGACTTTCATTAGCCGCATTTTCCAAGTGTTAATTATCATCTTTAAACCCCCCCCCAAAAGACATGTGTTCTTGTCTCTCATAATGATTGTGGAAGAGAGGCAAAATCCCCCAAAATGTGCAGTTCCCCTTTAAAAAGCATTAATCGGCACGAAAATCGCCACATCCGTTGTGGTGTATACATAAAAATAATGGATGCAATCATCAGAATTAATGTAAGAATGTATGAAAAATCCAAGTTGCAGTTTAACCTGAAAGGTGTCAAACTTACCATCCTCATCTTCGTCATCATATTCCCAGCCTTCGGAGTAAAACTCGGTGTCCGAATCCGGTGCCTCTTTGTCGTTTTTGTCGTATCCGTCCAAATACATGAGATGTGGTATCAGCTTGAAAACACTTTCTCTGTAGTCGCTCAGGTTTGTTACTTCACAGTTCCAGAAGTCGAGGCTTTTCAGGGTCCTCAGTTCCTTCTGTCAGAAGAAAGACTTATGACCAATCACTTTATATACTGTATACATGCACTGATTCCCATAGATGTATTTATAAAAGACAGAAAGTAGGGATTGGTAATAATGGCATAAAAATTTATTTTGTACGACCATATACATTATTGTCGCCTCCTTTTTTGGTATATAAATAACAGAAGCATTTCAAAATGGGTTAAAGGGTTCCTAATTTAGCTAGTGATGTATGCATTAACTAAAGGTGGGGGAAATAATCAACCGGCTGTCGTTGGACCTTATGTCTTTGCGCAGTCTGCATTACCATGCGACGGGTGGCGGGTGATTATCGATTAGTAAACGTCAATAATCAATAATTTTTGTATTTATCGTAAACAAAGTAATGAGTTCTAAAATTTGGCTGACTGCAGCGAGCCACAAACACCAAGTGATCTGACCAACTCCTTTATATTAGGGCACTACTTCAGGTTTTGCACACACTTCCATTCCAATAGTAGAATTAATTTAACTGTTTCCTATTTTATTTTTTAAAGTTCCAAGTGATAAACGCTTATTTAGTGAAACGAAAAGAAATGTAAAACTGCATTAATATATATATAAATTATAGAAGCATCAATAATCGTTTTTTAATTGATTTGTAGTACCTGAATTGTGAAGTGCCCAAATATTGCCACATCTAGCAGTAACATATTGCATCATTTCCTGTTATTATTTTGTCACAACTATTATTAATCTACTTTCTAATTTACTGTTAATATCTGGTAACTTTCTGTTGGAGCATGTTCCAACTAGACTTCTGTTAAAATGTAACAAGCACTTATTCATCTGTTTTTTGGAAACTTTATATTAGTTTTGGGCGATACTACCCACATTTGTAGTAGTTACAGGGGCAGTATTGTTCATATCAATGCTGATACGGATATTTCAAATTTCCAATACCATTGAATCATTACATTTTTGATCACAATTATAAATCAGACAAAAACACAAGATGGCAGTGCAACAATACAAAATAAATATTACAATTTATTTAAAGTATTCTCTCATATTAGATACAATATGTTGAGCAAAATAAAGCCAACGGTGCAAAAATAACTAAACATAAGGAGAAACTTCCATTGGCTCTTATTTTTCCATTAAAAGGGAACTTATGCAAAACCAACTTTTCTCATTTACTGGTACCTGCTTTTGTGTATTTGTGATTGGCCCAAAATTTAGAAATCAAACCAGGGAGGCATTGCAGGGATATTTATGAAATAATCTTGCCTTCCGTCATACTTCCTTTCAAATGAGTCGTTTAAAATTTGCGGATATCACCATACATGGTAGAAATTCACCGGAAGATCTTTGCGCAAGTCTGACACTAAGCCATAAGCGCCTTCTTTTTCCCTATCCTCTTGTTAAGGGGCAGATTGGCTCGTACATGCACATGCATCCTCCGCTGTTACCATAGCGTATAGTTCTAACGTATATCTGTCAGTAGACTCCATATGGAAGCGCTGTAAACTACAACATGATAGACCGGGCGAAGACGCAGTCGAAATGGAGGCATGTAAATAAGACCGCCCACAAAACGGTGCATCCTGAAAAGACAGTCAGAAAATGGCTTGAAGATGGTCTGTAAGACACAATTATTGCAAAATGTTGACCAAAGAACCACCATAACATGTTATGTCGACATCAAGGAAGTGTTTTAAATGTAGAAAAAAATAATAATACTAGATCCCTTTCTAGTCCTCCTGTGTCCAGCAATTTACTTCCTGAGTTTGTAAACAACAATAAAAAACACAAAAACTAGGGGTGTAACGGTACACAAATATTTCGGTTCGGTATGTACCTTGGTTTAGAGGTCACGGTTCGGTTAATTTTCGGTACAGTAAGAAAACGACAAAATATAAATTTTTGGGGTTATTTATTTACCAAATTTGCTAAATCTTCCACCAAAAATATTTTTCTTAGTGGAATATTTTATGTGAAGTAATCCGAACCTTGGATAGGTCAATAATTCATTATAACATTGATTATGATTCAATATTATGTTTTGAGCAATGACAGTTTGAAAGAAAAAAAACAGCTTTGTTTTATTAGTCAACATTGCAACTTTTTCCAAATTACATTTAACCTTTAAGCTTTTTTATTTAACTTTTGTTATGTTTTTGTTTATTTTAATAGTATTTTTAGAATGTGCCGTGGGCCTTTAAAACATTAGCTGTGGGCCGCAAATGGCCTCCGGGGCACACTTTTGACACCTCTGCTATAGATAATAAAAAATTAAATCTGATAAATCTATGGATAAAAAGCAGAGCCTGGCGACGCATGCGCGTTTATCATAACTCTCTCGCTCTCTCTGTCTCTGCCCCTCCCTCACGAATGCTGCTGCGCGCACAATTTGTTTTGTTTTTAACCCCTTCTTAACCCTGAACGTACATTGATAATACACGCAACCCTAACTCAAAATGCCGGACATTCGAGGCATTTAAGAAACTCCGCCCTGACAGCTCCGCAAAAGAGGACATGTCCGGTGAAAAGAGGACGTATGGTCAGTCTATCGTAGCCCGTTAGCTCCTAGCATGCCGTGTGTTGTGCTTTGGTGTGCATTGTTTACACAACGTGTGTCACGCTACTTAATATGTCCGTGTGGAAACTTGTTAGGTACACCTCCGAACCGAACCAACACCCCCGTACCGAAACGGTTCAATACAAATACACGTACTGTTACACCCCTAACAAAAACTATTTTGTGATAATGAAAAAATATTTCTAATCACTGTAGTATTGACCATATACTGATAATATACTTGGTATTGTTACAGTTGATATATCTGTATAGATCCGCACACCTTTAATTACAATTTACATTCATGAGCTGTAGCTTGCGATTAGCATATCCTCTTCCAGTGTGTACTCTGGCATGTTTATATATTCTTCATGCTCCAGTGAAAATTATATTTGTATGAAACATTTATTTTCCGCCATGGATTAGTGACTTATAGGCAACTTTGGACTGTGGAGGGACATCAGCTGCCAGCGAGAAAGCTACATTGCATTGACGACGTGGTTGTTCGCTTCACACTGTCAAATTGGCAGGACACAGCCAGAATGTGTCATCAATATGCATTATCACAATAGTATTGAAAGCTCTATCGTGGGCCCAAATTCATGTAGTTTACACTGTGAATCGTCGACAGTATATTGCGTAACCCTGCTGTAAAAAAATAATGGCAGAGCGTGACAGTTACAGAGGTGTGGCTTTTCCGTGATGTGCATGTGTTAATCACACAAAATGAAATTAGTTACCACTGTTAACACACTATTTTTAGAGCCAAAAATATACACTTGAATAATTACATGCTCATGCGCCATGGCCAATTATGCAAATTAGAGGATGACGCCATCATCCAGCCTATTCCAGCCAGTTTAAGGGGAAAGGTGAATTACCCCTGGATTAGAGCAGCGAATTTATCTAAAGTCAATTGTACACAAGTCAGCTAGGTGCACCACTACAAAATGTCTCAACATCATACAGTGTAACATCGATTTACGAACGCCGGTATTTGCGACCTTTTCGGTTTACGAACGTTTACATCGCGCCAAATATGCCTGTGTGCAAACCATGTCTCGGCGTATGAACGCTATATTCATTCATTTTGCATGCCGCTTGAAGCCATCGGTGGCTGCCATTTTGATGACATCACTTCCTGTACACGTGGGCACAGACATTTTGAAAAAGTGGGGCCCCCTACATCACATACGGTTTACACTCTGTACACACAGGCATGGCCATTTTTAAGATTTTCGAGGGTGAGCGGCACTTCTGACTTGTTTTTTTTTTCCACAATTGTCGTACCTTGTGCCTGTCTTAGAGATCACTTTGTGTGATCAGAAACGCTTTAAATGTGTCCAAACGCTCAGTCTCGCAGTATAGCTTCAGGTTTCTAGGCAACTGATTTGAGCTAACACTTTTAGCTAGTTGGCCCGCGGCTTGTGGCCCCTTCAGTTCAGGGATTTTATCAGCGAAGGTGGATTTGTTACGCAGCAAGTCTTTAATTGTGATGAGACCGAAAAAAATGCCACAGCGGACCTTTATTACATCGAAGGAGAAGGCACTACCGGCTCACAAGCTGATGAAGGATCACCTCACATTGCTAGTTTGTGCTAACGCTAGGGGTCACTATGCAAAGGCACTGCTCTTTTAACACTCCGAAACTCCCAGAGTGTTTAACAATGCCACAAGTATTTGCAGACACAAGGTAAAAAGGTTTTCCTTTTTTTGTTTTTTGAGCGCACAAACAAGACTTGTGTGTTGACATTTAAGCTTGCTGTAATGTTGTTTGGATAAAAAAGAGATTATTGAGCCATTAACCCCTCAATATGTTGGTTTAAAATTAGAGATGTCCGATAATAGCTTTTTTGCCAATATCCGATATTCCGATATTGTCCAACTCTTAATTACCGATTCCGATATCAACCGATACCAATATATACGGTCGTGGAATTAACACATTATTATGCCTAATTTTTTTGTGATGCCCTGCTCGATGCATTAAACAATGTAACAAGGTTTTCCAAAATAAGAGAACAACTTCAACTCAAATTATGGAAAAAAAGTGCCAACATGGCGCTGCCATATTTATTATTGAAGTCACAAAGTGCATTATTTTTTTTAACATGCCTCAAAACAGCAGCTTGGAATTTGGGATATGCTCTCCCCGAGATAATACTGATACCCACTACAACTATGGGAAATACTATACTTTGACTTTCACAAAGTCTAAGTCTAAGTCTAAAAAAGTGCATTGTTCATTTTTTTTAAACATGCCTCAAAACAACAGCTACAAAAACAATGAAGGCACACAGCTTCAGTCCAGAGTATACTAGAGTAATAAAATAAACAATAACAAAGTCCTCATTTAGTGCAAGACTGCCTGGCATACTGTATAACAGGAAATTATAAACTGGGCTCAATGTGCCCTGCTCTAACGTATTTGTATGAGTAACACAAATGTGCTGCAAGCTAGTGGTGAGTGCATGAAGTGGCCTAGCAGTCAGCCAGAGCTTCTGAAATGCTGCGTTGAGACAGGGCATCTCCGTTCACTGCAAGCTGCAAAGTGTGCGCCATGCAGGGCAGACTATCCACACCAAACTCCACCGTCATGCGTTGTCCCTGACCACAACGTGAGCTTTCGTCTCGGGGTGGTTTTTGTTGTATTTTTTCGCGGCGGAGTCTTTAAGCGACAACAGTGTGGCGCTACTTTTTTTCGGTGTTTCCTTTTCGTCCATCTTCCGCTTGTATTCATCGTGTATCTCCTTATGATTCTTGAAGAGGTAGGAGATCAAATTGCTCGTACTAAAGGAAGACGTCTTGGTTCCTCCTTGCATAACCAACTTTTTGCAGTCATTGCAAATTGCCAGTTTTTTATCCGTCAGACACACTTTAAAATAATCCCAAACCATAGACATGGTGTCGTTAGTCAGTCATCGAGCGAGGTTGCTTGTTAGCCACGGCTACAGCACCGGCAACAACACACTCGAGTTGTTGTTATGCTGCGCTCGCGGCCGTTTGATGAGGTCATCAAGCGTCGCCAGTAAACCTCTCATGCTCCAGTCGTCAACTCCTGTGTTGTGTGTGGGAGAGGGGAGAGGGGAGGGGCTGCTGACTGGGTTTATAGCAGTGTTTTACCGGATATGTACCGCTCCGTACAACGGCGTTTTAAAAAGTAATGAATTTTACTTTTTGAAACTGATACCGATAATTTCCGATATCACATTTTAAAGCATTTATCGGCCGATAATATCGACAGGCCGATATTATCGGACATCTCTATTTAAAATATATATGTACAGTATACTGTACACAAAAAAATCTTCAAAATGTGCAGTTTTACAAAAATAGGGACTTTGTTGTCGAGGCAAGAACTATTTATGTTTACACTGTTTTTTATGGGGAACTCTGCTTCACTATACAAACTTTTTGGTCTGCAAACAATGTTCAAGAACCAAATAAGTTTGTATATCGAGGTTCCACTGCACTAAATACTCCATAACCACAAACACATTACAACTTCAACTGTGTTTTATGGGTGACAAAGCACATTTACAGTTGCAGTGCTTTTTGAATAGACGTGTATTGAGCCAAGGCAAAATATTTTACAGGTGTATACACAGTGTAGGAGCCTAAATGCTGTTTAAGTTAATTTACATTTTAAGGAAGGTGTTTTTTGTTCATTCAGCCAAAATGGGACTATTTACTTTATTTGCATGCTTAGAATAATCATAAGGTACACTTTATTTGTAATTATTACATTTGTCTAAATAATTTGATGAGGTAACTGTTTGATTGTATATATGGCGGAAGGATCTGTGTGGTAGGTTGGTTTTTGGACACAGTGCATTATGGGCAATGGCAGTCAGGTGTGGGGGAGTTGAGCCACAGTTTTTTGACCTCACTCTTACTTTTTCTAACTCTTTTTTACTGTAACAAACTCGCTTCATTTTGCCATTCATTTGTTCCCACGTCGTTATTGTTTTACGTTTTTGAATGATTGAGTTCACAAGTAAACGATACAAAACAAAGAGGAGCGTCTGGAGTTTTGTTTGTTGTTGCCGCAGCAAGCGGAGCAGGAGAAAGTAGAGAGTGTCAAACTAAGGCTTCATTAGGAATCTACACACAGGTTAATTATTTTTGCTATCTAGTGGAAGAGCATTTAATTGTCACTATGCTGTACTAAAAAATCTAAACAAAATGTTTTTTTTCCATTGTAAACAAATAATTTTCGGACCAATTAAGGTAAACTGGATATTTTCCTGCAGCATAGCTGGTCTCTCACAGCTCAACATGCATAACAAATTATGTTTAAAAACGAATGAGTGCAAACAGTAACAATAACAACCATTCGGCTGCATGTTTCAGCCATGTTAAAGTCACAACTCACCAATGGTTCAATGGAGCTGATGTCTTTTATCTTGTTGGCACTGAGGTTAAGATGTGTGAGATTGGGGCATTTCTCTGCCAACACTTCCAACCCTCCGGAGATCATATTTTCGCTGAGTTCAAGCTGGGGATAATGTAAGCAATCAAAACATGCGCACACCCTCTCACAGCATTGGTGTAACCAGGAGAAAAGCAAACCTTCTTGAGTTTTTTGAGCTTGGGAAAGTGGGCCACTGTCGTCAATCCAACCCTGATTGTGCTCAGCAATTCCAGCTCCTCAAATTCATCCGTTAGACCTTCGATTTTGCCTTCATTGGAGAGACAATAATCCAGCACAAGTTTTTTCACCTAAAGAGGAGACAAATTAAAATTGTGTCAAGTGTTTTTTGGAGCGCTATTGCTCAAGCAAGCACAAGGCGAACATGCAAACGCCACACGCAAATGTTTTAACGACGATTCCCTCCCGGTTCTCCTGACTGTAAGCCTGGCGTGGTAATGCGAACTCCTACATTTTGTGAACAAACAGCGAAGCAAAGACAGGACGCTTCTGCTTAGTGTGGTAGAATACAGGTTGATGCTGCAATGCTTTTATTTAGCATTGAACAGGGAGTCACTGTGCACACGTTTTGCTGTTAAACAACCTATTCAACTCATATTATTAGTGGTTTGTTTTTGAAGCAAATATAATGATGCATGGTTGGTTATGGTTTAAATTCATAACCAACGACTGTTTATAGTCAATATCGAGTTTCATTTTTTAATGATTTCTGCTGGTGGTGTGCCTTTGGATTTTTTCAATGAAAAAAATGTGCCTTGGCTCAAAAAAGGTTGAAAAACACTGCTCTACAGGGTGCAATTCTAGTTGTTTGTATGTCACATGACCTTACAAACTGCTGTTTGTAAGTTGGGCAGATGGATATTCACATGGGTGATGCACCCTTGAGCATAACAACCAACCAGCTAAGAGAACCGGAACTTTAAAAAAAAACGGACAGCAGTCATTTCGTTCCGACACGATATTTGTAATTTTGCATTATATAAATCTCACCTTTATTTGCTTGCTCTGGAATGGAGTCACATTCGCCCGAGAAATTCGAAGAGAAAGAGGGACCCCTGTTTCTCTTCGATTTTCTCGGGCGTTGTTGTGGTCGTTTGTGATATGAAATGTTCATATTGTTACATCCCTAGTGTATAGTTTTAGTGACATTCTTGTGTTTGTGTGCAGTGAGATTTTTTAACAGTCTGGAGCCATTTGATTGTAATCATCCTCAAAGCCAGGCATAAAAGTCCTTAGGTTTTTGAAAGGTGTAAAAACAAGTTGCATTTTTTTTTCTTCTACTTTTTGCTCATAACAACTTCAGTCACAAACAAATCACCAAAACGATTCCCGAGCGCGGCCACCGCTGCTGCTCACAGCTCCCCTCACCTTCCAGGGGGTGGAACAAGGGGATGGGTCAAATGCAGAGAGTAATTTCACCACACTTAGTGTGTGTGTGTGTGTGTGTGTGTGTGTGTGTGTGACTACCAGTTTTTTGTTGATTGATTGATTGAAACTTTTTATTAGTAGATTGCACAGTACAGTACATATTCCGTACAACTGACCACTAAATGGTAACACCCGAATAAGTTTTTCAACTTGTTTAAGTCGTGGTCCACGTTAATCAATTCATGGTACAAATATATACTATCAGCATAATACAGTCATCACACAAGTTATTAGAGTATATACATTGAATTATTTACATTACTTACAATCCGGGGGGTGGGGGTTAGGTTTGGTTGATATCAGCACTTCAGTCATCAACAATTATATCATCTGAGAAATGGACATTGAAACAGTGTAGGTCTGACTTGGTAGGGTATGTACAGCGAGCAGTGAACATAGTGAGCTCAGAAAGCATAAGAACAAGTATATACATTTGATTATTTACAATCCGGGGAGATGGGATGTGGTGGGGGGAGGGTCTTAGTCTAGGGTTGTAGTTGCCTGGAGGTGTTCTTTTAGTGCGGTGTTGAAGGAGGATAGAGATGCACTTTCTTTTACACCTGTTGGGAGTGCATTCCATATTGATGTGGCATAGGAGGAGAATGAGTTAAGTGAGTGGTACTTTAACTTTAAACAAAAATATTAAAACATGTTTATTTTTTACCCTTTTTGAAGGGTTAAAAAAATAAAAAAACATTGTTGCATCATCAATAGGGCACAGGATTGACAGAGATTTTAGCAAAAAAAGTACAAAAATAAAATATCAATTTAAAGACATTAGTAAATCTAACATGAAAAAAGTAATTTTCTGAACAAAGCCTAATAAAAGGTTGAGAAACACTGCCCAATACTACATGGTGCAATTCTACTTTATTTGTATATCGCGTGACCTTACAAATTGCTGTTTGTGAGTTAGGCGGATGGATATTCACATGAGTGATGCGCCCTTGAGCATCACAACCAACCAGCTATGAGAACCGGAACTTTAAAAAAAAAAAAAAAAAAAAAAATAGACCTGCATATCATTACTACGCGGACAGCAGTCATTTCGTTCCGACGCCAGATTTGTCATTTTATATATATATAAATCTCACCTTTATTTGCTTGCTCGGGAGACAACTGGGTTATTACAGCGATAAAAGACATGCTTGTGAGCGACGCGCAGAGCCACATTCGCCCGAGAGAATCGGAGAGAAAGATGGGTCATTTGTGAGTAGGAAGGGAAGATAACGCCGATTAGTAATCTTTCTTTCTTCTTTCACGACGAATCGACAAAGACAGGGTCGATATGCTTCTATTTTAATATGTTTTATATGTATATATATCTGTCGTCGTTTGTGTCGAAACAACGCGGCGTTCGAAGTGCCTTTGCATGGCATTAAAATGGCGGCGGGTCCTGGCTGAAAATAAACAGCACGCGCCGCCTTTCGCTGTTTTGCAATGGCTGATGTTACGTATTTTTTTAAAAATACCAAAACGTACACGGAGGACACCCGCCTGTTAGTACCGATATAGGACGATAATGTGTACTGATAATGTCGCTGTTTCGACGGTGCGAGTGCTAAGTTACACGATGTTTACCGTCACAAGTAGCCCCAAAACAGGACTATGGAGGTGTCGGGTGGTGCTAGCCAGAGGGCACTTTAAGTTAATACGCAATATGGACTCTCGCAGAAAAGACACAAAAAGTTACTAATATGGCTTCTCATGCTGCTCGCCTTGTTTGTACGGCGGTGCTCCACACTTTTAAATAGTCCCTTATGACCGGCGCACCTGTCACTTGTCAACGTGTTCGCGTCGATGTAAGCAGACGTCGGCATCACCCTCACACTTGACAAACTTTGGACCTCCACTACGACCAAGGTAACACAAGAACGTTGTCCCCCCCCCTCCCTCATTCGGGTGAGACTCGGATGTTAACTTACGTCTTTCGGTGTGCGGTTCCGCAGTTCTAGAAGGATTCTCTTCTTCATCTCCATCCTGGATCAGGGCGCCCCTTTGACACACACTTGGAATAATTAGCGCTAAAAAAGCTCCCTGGCACCTCCAGAGCGAGGCTGCTGCGCTTCATTCAAACTTGATCCGCGAAAGTGGGCGGGAGCGCGGGGTTTGGATTGTCGTCACTGCCGACCAATGAGAGGCGTCGACTCTTGCGGGCGCTGAGCGACGCGCGTACGAGCCAATGACGTGGCCGCTATAAAACTGGGTGGGGTGTTTGTTGACACTGAAACGATAGCCCAAGTGACAATGGAATGCTTCTTTTAAAAAGGGTGACTTGCTGTCTGCAAAGTGATAAGTCCAGGCTTATACGAGAGCGTATATTTATTTACAGAACAATTTCAAAGTTTTCACCAGCCACGTATGTGTTGATACTGCAAATGTGTCTGTCTGATACCAAGTAAGTATCGATCCAGTATTGCGGATGCCTCTTACCTGGGAAATTATTCATAAAATATGTTAATCTTAAAATACTGAGCAAAAGTTTTGGCCAAACAAAAAACAGTCAACGCACTTATTTGTAAACAATTAGATGTGAACCGCCAAAAGCTGGAAGTAATATGAGTCAATAAAATATTTTCGCGCAGTGGGAGAGTGGCCGTGCGCAACCTGAGGGTCCCTGGTTCAATCCCCACCTAGTACCAACCTCGTCATGTCCGTTGTGTCCTGAGCAAGACACTTCACCCTTGCTCCTGATGGGTGCTGGTTAGCGCCTTGCATGGCAGCTCCCTCCATCAGTGTGTGAATGTGTGTGTGAATGGGTAAATGTGGAAGTAGTGTCAAAGCGCTTTGAGTACCTTGAAGGTAGAAAAGCGCTATACAAGTACAACCCATTTATCATTTATTTATCAATAAAATATTTTCTAAATGTATTTGTTCCTTTCAATTAGACCAGTTGTTATTAACCCTAGGGGTTCGGTGAGTCGGCCTCAGGGGTCCGGCTGAGGTCAAAACACACCCGACTCATCGTGTAAATAAAAACTTCTCCCTATCGGCGTATTTCGGATACGGCAACAGTAACAGTCACCACTGTGTTGGTTTTGTTGTTTGAACAAGGTGATGTTCATGCACGGGTCATTTTGTGCACCAGTAAAGAAAACATGGTAACACTTTAGTATGGGGAACATATTCACCATTAATTAGTTGCTTATTAACATGCAAATTAGTAACATATTGGCTCCTAACTAGTCATTTTTAAGTACTTATTAATGCCTTATTCGGCATGGCCTTATTATAACCCTAACCCTCTAACCCTGGCCCTAACCCTCTAACCCTGGCCCTAACCAAATGACTCTAAATTAAGTCTTTGTTACTTAGAATATGTTCCCCTAGTGTCCAAATAACTCTAAATTAAGTCTTTGTTACTTAGAATATGTTCCCATAGTATCCAAATAACTCTAAATTAAGTCTTTGTTACTTAGAATATGTTCCCCTAGTGTCCAAATAACTCTAAATTAAGTCTTTGTTACTTAGAATATGTTCCCATAGTATCCAAATAACTCTAAATTAAGTCTTTGTTACTTAGAATATGTTCCCCTAGTGTCCAAATAACTCTAAATTAAGTCTTTGTTACTTAGAATATGTTCCCATAGTGTCCAAATAACTCTAAATTAAGTCTTTGTTACTTAGAATATGTTCCCCTAGTGTCCACATAACTCTAAATTAAAGTCTTTGTTACTTAGAATATGTTCCTTTAGTGTCCAAATAACTTTAAATGAAGTCTTTGTTTCTTGTAATATGTTCCCCTAGTGTCCAAACAACTCTAAATTAAGTCTTTGTTACTCAGAACATGTTCCCCATACTAAAGTGTTGCCAAAAACATAACTTTGTCTTGAATTTGAAAAAAACAAAACATTTTATATTTCAATAAAGAAGGGTTCAGTGAATGCGCATATGAAACTGGTGGGGTTCGGTGCCTCCAACAAGGTTAAGAACCACTGAATTAGACAGAAAAAAATACTGCATATTAGTGACATTTGATACCACAAATTTTCTTTCCGATCCAATACAAAGGGAAATTCATGCTGGTATCAGCGATACTTGATTGATTGATTGATTGAGACTTTTATTAGTAGATTGCACAGTACAGTACATATTCCGTACAATTGACCACTAAATGGTAACACCCGAATAAGTTTTTCAACTTGTTTACAATTCATGGTAATTCATATCAATTCTTTGTGCAAACATACTATGTATGGTCAAATTAAAAAAGTTGTGTAATTCAAATAACATGTCTTATAGCATAAATAATACAAGACACATTTATTGAAGTAGTGGCGTGAGTAACAATACAGTCAAGCTAAGAAAACAGGACAAAATCATACAAAATACACAATAATAGTGCTTCAAACCATATAAAAGGACATTATTAAAATAACAAAAGCATTAAAATACATGTATTATTATACCATTAGCCAAAAAATAATTCACAATTCAGTTACATGAAAAATAGTCAACACACTTATTTGTAAAAAAAAAAAAAGGTGATTGTAAATCAAAGGCGTCAAACTCAAGGCCGGGGGCCTGATGTGGACCGCCAAAGGCTGTAAGTAATACGAGTCAATAAAATATTTTCTAAACAAATGTATTTGTTCTTTTCAATTTGACAGAAAAAAACATTGCATTTTAGTTAATTTTCTTTCCGATCTGATACCGAGGGAAATTCATGCTGGTATCAGCGATACCAATTCTTTGTGCAAACATACTATGTATGGTAAAAAAAAGTTATGCAATTCAAATAACATGTCTTATAGCATAAATACTACAAGACAGAGTTATTTATTTATTATTTCTATATTGAAGTAGTGGTGTGAGTAACAATACAGTCAAGCTAATAAAACAGGACAAAATCACACGAAAATAGTGCATCAAACAATAAAAAAGGAAATTATTAAAATAAAAGGATTAAAACACGTATTATTATGATCTACCATTTGCATAAAAAAAGTAATTCACAATTCAGTTAAATGAATATGTTAAAGTGAAAATAATGAACATGTAAACAACACTCAACAAAAGCATATGTGTGATACTGCAAATGTTGGTATCTGTCTGATACCAAGTACCGGTAAATATAGATCCAGTATTGCCCATACCTTTATACCTGGGAAATTACTATTGAAATATTTTGAAATAAAATACTGAACAAAAGTTTTAGCCAAACAAAAAATAGTCAACACACTTATTTGTAAACAATTAGATTATAAATCACAGGTGTCAAACTAAAGGCCAGAAGAAGCCTGATGTGGACCGCCAAAGGCCGGAAGTAATCTCCCTCCATCCATTTCTACCGCTTGTCCTTTTCAGGGTCGCGGGGGGTGCTGGAGCCTATCTCAGCTGCATTCGGGCGGAAGGCGGGGTACACCCTGGACAAGTTGCCACCTCATCGCAGGGCCAAAACAGATAGACAGACAACATTCACACTCACATTCACACTTTAGGGCCAATTTTAGTGTTGCCAATCAACCTATCCCCCGGTGCATGTTTTTGGAGGTGGGAGGAAGCCGGAGTACTCGGATAAAAACCAACACATTCACGGGGAGAACATACAAACTCCACACAGAAAGATCCCGAGCCCGGAATTGAACTCAAGACCTTCGTATTGCGAGGCACATGTACTAAGCCCTGTTCCACCGTGCTGCCCACCGAAAGTAATATGAGTCAATAAAATATTTTCTAAATAAATGTATCTGTTCATTTCAATTAGACAGAAAAAAAATACTGCACATTAGTGAGGTTCGATACCACTCATTTTCTTTCCGATCCAATACAGAGTGAAATGAAATTCATGCTGGTATCAGCAATACCAATTATTTGTGCAAACATACTATGTACGGTAAAATAAAAAAAGTTATGTAATTCAAATAACATGTCTTATAGCATAAATAAATAATACAAGAGAGTTATTTATTTATTTCGAACTGAAGTATATTGAAGTAGTGGCGTGAGTAACAATACAGTCAAGCTAATAAAACAGAAGAAAACAGGACACAATCATACAAAATACACAAGAATAGTGCTTCATACATTAAAAAAGGAAATTATTAAAATAATAAAAGTATTACAATTCAAGTATTATTATGAACTACCATTAGCATAAAACAACATTCACAATTCAGTTACATAAACATGTTAAAGTGAAAATAATGAACATGTAAACAACACTCGACAAAGTTATATGTGTGATAATGCAAATGTTGGTATCTGTCTGATACCAAGTAAATATAGATCCAGTATTGCCTATACCATTTTACCTGGAAAATTATTAAAATATTGTGTGACTCGTGCCTTTAATCTTAAAATACTGAACAAACGTTTTAGCCAAACAAAAAATAGTCAACACACTTATTTGTAAGCAATTAGATCATAAATCACAGGTGTCAAACTCAAAGGCCGGAGGCCTGATGTGGAACGCCAAAGGCTGGAAGTAATATGAGTCAATAAAATATTTTCTAAATAAATGTATTTGTTCCTGCGATGAGGTGGAGACTTGTCCAGGGTGTACCCCGCCTTCTCCCCAAATGCAGCTGAGATAGGCTCCAGCACACCTTGCGGCTCCGAAAGGGACAAGCGGTAGAAAATGGATGGATGTTCTTTTCAATTTGACAGAAAAAAATGCACACACAGATTTAGCGTCTGTATTGGGTGCCAAATGTAAAAGTTCAGTGACAGATATATTTCAAAAATTTAACTGAATTCTCTCATGTTGAGCTAATTTTCATCTAATTCAATTCTAAATATTATATCTAAATATAAACTATGAATCTGTATGTTGAATCTAAACCTAAATCTTGAATCTAAACATGCATGTTAAATCTAAACCTAAATGTGAGTGCTAAATGTAAAATCTAAAACCTAAATGTAAACAATAAATGTTAAATGTAAACCTAAATCTTAAATCTAGACCTAATATAAATCTTAAATCTAAATGTGAATGCTAAATGGAAATGTAAACCTAAATCTTAAATCTTGAATCTAAACGTGAGCGCTAAATCTCTCGCCGAGTGTAAAGATGAATATTTATAGGATGTCAATTCAGATTCAGAAGTACTTTATTAATCTCCGAGGGGAAATTGAGATTTTAAGCACAATCCCAAGGATCGCTGACGGATCTGCCAACTTCCGGCGCCCCTCAATATTCCACAAATCCGACGTCTCTGCTTCTCAGTACAGACCAGTATGCACCTTTCTTACTGCGGAATAAGGTTAATGACAAATAATGTCAATAAAGTTGCATCATTTTTTTAAATGTTAGCTCAGAACATGTGAATGTGCATGGTGTGTTGAGACAATTAAACACTCAAACACGTCGATGCTGCACTTCCGCGTTTGACAATGAATTGAATTGATTCTAATTACACCGAGGGATGCAGTCTCCTGGAATACACTTATTTCTATTTGTATGTGTTTTCCATCATCCAGCATGTCATCTGGCTGCATCTTGTAGCCAACTTCTATGACAGTGACCACCACATAGTTTACAGCAATGCAATGTTCATATGTAACACTAGCATGAAGTAAAAGCGTTCACTCAGAGGCAGAGATGTGAGCCTGGCTGAGAGGCTTCGGATTGGTGGACTATTGACATCCTATAAATATTCATCTTTACACTTCGTGAGAGATTCAGCGCTCACATTTAGATTTAAGATTTAGGTTTAGATTTAACATTTTAGGTTTAGAGTCAACATAAAGGTTTAGATGTAACATTTAGGTTTATGTTCAACATTTAGGTTTAGGTTTAACTTATAGGTTTATGTTTAACATTTAGATTTATGTTTAACATTTAGATTTAAGATTTAGGTTTAGATTTAAGATTTAGGTTTAGAATCAACATAGATTTATATTTAAAGGCCTACTGACATGCGATTTTCTTATTTAAACGGGGATAGCAGGTCCATTCTATGTGTCATACTTGATCATTTCGCGATATTGCCATATTTTTGCTGAAAGGATTTAGTAGAGAACATCGACGATAAAGTTCGCAACTTTTGGTCACTGATAAAAAAGCCTTGCCTGTACCGGAAGTAGCAGACGAGTAGCGTGACGTCACAGGTTGTGGAGCTCCTCACATCAGCACATTGTTTACAATCATGGCCACCAGCAGCGAGAGCGATTTGGACCGAGAAAGCGACTATTTCCCCATTAATTTGAGCGAGGATGAAAGATTTGTGGATGAGGAAAGTGAGAGTGAAGGACTAGAGGGCAGTGGGAGCGATTCAGATAGGGAAGATGCTGTGAGAGGCGGGTGGGACCTGATATTCAGCTGGGAATGACTAAAGCAGTAAATAAACACTAGACATATATATACTCTATTAGCCACAACACAACCAGGCTTATATTTAATATGCCACAAATTAATCCCGCATAACAAACACCTCCCCCCTCCCGTCCATATAACCCGCCAATACAACTCAAACACCTGCACAACACACTCAATCCCACAGCCCAAAGTACCGTTCACCTCCCCAAAGTTCATACAGCACATATATTTCCCCAAAGACCCCAAAGTATGTGACATGCACATAGCGCACGCACGTACAGGCAAGCGATCAAAGGTCTGGAAGCCGCAGCTGCATGCGTACTCACGGTACCGCGTCTGCATTTCCAACTCAAAGTCCTCCTGGTAAGAGTCTCTGTTGTCCCAGTTCTCCACAGGCCAATGGTAAAGCTTGACTGTCATCTTCCGGGAATGTAAACAATGAAACACCGGCTGTGTTTGTGTTGTTGCTGCAGTCGGCCGCAATACACCGCTTCCCACCTACAGCTTTCTTCTTTGCTGTCTCTATTGTTCATTGAACAAATTGCAAAAGATTCACCAACACAGATGTCCAGAATACTGTGGAATTTTGCGATGAAAACAGACGACTTAATAGCTGGCCACCATGCTGTCCCAAAATGTCCTCTACAATCCGTGACGTCACGCGCTGATGTCATCATACCAAGACGTTTTCAGCAGGATATTTCGCGCAAAATTTAAAATTGCACTTTAGTAAGCTAACCCGGCCGTATTGGCATGTGTTGCAATGTTAAGATTTCATCATTGATATATAAACTATCAGACTGCGTGGTCGGTAGTAGTGGGTTTCAGTAGGCCTTTAAGATGTAGGTTAAGAGTCATCATTTAGATACAATATTTACAGTCAGCATTTCATTTAAATTTAAATGTGATTAAAATTAGTTAAATCTGAGAAATGTATACGCTAGACAAGTGTGACTGTACTTTTACATTCGTCACCCCAAATATCAGCAATTGTCCATGCTACTAGAAAATTAGTCATGCTTCAAGAAATTTAGCAACATTTGGATTCACTTTTTAAAATTAAAAACACATTTTTTATCAATTTTTGTTTGTATTTATTTTCTCTTTTCTGTTTAATTGTTCTGATATATGGAAGTTCAAACATCCACACACCATGTATGGTAGCACAATTTTGTACTCAAATTTCAAAAATGCACATTTTTTATATATATTAATGCAATTTATTCTAAGTTATTTTTGTTTTGTTTTTTTAATGCTCTTGTGCTACAGCGTTTTTTTAGCGATGGAAAATCCTAACTAGTAATGTCACTAACAAAGCATGGAAATATGGCACCCCCTTATAGAATGCTACAATGAAAACACAACACAAATGTATATTGTAGTCAATATTTTAGAATCATTCCCACCAGTAAAGTAAAATTTGTGTAAATGTATATTATTCTGATCCACATCTTATTTTGTAACTAATAATAATGATTGTTTCCTTGATTTAGAAAAAAAAAACAGTTAAATAAAACAAACCATAACAATGGGCCAGTTTTTTAACAGCTCTTCGAAAAGAACAGGTCCTTAAGAGCCAGCTCCCTTCGAGGGACATACTTGCCAACCTTGAGACCTCAGAATTCGTGAGTATTTCTTATATATATATATATATATATATAAATATTTGAATTTCAGTGTTCATTTATTTACACATATACACACACATAAACGTCTGATCTACAAAATGTGCAGGCAGCATACCCCTTCCCCATCGAGCTGTCTTGGATGACCTGAAATTATTTTTTCCAATCATTTTGGAACTTGCAAGCGTAATTCTTCTTACTTGTCGTCGCCATTTCTCTTCTTCGTTCTTCTGCTTCGGCTCTGTTATGTTTTTGGACATTACTACTTGCCATAGTTTTGAAGCAATGCATGATGGGATTCCGGATGTTGTGTGTCAGTGTATTAACGTGCTGGCTGGAATAAACACCCGCTGAGAAATAGCTCCGTGTCTGCCTACTTTATGGGTTATAGATAAACCTATGGATAACGGAGACATATATAGTAGTCTCCTTTTCAGGTGAGAGAGGACGCTAAAGGCAGTGCCTTTAAGGCACGCCCCCAATATTGTTGTCCGGGTGGAAATCGGGAGAATGGTTGCCCCGGGAGATTTTCGGAAGGGGCACTGAAATTCGGGAGTCTCCCGGGAAAATCGGGAGGGTTGGCAAGTATGTCGAAGGAGCCAAAAAGCCCATTTCTAATTTATAATGGAGGCCAGTGTCATGTGTTAATTGTTAAACCTTACTCCCCAACACCTTAAAAGCTTGCGCTGGATATGACAGCTTGGGCTTTTAGCTCGGTTCCTAGCGTGCTCGTCTCTTAATCAGGTGGACCCAGGTTTGAGTCCCAGAATCATACTTGCCAACCCTCCCGGATTTTCCGGGAGACTCCCGAAATTCAGCGTCTCTCCCGAAAACCTCCCGGGACAAATTTTCTCCCGAAAATCTCCCGAAATTCAGGCGGAGCTGGAAGCCACGCCCCCTCCAGCTCCATGCGGACCTGAGTGACGTCAGGTGCGCAACACCACGTAAATCGTTGGCCAACCAAAAAGTAACCCCAGTACGCTATAGCCAACATTCACCAGGAGATGGCAACAGACAAACATAGATCACTATTACATTCCTCCCCTTTTAGAAATGTATAGAAGTTACTCAAAATAAATAAACAACCCAACCAAAAAATGCAGCAGCTCAATTAAAAAACTGTAATTAAGCCACATTCTTTTCTTTTTTTTTTAGTACTGAACTCTTAACCCTCATTTGTAAAAAAATAACATGCTTATTATACAAACAGTATTTGTACACCTTTAACACAGATTTTTATACTGTCTTCAGAGATTCAGTTTTTTTGGTGGTACTCGAAACCTTTCTGGGTACCTGCGAAAGGGTGTTCAGCATGGTTGGAAAAATAGTGACAGAGAATAGAACAAGGATGGACAATTCAACCCTTAACTCAAGAATGAGTAGATGAGTGTTATGTGTGTGTATATGTGTAAATAAATGAACACTGAAATTCAAGTATTTATTTTATTTATATATATATATATATATATATATATATATATATATATATATATATATATATATATATATATATATATATATATATATATATATATATGTATATATATATATGTATATATTAAAATAAATATATATATAGCTAGAATTCACTGAAAGTCAAGTATTTCTTATATATATATATGTATATATATATATATATATATATATATATATATATATATATATATATATATATATATATATATATATATATATATATATATGAAATACTTGACTTGGTGAATTCTAGCTGTAAATATACTCCTCCCCTCTTAACCCCGCCCCCAACCACGCCCCCCCCTACCCCCACCCCCACCTCCCGAAATCGGAGGTCTCAAGGTTGGCAAGTATGCCCAGAATGCACAGAGACAGGCAGGTTATGGATTATGGTGGTGTTAACACAGTATTATCACAGTTCTTGCGTTGCAAATACCGAATGTGATGTTCTTCACAACGCGAAAGGTGCTTTGAACACGGCCTCTTTCACACCGGCACGGCCGCCATGAAAAATTAAACATGTTCAATTGCTTTATTGGGTCTCTGCGGTTCTCAGGGTTTATGGCGGATGAATGACAGATGACGAGGGTTGGTGTTCGGGTTCGAGGTTTCAGTTTCACTTTGGGAAAACTGTAAAAATGCCCTTGATGAGAGCAATTCCTTCGATTATATTTTGTTTGTGTGCATCCTTCTCATTGCTGACAAACAACCACAATCTCTTATGTTTTTGTTGTCTTTCGGAATTTTCCGTCAGGAGTCGCCACAGCCAGTCATTCTCATATTTGTCAGGCTTAGTTTTTATGCCCAATTCCCTTTCTGATACAACCCTCCCGTCCATCCGAGGTTGGGATCGGCACTGGACTTTCTCCAGTTGTTGGGTGTTAGGGTCCTAGAATTGAACCTACGCCATCTGCACAGAAGGCAGCAGTGTGTACCTCCACCGATCATAAAGAACCAGTTTTATTGGTAATGACAGCCGAACCAGTTTTTTTCTCGACGAACAGAGTCATGGATTTAACCGAGGGAGTTGTATAAATGCTCGATGTAAATGTAACACCTTAACTTATTTACGGTGGGACTGTTTTAAATGTCATCAAGTGTGAGCAAAATGTACCAAATAAATGGTTTGCTCTTTGTGCAAGTTTATAGTGCATGATTGTACTGATTCCCAAAGCTATGTATGCTATGAGAATGAAGATAAAATGGAACTGCAACGTCCTATGCTCGTGCAAAATGGTTAGTGTACCACAAGAGGGGGATATATATTAAGAAGACAAAACATGGTGTTTTGTGTTGTTTTGGCTGTAGAATCAGCTAAAGCAGAAATATAGCTTATGAAAGTGATAAGAAAAAATTAAGTCATAAGACAGATCAGCCAATCTCAAGACATAAACTTCAGCAATAGGATTAACCTTTAAAGCTGTGTACCTTTTATACTTGCTTAATCACTTAGAGAAGTAGTTTGACATAATGATTAGGAAAATGTCATCCACCCTGAACAACCTCAGCAAAAAAAAAATTCCAAACTGATGTTAAAAGAAAAGCAATTATGTACATCAGGGCTATTCAACAGGCGGCCCAAAGAGCCAAATCGGGACCGGGAATGACACCACATAGTTCAGTTCAAAAGTTGTGAGACAAATATGTTTGATAATATATAACAAATACCTACAAACACAAGAGTGCCCCGTTTTGTGTAGAGGATCTTGGACCGCCGTACACACATTGGCAGATTCTTGCAATGACATTTTAACACTGGTGTCCAAACTTGTGATTTACATAACTGAGGTGTTCCTTAAAGCACTCCTTTAAGTCCTCTCCTTTTTGGCAGTTACAATTAATTTTTTCCCCCGCAATGTGACTTACGTAACCAAGGTTTTGCTGTATTTAGTTTACTTCAGATGCAGTCAGTAGCCATTTGTTCAACTTCTTTAGTTATACTAGTAGTGTTCGTCTAGGTCGGGGGTCAGCAACTCTTTAGTTCCGACCTAGTGGCTCCCTGGAGTTTTTTCAAAAAATGCAAACAAATTTTGTTTTAATATGGTTTCTTTAGGACAAACATGACACAAACCTTCCTAACTGTTAGAATTCCCACATATTCCCCACATTAAACATGCTTTACTGATGAGAGTATTTGGCGAGCGCCGTTTTGTCCTAATTTCAGCTGTTTTTGAACTCGCCGTAGTTTGATTACAAGTACAACTTTCTCCGACACTGCCACAGAAAGACGTGTTTTATGCCATTCCTTCTTTGTCTCATTTTGTCCACCAAACTTTTCATGCGGTGCATGTATACTCAAAGGTGAGCTTTGTTGATTTTATTGACTTATGTGGAGTGCTAATCAAGCATATGTGGTCGCTGTATGATTGCAAGCTAACGTACTGTCTAGACTAGCTGTATGTACATATTGCATCATTATGCCTCATTTGTAAGTATATTTGAGCTAATTTAATTTTCTTTACTTATGTCCTCTGTGTATTCAATTTATAATTGCATGTCTCGTGACACATTATCTGTATGTAATATTGGCGGCATTTCTCGTAGTTGTTTGTGTGCCGTGTTGTTCCAGACCACAGCAAACGTTAACCAGCTTGCAAAGATTGTAATAAATCCATTAGAAGAAGACAGTCTGCCGTTTCCTTAAACTTGGACATACACATCTATACCTTTGGCCATTCGCAGCCAGTAATTTCTAAAAGTTATCTCATCCTGTGAGAAGCCTCCATTGTACTAAGGATTTCCAATGTTGCAAAAATGTGTAGAATAAAAATTAAAATACAACATTTCTGTCAACGAGGATTTGCTTCATGCTTTGATAGTAGGCTATTATAGCTAATATAGACACTTTCGTCATGTGTTGCCTTCATTATAACACTTATATAAGGCTTTTATTTTTTTGCGGCTCTGCACAGATTTATTTTTTTTATTTTTGGTCCAATATGGCTCTTTCAACATTTTGGGATGCCGATCCCTAGTCTAGGTCTTCTCTTTTTCATCGTTTGGGATATTCAACTGGTTGTCCGCAAGTTCAGTTAAAAAAACTTGTGTGAGATTCACATTTTTGCAGTAGATTTTTAAACTGGAGGGCTGTCACAGACATGATCTTTGATCAGCTCTTTTGCAGAAGGTCCTTTTAAAAACAGCACAGCAGAGTGCTCCTTTAAAGAGGATCTGCACCTTTTTTTTTAGAATTTTGCCTATCATTCACAGTCATTATGAGAGACAAGAACATATATGTCTTCTTTTTTTAATTTATTTTAGGGTGAATAAAAACGCTTGGAAGATACGGCTGTCACCGTTGTAGCCTTCGAAGCTCTCTAAAACAACTTGAAAACCCTCCATCAATGTTTTATATACACACTGCAATGTTTGTTTGTAATGTAGTAACAGACACGTTCATAACAATATGTAATATGTTCAATATTTACCAAATTTTGATCATTTTAATCATTGCTGGGACTGATTCTTTCAGTGCAATGATTTCTGTTTCCATAGCAGCGCACTTCCAACTTCTGGCAACAAATGTGTGTTCCTACTTCCGGAAACAAACGCGAGTGTGTTCAAACTATGGCAGACTTGGTAACAGACAACAGAGACAAATGAGGATTAAAACCTTATTTTTTTAAGCTGAATATAAGGAGGATGAACTGCTGCTTCTAGAAGCCAGCACGAAGGAAGGGTGAGACTTTGTAGGAGACGGAAGCCGAGAGCGTGAGGTTGGCGTGACTCGAAGCTGCAAAATGTGGAACTTAAAGCCATGCTATTTTGACATAAATTGAGTGCTTACCCAAATAAACCGGAAATAACTTGAACAAACACACAACTGTCCATTGAGTGAGTCACACTCATGATACACACAGAACATCACCGTTCAACTACAGTGCATACGCTGTCTGGCTAGCTGTGTAGAAATAAAATATAAAATGTGGGCTAATACTTTACAGATACTGTAATATGATTGTCCATGTTTTTCAGTCAATACCGATTGGTGTCCTATTGCATTGTGTTGTGCATTACAAACTCAAACGTGTTTCGTGTTGACCTCGAAACTAACGTATCTCTTTCCGTAGCTAGCTTTTACGGCAAATACCAAAGCATGCGGATGTGTTACTACGCTAGAAAAATACAACGAAGAGAATTTAGGATTTACAACCTTATCTTTTTGAAGCTGAACATAAGGAGGATGAACTGCTGCTCATAGAAGCCAGCACAAAGGAAGGGTGAGACTTTGTAGGAAACAGAAGCCGAGAGAGTGAGGTTGGCGTGACTCGAAGCTGCAAAATGTGGAACTTGAAGCCATGCTATTTCGACATAAATTGAATGCTTACCCAAATAAACCGGAAAATTGTCCTCGGCCAGCTTGAACAAACACACAGCTGTCAGATACTGTATTATGGTTGTTCATGATTTTCAGTCAATACAGATTGGTGTCCTATCGCATTGTACAAACTCAAACGTGTTTCGTGTTGACGTAGAAGCTAGCTTATCTCTCTCCGTAGCTAGCGTTTACGGCAAATAGCAAAGCATGCAGATGTGTTACTACGCTAGAAAAAGAGTTCCTCAGTGTTTGCTCTTACAATAAGAATTTCGCTACAGCTTGGTTATTATACAGGTTATGTATAATAATGAAGTATTGTTAATGGTTTTTAAATACATTTTTAACGTGATTTACATGTAAAATGGATTCATTCCATTAGCTGCATTTCTAGCCACCAAGGATGAGCCGATTTTAACATGTCAGAAAGCGAAAAAACAAAACCTTTTATTTTCTTGTGTCTCATATTGATAATGATAGGCAAAATTAAAAAAAAAAAGTGCAGTTCCCCTTTAAGTCCGTCAAAACAAATAGACCAATATCATATATCTACTTCAGAGAGTTCTATGGAATATACAAAATAAGACTAATAGTGAAGAGAGAAGTCCAGCCCCCCGGTTCGTAGCTTTCTGGAAATGCTTTAATATCCCTGATGTACATTGTGTTAGATACACAAAAAAAAATGTTAGGTTAAAAAAATAACCCTATTTTTTACCCAAATCCTGGTTCAGAAAAGGACAAACCCCTTATTTGAGTTACATTAACTCAACATTTTGGGTTAATTTTTTCCAACCCAAAGTTTGCGTTGAATTATTTAACCAAAAATTTGAGTTATGATAACTTAATGTTGGGGTTTTCCCAACCAAAATATTGGGTTGAATTATTTAACCCAAAAGTTGAGTTATGCTAACTCAATGTTGGTTGATTCTTAACCCAACTTTTGGGTTGAATGTATTTAACACAAAATCTGAGTTATGCTCACTACAATGTTGGGTTATTCCAAACCCAACTATTGGGCTGCGCAATTTAGCGCTCCTTGATCCAATAGTTGGTTAAAAACCATACATTTTAATGCTGGTTTGTCCTACTCCTTCTCAACTACTGATCAAAATGATTCTTATCCCATTAAAATATACTCAAAAGCAAGATATGGGTGACATTTTTTTTTTTTTACAATAATTGCCGTAGATGGTCATAGGAGTTCTATACAGCATGCTCAAATATTTGCATGTACATAAGATGTGTGATTGTAAATAATGTTAATGAAATGAATCCTTAATAAAATTCCCTTCAAGAAAAAAGTACCTTTTTTTTATAAAGAAAGCCTTTTACCCCAAAATGTGTAACTCATTGAAAAACAACCCAAAAATGGTTTGTAGTTTTGAAAACCCAGAAATTGAGTTAAAATAATACCCTTATAAACAAAAAAAAAAGGGATTGCGCTTCATAAAAAAATTTAACCCAACACTCGCAACTCATAAATTGGGTTATGAAAATAACCCAATATTTTTTTTGTGTGTAGAGGGCCTGCATTGTTCATGTTTAACTAAGTGCATGTTTATTTAACCGTATGCCTTTCTTTTACCAAACTAATACCTTTTCTGTACCTATAAACAGATGTGCAAGAATAATGTGAGCTCTGACAAAATAAGTCAGCAGACATTCATTATTCACGATAATTGATTGTGGCAGGTTGGAGACAGTTCCTTGTAATGCAGCACCCATCCAGGACAGGCGCACGATAAACACACACTCATCTCCCCTGTCAACACCTTGGTCTGCTTTTATACCTGATGGTGGACTTTGATGTGTCTTCTCATTTGCATGAAATAACAACAGCATAATGATGTTGTTGGTGCACTGGCCTTTAACAAGGAGAAGGGCATTACCGATTTTAGTGGTTTAGAAGTGGTGCCTAAGGGCCAATCCAGCGAATCGGTGCCATTTGTGTCCCCAGGAAGTACATGTATAATTGATTTAGTTAACTGTAAAACTGTACTCTTTATTAGGTAATGTGTGTGTTCCTTTGTACCCACTAAATGTTAAAATTAATTCTTGAAGATGTATGTCAGGAAAGGGTTTAAGATCATGGTTTGATAGCTATACTATCATTATATTAAAATATCATGGTAGTCAATTAAAATCATAATTGATTTTAGATATTTAATATTAATTAGATGTGTTTGTATTAAAAAAACGTACTGCAACAAACATAAATGTACATTATTATTATGATAATATTATAAAATATGTGCTTCATCCTGCTAGGAGAAAAACTGAAATATGTTTCTTTACCTTGATTTCAGATAATTATTCTGACTTGGTTGTAATTGAATATTATTCTTATTTCAAGAAGTATATGTAGCATAAATTGGTCACTGAAAGTGCCTGGTTAGAAAAACAAAATGAAAAAAAATGTATGTATGTATATATACAGTATACATACACACGTATAAATATATACCGTATTTTTCGGAGTATAAGTCGCACCGGAGTATAAGTCGCACCTGCCGAAAATGCATAATAAAAAAGGAAAAAAACATATATAAGTCGCACTGGAGCCCGGCCAAACTATGAAAAAAACTGCGACTTATAGTCCGAAAAATACGGTACACACCCATAATAATATATTTAAAAAAAATATATATAAATATATATACACATGTACATACATATATACATGTGTATATACATATATATACACATATATACATATATATATATATATATATACACACGTAAAATAAACATATATACACACGTGTATACATACAGGTAAAAGCCAGTAAATTAGAATATTTTGAAAAACTTGATTTATTTCAGTAATTGCATTCAAAAGGTGTAACTTGTACATTATATTTATTCATTGCACACAGACTGATGCATTCAAATGTTTATTTAATTTAATTTTGATGATTTGAAGTGGCAACAAATGGAAATCCAAAATTCCGTGTGTCACAAAATTAGAATATTACTTAAGGCTAATACAAAAAAGGGATTTTTAGAAATGTTGGCCAACTGAAAAGTATGAAAATGAAAAATATGAGCATGTGCAATACTCAATACTTGGTTGGAGCTCCTTTTGCCTCAATTACTGCGTTAATGCGGCGTGGCATGGAGTCGATGAGTTTCTGGCACTGCTCAGGTGTTATGAGAGCCCAGGTTGCTCTGATAGTGGCCTTCAACTCTTCTGCGTTTTTGGGTCTGGCATTCTGCATCTTCCTTTTCACAATACCCCACAGATTTTCTATGGGGCTAAGGTCAGGGGAGTTGGCGGGCCAATTTAGAACAGAAATACCATGGTCCGTAAACCAGGCACGGGTAGATTTTGCGCTGTGTGCAGGCGCCAAGTCCTGTTGGAACTTGAAATCTCCATCTCCATAGAGCAGGTCAGCAGCAGGAAGCATGAAGTGCTCTAAAACTTGCTGGTAGACGGCTGCGTTGACCCTGGATCTCAGGAAACAGAGTGGACCGACACCAGCAGATGACATGGCACCCCAAACCATCACTGACGGTGGAAACTTTACACTAGACTTCAGGCAACGTGGATCCTGTGCCTCTCCTGTCTTCCTCCAGACTCTGGGACCTCGATTTCCAAAGGAAATGCAAAATTTGCATGGTTGGGTGGTCCGTAAACCGTGCCTGGTTTACGGACCATGGTATTTCTGTTCTAAATTGGCCCGCCAACTCCCCTGACCTTAGCCCCATAGAAAATCTGTGGGGTATTGTGAAAAGGAAGATGCAGAATGCCAGACCCAAAAACGCAGAAGAGTTGAAGGCCACTATCAGAGCAACCTGGGCTCTCATAACACCTGAGCAGTGCCAGAAACTCATCGACTCCATGCCACGCCGCATTAACGCAGTAATTGAGGCAAAAGGAGCTCCAACCAAGTATTGAGTATTGTACATGCTCATATTTTTCATTTTCATACTTTTCAGTTGGCCAACATTTCTAAAAATCCCTTTTTTGTATTAGCCTTAAGTAATATTCTAATTTTGTGACACACGGAATTTTGGATTTTCATTTGTTGCCACTTCAAATCATCAAAATTAAATGAAATAAACATTTGAATGCATCAGTCTGTGTGCAATGAATAAATATAATGTACAAGTTACACCTTTTGAATGCAATTACTGAAATAAATCAAGTTTTTCAAAATATTCTAATTTACTGGCTTTTACCTGTATATACATTTATCTACATCCATCCATTTTCTACCGCTTGTCCCTTTTGGGGTCGCGGGGGGTCACTGGAGCCTATCTCAGCTACAATCGGGCGGAAGGCGGGATACACCGTGGACAAGTCGCCATCTCATCGCACATATATATACATATATACACATATATACATTCACACATATGTGTATATATGTATGGGTATATATATGTGTGTGTATATGCACACACATGTATATTTATTTTACACACACATATTTACATATACACATATATACATACATGCATAATATCAATACCTACTATGGTATCATAAATGATACTAAAGTTATTCTAAAGATTATTTTATTTTTTTGGGGGGGGCGGGGGGTGTTATTGTTTACAAAGTGAGGGAGTAAGTCTCTGGATACACATCGGAAATAATCGGATCAGAAAGAAAATCAGTGGTATATCGCACACTACTAGTAGTTGATACAGCTATCGATACTATCGATACCTAGTATGGTATCATAAACGATACAAAAATGATTGTAAAGATGTTTTTCTTTTCTTTTTTGGGGGGGTGGGGGTAATGTACTACCAACAGTAGTAGCACATTATTATTACATCACTTCATAAAAGTAGAGTAGGCCTAGTTATTTGGAGTACATTCTATTGTATGTTATACTCTATATATGTGATCTAAAAGTTTTTTTTATTTTAAAAATACATGATATATGTTACAATTGGGCCATTTTGTGGGCCCAAGCACCAACTAAATATACATTAATTTATGTCAAAATGCTGTTTTGGGGGGAATAGGAGTGCTTTGATTTATGAGCATGAAACATTCTTCATCATTCATCAAAGTGTCTTACAAAATAATGATGTATTTTAAAACACCTCTTTCAAAGCCATGATGCTTTTATGACGCTTGTATTTAGCCCAATAGCAAGGTTGGTACAATCAGTAGACAAAAGAAGGGAAGCTGAGACAAACTGGTCTGCAGCATCTAATGTTGGCTCGAAGGTAAGTTCAGATGTAAAAAAACTGTTACAAGCTGTGTCCCAATTCGACGACCGCAACCCTCCAAGGACCCAGATGACGAGAAGATGAGAAAGGATAGACTTAACAAAAGTATTAAGATAGGAAGCAAAACTTTTTTTCAGATGTATGAGTGTTGCTGTCGGCAGATTTATTAAATATTATATTTTTAAACTATGAATTACACTGTGGAAAAAGCAAATGGAAAATAGTAACAGAAAAACACTGCAAAATCCAAAATAGTTTATCACAGTAGTAAATGCAGTGGATTCCTGCAAACTAATAACCTAAATGACTATGGTTATAATACGTAGAAAACACAACACTTAACTGTGAAAATAATTACAAATACTGTAATGTCACAAGCAAACAAATACCCGTAAGTCACGGTATTATTATTATGTCTAAATCAAAGATTTTGCAGATTGTACATTTAAATTTACATTTAATTGTTTAAGGGCAGGGGTGTCAAACGTACGGCCTGCGGGCCGGATTAGGCCCGCGAACAGGTTTTATCCGGCCCGCGGGATGAGTTTGCTAAGTATAAAAATGAGCCGAAACTTTTGAATGAAAGAAACTGCTGTTCTAAATGTGTCCACTAGATGTCGCAATAGCAATTATTTGTATCTTTGTAGATGATGCTACCTATGTAAAAAAAAAAAAAAATCACATGACGTGAGTACACCAGTCGAGGAAAATTAGCTAACTAATATTTATTCTACATATTTTACAACATTGGAAAACATTAGCAAAACGGGAGGCTTCTCAGAGGGTGAGATAGCGGCTGGCTTAGAATAACCAAAAGTATATGTGTATGTCTATGTGAAAGGAAACGGCAGGCTGTCCGTCTTCTTTTAATGGATTTATTGCAATCTTTGCAACCTGGGTAACGTTTGCTGTGGTCTGGAACAACATGGCACACAAACAACTATCAGAAATGCAGCCGATATTACATACAGATAATGTGTCATGAGACATGCAAATATAAATTAAATACAGAGGACATAACTAAAGGAAATTACCTCAAATGTACCCACAAACAAGGCATAATGGTGCTAACCTAAATAGCATGTTAGCATCGATTAGCTTGCAGTCATGCACTGACCAAATATGCCTGATTAGCACTCCACACAAGTCAATAACATCAACAAAGCTCACATTTGTGTACTCACGCACAGCATAAAACGTTTGGTTGTCAAAATGAGGCAAAGAAGGAGTGGCATAAAACGTGTCTTTCTGTGGCAGCGTCTATTCTCTGAGCAGAAGGAAGCCAGTGCTGTGACCCAAGCACTGGACTAATATGGTCGTATTTCCTAGTTTTAGTCAGGACTCGAGCAGCAGCATTCTGAGTATACTGCAGCTGCTTCACAACTTGTTTTGCAGAGCCCCCAGTGAGAAGGCCATTACAGTAGTCTAACCTGCTGGAGACAAAAGCATGGATCAGTCATTCTGAGCCTGATTTAGACATTATTCCTCTGATTTTGGTTATGTTGTTTTTCAGGTGATAAAAAGCTGCTGATGTTATTGACTTAATGTGGATGTTAAAGTTCAAGTCTAAGTCCATTATTACACTTAGATTTAGATCCCATGGTGCTAAAATATAGCAGTTGATTTTTTGTTTTAAATCACTACAGTCACCCCAGCTTCACATGTCTGGTTTTAGGTGTTTTAAAGGCCTACTGAAATGCGATTTTCTTATTTAAACGGGGATAGCAGGTCCATTCTATGTGTCATACTTGATCATTTTGCGATATTGCCATATTTTTGCTGAAAGGATTTAGTAGATAACATCGACGATAAAGTTAGCAACTTTTGGTCGCTGATAAAAAAGCCTTGCCTGTACCGGAAGTAGCAGACGATATGCGCGTGACGTCACAGGTTGTGGAGCTCCTCACATCCGCACATTGTTTACAATCATGGCCACCAGCAGCGAGAGCGATTCGGACCGAGAAAGCGACGATTTCCCCATTAATTTGAGCGAGGATGAAAGATTTGTGGATGAGGAAAGTGAGAGTGAAGGACTAGAGGGCAGTGGGAGCGATTCAGATAGGGAAGATGCTGTGAGAGGCGGGTGGGACCTGATATTCAGCTGGGAATGACTAAAACAGTAAATAAACACAAGACATATATATACTCTATTAGCCACAACACAACCAGGCTTATATTTAATATGCCACAAATTAATCCCGCATAACAAACACCTCCCCCTCCCGTCCATGTAACCCGCCAATACAACTCAAACACCTGCACAACACACTCAATCCCACAGCCCAAAGTATCGTTCACCTCCCCAAAGTTCATACAGCACATATATTTCCCCAAAGTCCCCAACGTTACGTACGTGACATGCACATAGCGGCACGCACGTACGGGCAAGCGATCAAATGTTTGGAAGCCGCAGCTGCATGCGTACTCACGGTACCGTGTCTGCGTATCCAACTCAAAGTCCTCCTGGTAAGAGTCTCTGTTGTCCCAGTTCTCCACAGGCCAATGGTAAAGCTTGACTGTCATCTTTCGGGAATGTAAATAATGAAACACCGGCTGTGTTATCCGGCACACCAGTCAGGGGGTGCATTCTACGGGGGGGGGGTGCGTTATCCGGCACAACACCTGCCGCAATACATCGCTTCCCACCTACAGCTTTCTTCTTTGCTGTCTCCATTGTTCATTGAAGAAATTGCAAAAGATTCACCAACACAGATGTCCAGAATACTGTGGAATTTTGCGATGAAAACAGACGACTTAATAGCTGGCCACCATGCTGTCCCAAAATGTCCTCTACAATCCGTGACGTCACACGCAGACGTCATCATACCGAGACGTTTTCAGCAGAATATTTCGCGCAAAATTTAAAATTGCACTTTAGTAAGCTAACCCGGCTGTATTGGCATGTGTTGCAATGTTAAGATTTCATCATTGATATATAAATTATCAGACTGCGTGGTCGGTAGTCGTGGGTTTCAGTAGGCCTTTAAATTAATAGCTAAAGGTATACTTACATTTTAAAGTCTTATTTTCCCGCTCAGCATAGAGCTGCCATGTTGAAAGTGTTTTTAAGAGCAAAGGATCTTGGGATATGAAAGGACGCGAAGGATACAAAACATGCACACTTGCTGCTAATAGGAAAAACGGGCCCATTCATCGGCCGGATCCGAAGGACACTTGGAGCTTTTTTTTAATTGTGACAGCCTTCACGCACCACAATGACGTCAGCACACCACAACTGTGCACTGCGAAGGATGCAGCGGGCGAATTGGGACACAGCTTATGAACACTAATATGTATTCAGCCAAGCATTGAACAATGTTTGTTGTGAGTAATATTTGGATTGGAGCAGAGGTGGGTAGAGTATCCAAAAATTGTACTCAAGTAAGAGTACCGTTACTTTAGAACAGACCCGTTAAGCTTTTCAGTCTGGCCCGCCGGATATTCCCAAATAATTTTTTTAGATCTTTAAGATGGAAACTGTAGCCGCCATTATGATGTGCAGTGATGTTTTCAAATTACTGGAAGTCTTGAACTATACAAAGTATTTCAATGATTGGAATCTGCGCTTTTGCATGATATACTAGTTACTATGGTAATCTAATTAGTTACTATGGTAATCTAAGTCACATCAGCTCAGACGAGGCACCAAGCAGTGTGGGTGGGGAGCGTTTCCACAGAGTGTTTCCAGAGTGGCCAGCCAGAAATGCGGGTGTCAGGGACAGACGCGGAAGGAGATTTTTACAACAAAGTTCTAAAGCTTAGTGATATATCAGATAGATCGGATTACAGTTTTTTTTTTCTCTTTGCATTCATATTTTGCTGTTTGTTGCATTTTTGTTGTGTTTTGCTTGATGGTAAAATATGTCGATCAAGGGGGGTGTGACATGTTGTCAATATTCAATGTTTTATCCTTCATAGTTAATATTGTAAATCCCACATTCTTTATTTTCATGTACATTCTGGGTGTCTCATTCAGTAAAAAATTAAAACAATTCCATTCCAATTAAGGCAGTCTGTCATAACGGTTTTAGCATTCAATCAGACATTATTGTGAGGTTTTGTATTAGTGTTCCTAAAAATAGATATACCGGCCCCAGGCACATTTTTTTCTCTAAATTTAGCCCCTCGAGTCAAAATAATTGCCCAGGCCTGCTTTAGAACAATATGACTCAATTATAAGTAAAATGTAGTCATCAAAATAACTGAGTAAGTGTAAGTATGTATTTTATGAAAAATTACTCAAGTATTGAGTAACTTGTGAGTAACTTCTGATTTATTTAGTAACTTTTTTTTAATAGTTCTTGGACTAGAATTGTAGTTGATGTGAGCGTGCGTGTGTAAAACATTAAAATCATATATCCATATCCATCCGTTTATTTTTGCAAAATAATCTTACTCATCTCACCATATGAAATGTGACTTGCTTCACCGAGTATTATTTATTTATTTATTTTTTGTCTGATTACTTGTGGAGTATATTGTGAATAAATTGAGAACAGGAAGTGAACAAAAGTTTTAGCAACTGTTATGTAAAAGAAAAGGGGTAGGATTAAATAAACTCTGCTTCTTCTTACTCCTTTTCGAACATGTTGAAAAGAGAAACTGGAAATTGTGATGTATCATGTTGTATGCATGCATGTTCGACAAACTCAATCTATATTTATTGCAGCATTTTTTCTCTAATGATAATTGGAATTTCTGTAGGCTGGAATGTGAACATTTCTACTGACACAGATGACAGCACATGATATAAATGTTATTTTTACTAGTTTGAAAGTAATCATTGAAGATTTGTGCTGCCTCGTCTGATGTCGTGTCGCTTTTTTACCGTCAGTACGTTTCTATGTACGAAATTAATCTGATTTGTTGAATATTTGTTTCTTCAATGTCCATGTGGAGTTGTAGTTTCCACGCTTTTATCTCTAATGTGTCTGATGGGCCTATGCAGTGTGCCTCTCGCACACTTCGGGGCGATTGTGGTTTCATTCTGACTACAATTAAACATTGACCTACCGATAATGCAAACTTTTGACCACAAACTTAATCACTGCTCGGTGACATTTGTCTAGCGGCAGACGTGAACTGGGGCTGCCCGCCGTCATGCTCATCTAAATAAGAAGGTATTTATTTTGAATTTCAATTGAACAAATAATAGTGTTAACATGATAGAAGGTGTTGTTAGTTAGTACCAGTTGTATTCAGACGATGTGCTAGGTTTTCATTTATAATTATTGCATGCTCTGTTCAAATGTTTCAGCATTCTGTGCTCATTTTTAAATATTACAAGTAGCGATGTTCCAATCTTTTCTTGTAAAATATAGTTAACTTTAGAGCGTTTGTTTCGCCCGGGCTCTGCCATTTTGGAATCTGACGTCACTACGCACGTTGCGTAATGGCCTGCCGTTAGCCGCTTCTTTTTAGTCATTGCCATACTTGCCAACCCTCCCGGATTTTCCGGGAGACTCCCGAAAACCTCCCGGAATTCAGCCGGAGCTGGAGGCCACCATGAGTGTTATGTGTGTGTATATATGTGTAAATAAATGAACACTGAAATTCAAGTATTTCTTTTATTTATATATCTAATAAAATAAATAAATATATATATATATATATAGCTAGAATTCACTGAAAGTCAAGTATTTCATACATATACATATATATATATGAAATACTCGAGTTGGTGAATTCTAGCTGTAAATATACTCCTCCCTTCTTAACCACACCCCCAACCACGCCCCCCGCCCCGACCACGCCCCCAAACCCCCACCTCCCGAAATCGGAGGTCTCAAGGTTGGCAAGTATGGTCATTGCACCTGTGGATTCTTCGATGTCTGGCAGAAGAAAGTCCGACAAGCCAAGCCATGCCGCTCCAAGTCTCGTGCGTCTCCTGATCCGGATGTCATGGAGGTATCGGTCGTCGACTCGGTCCTTTTTAGGAGCATAAGTCGGAATATGGATGAAATGCGAGTAGACATTCTCGACAATCTTAAATCTGTAGTCAGAGGGGAGCTAGCGGCTGCCATGGAACCATTCAAGAGCATTCTCTCGTCCCATAGCTGGGCCATCGCTTGCCTGGAGCTTACTGCTAATTCTAAGTTGACCGCCAACAACCTAACTGCCACCGTGGATTGCCTCTCCAAAAATTGCAATGATCTCGAGAGCCACTCGAGGTGGAATAATATCCTAGTGGTGGGCCTCCCTGACTGCTGTGAGGGCCCCCCGTCCGACTGACTTCCTCGCTCAATTTTTGCAGGAGGTCCTGAAACATGGAGACAAGCCCATGTCTGACCGCGCTCACCGGACCCTCAAATGGCAAACCCCCTCGGCCGTTCATTGTACAAGTGATTATATTTAAAGTCTGGAACCAGGGTCTACAAAGAGGATTTGAATTTCCCCTGACTTCACCCCGGCTGTGGTGCAGAGGAGAGCTGCCTTTACTGCGGTGAAGAAGAGGCTGCATTTATGTCCCAACGTGAAGTTTAGACTTCTCTTTCCGGCAACGTTGCGGATCACTTCATCCAACAGCCAAACTCAGAGATCCGATGGTCCAACAGAGGCGGCAGACTTTGTCGACAAAAACAATAAAATGGGACTTGACCCAGATCCGATCTAGGTGGCATGCTAACATACTAGCAGGAGCTAGAAAACTACGGATACCAGAAGCGTAAGATATCATGCCCTTTTCATCAATTATGTTCACATTTATTCAGCTGGTATAGTTCCTGTGTTCTGTCAAAATGACTACTAAGTATTTTTTGATATTATCTTATTGACTAATTTGCCGGTTGTATATCGGTCTTATATGAACGCACATTCAATTGAAGGAATGGGTTTTGATGGGGGGCTGCAGTTGAACGGGTTGTTTACATCTTTTTGCTATGACCCAACCTAATCTAACAGCGACGTCCGGCGGGTGTGGCTTTAGGTTTACCAGTTTTAATTGCAAAGGTCTTAATAATCAATCAATCAATGTTTATTTATATAGCCCTAAATCACAAGTGTCTCAAAGGGCTGCACAAGCCACAACGACATCCTCGGTACAAAGCCCACATATAATCCTATAAAACGAGTAGAATTTACATTATCTCCGCCATCTCCGTCCAGGCATTTTTCTTGCAGGAGACTCATCTTAAACTTTCTGAATACTTGAGGAGAGTATGCATTGGACAGACTTACCAGTCTTCATTTTCAGTCAAATCAAGGGGAGTTTCTATTTTGCTACATAAATCTGTTCTTTTTGTACACTCAATAGTATTTCCGATCTTAATGGGAGGTTTGTTATTGTCACGGGCCAGATTTCCAACACCCCAGTAGCTCTCGTAAATGTTTATGCTCCTTTTTAAAACGTCTTTTTCTGAATCTCCGACTTGTCACTGTACTATTTAGTACTAGGAGGAGACTTTACTGTCAATGTGCTATTTAATACTAGGAGGAGACTTTAACTGTTGGCTTGATCGCTCATCACCCAAAACATTCCTTACCATCAAGGTCCTCTAAGGTAATTCCGTCTTTTATGGAAAAATTCTCTATTTCAGAGATCTGGCGTTCCTTTAACCCATCTAGAAGGCAATATTCTTTCTTCTCTAACGTTCATCACACTTTCACCCGCATTGATTAATTTCTAGTTGATAACAATTTACTCTTTTATATCTAAATGCAAATATGATGCAATTGCTATCTCTGATCATGCTCCAATTTTGATGGATTTTTTCTTTAAAAACCTGACAACCACAAGTGCGCCATGGAATCTAAATATACACTTACTTTAAAATGAGGACTTTTGGGATTTTGTTTTGCGGCAAAATAGATTTTTTTGTGCTCTTGAGGAAGACTCCCGGGATGTCGGCCTCTGTACTCTGGGAGGCGCTGAAGGCATATATTAGGGGGGAGATAATATGCTATACAAGTTATGAGAAAAAAACTCAGAAAGAATAAATTGACGAATTTGACACAACGCATATCCCTGTTTGATAACTTGCACTCTACCTCTCAAAACCCAGACACTAAGCAAAGGCTCTCTCTCCACAGGCAGAATTTGATGTCCTTGCGTCCGTGCTACTGAACAAATACTCTGTTCGAGATCTCAGTTCTATGAACATGGCGATAAAGCTGATAAACTATTAGCTCATCAACTCTGCCAGATATCAGCATCCCATTATATTCCGCAGATTCAATCTGATTTAGGTATAGTTATGGATGTTCTTGAGATCAATAATGTATTCAAGAACATGCGTCCCTCTACTCATCTGCTCAATGTGTTACTCCTGAACTTGATATTTTTTTTGACAATTTTGGCATCCCCTCAGTTGATCAGTCTGCTGCGGTAGAGTTAGAGATACTAATTACTGCTGCAGAATTAAATGCGTTATCACTATAAAACGGGGAAATACCCGGTACCAGATAGCTATCTCGATTTTTTCAAAAATGTTTGACATAAGCGGCAGCGCTTCCCCCTGAGCCCATTGCTTTTTGCTCTTGCCATCGAGCCTCTGTCAATAGCTCATACTTGCCAACCCTCCCGGATTTTCCGGGAGACTCCCGAAATTCAGCGCCTCTCCCGAAAACCTCCCGGGACATATTTTCTCCCGAAAATCTCCCGAAATTCAGGCAGAGCTGGAAGCCACGCCCCCTCCAGCTCCATGCGGACCTGATTGACGTGTCAACAGCCTGTATTCACGTCCGCTTTCCCACAATACAAACAGCGTTCCTGCCCAAACACGTTATAACTGTAGAATGATCGAGGGCGAGTTCATGGTTTCTTATGTGGGTTTATTGTTAGGCAGTTTCATTAACGTCCTCGCAGCGCGGCAACAACACAAAACGACAGCAGTCATGTTTTATTCTACCGTAAAGCAGTTCGTCTGCCGTAAACAGCAATGTTGTTGTAATTTATTGAGTTGGAGGCAATAACCAGGCGAGGTGATTAAGTACGTCTCTTTACTGTAGACTTCAGAACAGACTCACACACTTGACGTCAGGTGCGCAACACCACGTAAATCGTTGGCCAACCAAAAAGTAACCCCAGTACGCTATAGCCAACCTTCACCAGGAGATGGCAACAGACAAACATACATCACTCTATTACATTCCTCCCCTTTTAGAATTGTAGAAGTTACTCAAAATAAATAAACAACCCAACCAAAAAATGCAGCAGCTCAATTAAAAAACCATACTTAAGCCACATTCTTTTTTTTTTTTTTAGTACTGAACTCTTAACCCTCATTTGTAAACAATAACATGCTTATTATACAAACAGTATTTGTACACCTTTAACACAGATTTTTATACTGTCTTCAGAGATTCAGTTTTTTTGGTGGTACTCGAAACCTTTTTGGGTACCTGCGAAAGGGTGTTCAGCATGGTTAGAAAAATAGTGACAGAGAATAGAACAAGGATGGACAATTCAACCCTTAACTCAACAATGAGTAGATAAGTGTTATGTGTGTGTATATGTGTAAATAAATGAACATTGAAATTCAAGTATTTATTTTATATATATATATATATATATATATATATATATATATATATATATATATATATATATATATATATATATATATATATATATATATAATAAAATAAATATATATATAGCTAGAATTCACTAAAAGTCAAGTATTTCAAATATATATATATATATATGTATATATATATATGTGAATTATAGCTGTAAATATACTCATCCCCTCTTAGCCACGCCCCAACCACGCCCCCGCCCCACCCCGACCACGCCCTCCACCCCCTGAAATCGGAGGTCTCAAGGTTGGCAAGTATGCAATAGCTATTTGTACCAACCCTCTTATTACGGGCATATGTGGACACAATGTGCAGGTGAAGGCAAAGAAAGGCAACTTTATTTATTTAGGTGAAAGTCTCTCTATGCAGAGGACATCCTCCTATATTTCTTCGACATCTCCGTCTCGGTCCAGGCTACTTTAAGTACTGTCCAAGCTTTTGGACATGTGTCTGGTTACAAGTGAACTTTGGGAAAAGTGAAATGTTTCCTATAAATTGTGCTGCTAAGAAATATCCTCTGCATAGATTTCCCTTAAAAGATTTCCTCACAAAGTTTCACATACTTGGGTGTCCAGGTCATAGTTACATTTTAAGAGCTTTAAAAATCCAACTTTGTTCCACTGTTTTCCAGAATCCGGGCAGATTTTGATTGGTGGTCCTTACTTAATTTATCTACAGTGGCTCTTGTCAACTGTTAAAATGAATGTACTTCCGCGTTTTATATGACTTTTTCTCCCTCAGTCCTTTTACCGTAAATTAGATAGTCAGATTTTAGACTTTATTTGGAATTAAAAAACTCACGATAGTCAGATTTTAGACTTTATTTGGAATAAAAAAACTCACAGGTTACATTAACATTATTTGCAGAGACCCAAATCGTCGGGAGCATTACCACTACCAAACTTTAGATTTTACTACTGGGACACCAACATTAAAACTCTTAAATATTGGCTGCAATATGAAGCATTTGATCCCTCTCCGTTATGACTGGTTATGGAGGGTAACTCAACTAAACCAGTATCTCTTAGGGCTCTGGTTCACTCTCCCATCGACTCTTCTAGTTCCGCTTTTACGAGAAATCCAATTGTAAAAACCTAACTCAGAATGTGAGTTCAGTTTAAGCGCTATTTTGGCTTACAGACTATTTCTAGTATTGCACCCATCACTGCTAACCATGATTTCCGTCCCTTTCTTGTCGATTGTGCCTTTAAATCAAATCTGGGGATCAACAGCATTTAAGATTTATACATTGACAACAATTTTGCCTTTCTCTAAACTCAATAAACAAATGTTTAAAAATATAGATTTAACATTTAGATTTAGATTTAACATTAGGTTTACACAATGAGTTTATTTTAGATTAAAATCAATTATTGATTTACTTAATTCTGTCCCATTTGACATCTGGACGTTATATCTTTTAATAAAAAGTATATCTATAATTAACATTTGATTGTAATGTGATTCTGCAAAAAGAACCAACCTTTCTGTTAACCTACATAGCTCAGGTCAATGATTTTGAATTCGACTGGAGGAATATTACCCTTCCTTTTGGCAGAATAAGAACACTTTAGAAATCACTATAGCTTTGGCCTTGGTTCTGCTCGAAGAGATACAAAAGATGAGCTCACCCTGTTATCTATGCACTCTCACACACATATATTATTATCTCCAGTTTAATGTGTCATGAAGTACCAGGTGAGGGAGACAGTGGAGAAGATGTGTGCTATTCCAACAAGGCGAGGCAAGAAAGGAGGCATAGGCACAAGAGACGGACAACCATTTTACCGAATGCTCCGACCTTTAGACAGTTCGGTTGGCTGGTATTCCTTTATCTGTGGAATAAATTGTTAAACTTCATTTCTAGCCTCAAAATAAAAAGATCTGGGTGGACTCTTCGTCTTCCCACCCAAAGGGAGGTTCCTAAAAATTCTGACGATGACTGACATATAAAAAAGCCAATGAAATTGTGGAAACACAAATAAGACATAGCATATGTCATAAAAGCAAGGAAATCCTCCATAGTGGTGGTGGAACCACATCATAGCATGAGGAATCTAACAAGCACGAGGAAAGAATTGTATGTCTTACTATTAAAATGGACTCTATGGCTCATTCAGTATTTGTCCATGCAATATATTAGTCCGATTTCTCAAATAGTTTAGCTCTAAACAAGCCTCCTACAAGCCATGGAAACACCTTAAAGGGGAACATTATCACAATTTCAGAATGGTTAAAACCATTAAAAATCAGTTCCCAGTGGCTTATTATATTTTTCGAAGTTTTTTTCAAAATTTTACCCATCACGCAATATCCCTAAAAAAAGCTTCAAAGGGCCTGATTTTAACCATCGTTATATACACCCGTCCATTTTCCTGTGACGTCACATAGTGAAGCCAACACAAACAAACATGGCGAAAAGAACAGCAAGCTATAGCGACATTAGCTCGGATTCAGACTCGGATTTCAGCGGCTTAAGCGATTCAACAGATTACGAATGTATTGAAACGGATGGTTGTAGTGTGGAGGCAGGTAGCGAAAACGAAATTGAAGAAGAAACTGAAGCTATTGAGCCATATCGGTTTGAACCGGATGCAAGCGAAACCGACGAAAACGACACGACAGCCAGCGACACGGGAGAAAGCGAGGACGAATTCGGCGATCGCCTTCTAACCAACGATTGGTATGGGTTTGTTTGGCATTAAAGGAAACTAACAACTATGAACTAGGTTTACAGCATATGAAATACATTTGGCAACAACATGCACTTTGAGAGTGCAGACAGCCCAATTTTCATCAATTAATATATTCTGTAGACATACCCTCATCCGCGCTCTTTTCCTGAAAGCTGATTTGTCCAGTTTTGGAGTTGATGTCAGCAGGCCAGGGAAGCTAGGGTCGATATTCTTCTCTTGATCATCTTCGGTGGCATAAGGGACGGTGTGAACCAAGACATCCAGGGGGTTTAGCTCGCTCGTCTGCGGGAACAAACTGCCGCCATTGCTTGCCGTGCTACCGAGGTCCTTTGTCCCTGAATTGCTCACACACTCCGGCAGATTCAATGGGGGTCTGGCGGCAGATTTCTTTGACTTTATCGTTGGAAATGCATCTGCTTTGAGTGTCGCAGGATATCCACACATTCTTGCCATCTCTGTCGTAGCATAGCTTTCGTCAGTAAAGTGTGCGGAACAAACGTCCAATTTCTTGCCACTTTCGCATCTTTGGGCCACTGGTGCAACTTGAATTCGTCCCTGTTCGTGTTGTTACACCCTCCGACAACACACCGATGAGGCATGATGTCTCCAAGGTACGGAAAAACGACAAAATCGGAAAATAACAGAGCTGATTTGACTCAATGTTTGAGAAAATGGCGGATTGCTTCCCGATGTGACGCGAATATTAGAAAGGCGTTTAATTCGCCAAAATTCACCCATTTAGAGTTCGGAAATCGGTTAAAAAAATAGATGGTCTTTTTTCTGCAACATCAAGGTATATATTGACGCTTACATAGGTCTGGTGATAATGTTCCCCTTTAATCTGACTGTGTTTCGTTTTGGAAAAGTTGGACAAACACACCTGCATTATGCGATCTCTCGAGAGGGTTTGTGCCGCCAACCAGGACACTTCATATTGTGAATGCGCCAGTCTCAGTGTCCGCTTAATTCGGACTCGCGAACGAAATAGGAATGAAAGTAAAGAAAATGAAGCAGATATATTAAAGGCAAATAATAAAGCGTATTCAAACCTCTTCATACTGCATTTGTGGACTCCCAACTGATTAGCAATAGCTCTGTATTCCACAGAATCGGCAAGATAGTACGGAACATTAGCAACAGTATCAGTCCGGGCACAAACAGTCTTTTCCTTTGGATTTAAAACTCCTTTCATGAATCCACACAGCCTTTTGAATAAACTCAGAGACATTAAAAAGTTTGGTTTGCATGAATTGTCCGTCCGAAAATTCCTTCGAAAAAAAACTCTCCCACAAGTGTTTCTTTCCTTTGTTCCAGGGTCTGCCCCAGCACATTCTTGGTAGTAATGTCATGTTCGTAGCGCAGTCCAAGATACTTCTTGATACTCTCTGCTATTTAACATCAGCATAGCCATTCGAGATGTAATATTTGTAATTTGTGTCAATATTGTCATTGACATCATGTACAACAATTCATAAGGATCCGCGGAGGTCTCGTGTGACGTCATAGGTCAACCGGAAAAGAAAAACATGTATCCGTGCTGAAATGAAATAGCGCCACCCGATGTACGGGAGACACACGGCGTATGACCAATAACCGCATTAGAGTGTGTGCATGGATACTTGGACTTCACACGTAGGTGTGAAAATACATGAATGCATGGAAACGTAGTGACTGTTTCTTTTGTTTTCAGGATAGTTCACAAAATAAGTTGAACCATGCAGAGCAAGACGTTGCTCGTCATGGCCTACATCCGCTTGGCCTTCATCTTTGGAATCATTGCCATTATGACCTCTCTCCCCTCGGCCGTCATGATTGGCGTCATCTTCATCCCAGCATCCCAAGCTGGCATCTTTCCGTCTTGGATGGAGAAATACTTCCCTTCATTTTATGTAAAACTAAACTTTTACACTTCATTTGCATGCATGAATGCTGAATACTGGACCAAGTTGACACACAACCTTTCCTCCTACAGAATAGACAGGCTACTGAGAACTTGAACGAAATTGAGGTAAAGAAAAACACATTTTTACACTTGGATAATAAAGCTGATCCTGATCATTTTCTCCTAGAAATTCAGGCCTCTGATGAAGACTGTGAAACAACGTCTGGACAAGATGGACCATCAGATTGCAGAAGCTGCGAAGGAAATTGAGGTAAAAACACATTTTTACACCTTATTTGATACATACATGAAAGAAATGGATGCAATTGACCATGAACATCTCGTCCCGCAGAGACTCGGACCAATTGTCGACACGCTGAACAAGAACGCCACAGACGAAAGTAAGTAAATGTATTAGGAATAAACTTGACCCATGACCTTGACCGCACATGTGTCATCCTGCAGCCAACGCTGCGGTGGTGTTCTCAGCATGGTTGGGAGATATTGGATGTACCTTTAAGGCCAGGAATGAGAATAGAGCATTGGTCTATAAGAATGTGCAGATTAACATGGGTGGCGGCTATGACGCCAAAACAGGTATGATGTCACCTCACGGCCAACTCGCGTGGTATTTCATGACATATGCTGTACTGTAAGAGTAGTGCTATAGACTATTCTGACTATGCTGACCTTTGAATCAGCACCGGTTCCTCTAACATTTGTATGATTGTCCTCCTGCAGGCGTTTTCACTGTCCCCATCAAGGGTCTCTACTTCGTCACCTTGACCTGCGGCACAACTTCTAAAAAGATTTACGCATGGGTGGCAAAGAACAACCAAAACAGGATGGTCGCAGTGGAGATCAGCAAAAAAAGTAAATGGAGAAGCGCTACCAACAGCCGGGTGGTGGAACTGGAGGTGGGCGACAAACTCCAGGTGTCCTTGTTAGTCGGCTGTTATATCTACGGCTACAATAAAGAGAGCACATTCAGCGTTTTTCTCATCAAGCGCACTTGAACTACAGGTGGGTGCATCGATCCTCATATTAGTATCATTGATATAGGGCACTATCAGATGGATCGTGGAGGGATGACATATCATTCAGTCCTCCTCTGTGTGCTCTACAGGTTGGTGCTTGAACCTGTGGCCACGTGTACATGGGCAAAATTGTATTAATCTGATAATAATCCGGATTTGAATGTTGCTATGTACGTATGTGGACCCTGAAAAAAATGATCTGATTATGACATGCATTTTCTTGCATCACACCTTAATTCGGAATACTTTACGTTGACATGCGCACCATATGCTGTAATAGTAGAGGTGTGTCAATGCTTGTGCTTTGACGCCATCTTTTGGACAAGTTTGCTCACTGCAGGTGCAGAAAAAGCAGTGACTTCTGCTGTAAACAAACATAGCTTTGTGCATTTGTCCGACCTTGTCACTGTATTTATTTATCATGCTTTTTTTCTGTTCACGACTTTTGTTTTACCTCTCTTTTTGAAATGGAGCTGTTCCGTGCCTTTTATGTTGCGATATGTACGGGTTGCCACCCGTCTTCATGTTACCACATTCTGTGTATGTGTCTTAGGCTCGCAGTTAGCACTTTTAATCGCTGTAAGGTCGTGAATAAAACAGCTCGTTAAGATGAAAACCGGATCCCCCTTTTTTGTTACATCGACACATGACACTCAAGGACATCCCAGCAGGCCCAAGACATTGATACAACGTTGATTATACATACATATCCTTTAGAACTGACTTTGAAACAACGTTGCAAAATAGTTGTAGTTGTAAAATGAGACAATGTTGATGTCTTTTATTTTGTTTAATTGTGTCCATGTGCGCATAGCTTGTGTGTTCACCAGCATCAGACAAAACTAGCCCTGGTGAATTAGTAGATTTTCTACTCGGCACTCACTTCGCCCTCCTTGAGTTGATTCGCGTTATTGCATGTGTGTTTGTTCATGCAACGAGTGGTGTTCCAACAGCGTATGATGCAATGAAACAGGGAGCATGACAAGCGACATAGTGAGTTGCAAGCTGTCCAACACACTCTTTTATTAAAAACCAATGTTCTATTTTGAGTGTTTAACTATAGTTACTGTTGGACTGTTGAATAGATACTAGTAGTACATTCATTCACCATTTGGAACTCTTCCTACCAAACATGTTGTCCTATTAATCAACAATTATGCCAACATATTGGAAGGCTATAGTATATAAAAAAAAATGTTTACCATATATTTGACAAGTACTGTCGGGTTTTTGCCATATTATATTTTCCTTCCAATACATATTTTTCCTGAGAAATATAAAATTATACTGGAGTGGACATGTTTTTGTATATAAAAAGTTAGAAGTATGCATGAACTTTGATAATAAACCCCCGATTAGTGAAGTATATCGATACCAATACAGACACCGAAATGTCTTGTTATGACCTGTTAGGCCAAGTCATTCCTTGTTTTGAGGGTGTTTCTTCAGTGTTTTGCACTCTTATTTTGTTTCCACTCTCTGTTGTGTATGTGTTGCCCTACAGTAACTTCACTCCTGCTTCTGAGGCCGTCGGTTTTCTTGACCTGCTTTGAAAAGCTACTTTTTAGTTATAGCTTTTAAGTACAGTATTTTTCGGACTATAAGGCGCACCTAAAATCTTTTCATTTTCTCAAAACTCGACAGTACGCCTTATAACCCGGTGCGCCTAATGTAAGGAATAGTTTTGGTTGTGCTTACCGACTTCGAAGCTATTTTATTTGATGTGGGATCTGAACCGAGGATGTCGTTGTGGCTTGTTCAGCCCTTTGAGACACTTGTGATTTAGGGCTATATAAATAAACATTGATTGATTGATTTGGTACATGGTGTAATGATAAGTGTGACCAGTAGATGGCAGTCACACATTACAAATACGTGTCGGCTGTAATATGATGGCAGTCACACATAAGAGATGCGTGTAGACTGCAATGTGACTCAAGTAAACACCTAAATTGTATATGTTCCATTGAAAATATAGAACATTACGCATGGCGCTCAAAAATCGATCAAAATGTTTTAGTACGATTTTGGTGAACTATGGTGGGCTTTCTCACTGGCACTCATCGAGGGCGGACGCTCCCCTTTCCTCTCCCTTATCTCTCCTGCTTGCTTCTTTGTCTTGTCTTGTCTTAACTTTGTTGTTGCCTCTTTTTGCACTGCTCCCCAAATCTAAACATTGGAACTATTTAACTGGCCTCAACAAAATTGACAAGATCTTGGGTTTGGGGGAACCTGCTTGTCGTGACAGCGGTTGTTGCTGGACACACGACGGACTCTTGGGAGAAGGAGTGCCGCGTGCCTGGCGACCCTTACAGCCGAGGACGTGAAGATATCTACCTATTCGGAATCATTACAACAGGACATCTGCTGATTGGAGTAAGTAAGTTGGTTTGTCGACAAATTGGAAGTTGCTGGCAGTCTTCAAAGTACCCCAAAGCTGCCACAAATGATTGGAGGATGCGGGGAGAACTGTAGACACTTGTGATTTGCATCACATCGGACTGTCTGCCCTGCAGGATTTTGAGGATCCGTCATAGACAATGTAGAGTGAAAAGCAAATGTTATTTTCACTCGCATACAAAACATTCTAACTTGGATTGTTTCCCTGGCTTCGAGACTCTCCCGAAGGACAAAGGGCAAAGACTCAACAAACTCCCTTCTTGTCTCTCATGGACACACACCTGTTGTTATTGACTTTGGACTGACTATCGGCTGCACAACATCAAGGCCGCGGAACAGAGACACACTGCAGGCTTACACACATGCATCCACAAAAAATATACGCCACACTCACATAACCCCCCCCCCCCCCCCCCCCAAAATCCAACGCCCTTGACGCAAATCCCATAGGGGTGATGGACGGATGGGCGGCGCCTGAGACTGCAGCCGACCACCATGGCCCCTCACTCCCTCTCCTCTGTTGCTAGATATCTCGAGATGTACGTTGTAATATGTATGTGTACAGCTCTGGTAATGGGTACATTCGCACCCACCTGCACAAATGTACTTCAAAATGTAACAATCAAAATAAATATGACTTTTCTTTTGTTTACTAGGGCATGCATATATAATATGCATTAGTTTGATCATTTAAAATCAACGATAATAAAAAGGAGATACTTGGAAATAGCATGAAAATGCCCCAAAAACTAGGAAAAACGCGATTCATAGCGTTACTTTTTGGTGTAACCATCATAAGCGTTCTGTTCAGGTATATTTCTTTTATATTTTGATTTATTTATGGATTACTAAATTGAAATAGGTATTGATCAATCTTTAAGCTGTGTGTATTTGATTTCAGTTTGCTTTTGACATCTTATTTAGAATTGTAGTTGAAACTTTTACAACCTTGTGTTGCGCTCATGATGGCGTAACCAAACTAGATGTCATTTAATGATCTTATTTTGAATATTTATTCCCTTTTTTTACATTTAGTATATTCAAATATTCATTTATAAACATTGAATACATTTCAAATATCAATAAAATGCAATTGCCTTCATCTTATAGGGTAATGTTTAGTTACACCAAGTCATGAGCGTAACACTAAGCATCATCACTTTGACTTGTAATACGGTATCTCTAATTTTGGTGGTGGTTTAGGCTTTTTTCTTTTTGGAACATGTACTATACATATAATACAATAAAATCCCATATAAAATTATGTTTCTAGCAATACTTTAATTTTGCCTTTGAAAGTAACACTCCAATGTCCATTAGTGGAGCATTATATGTGCTTTACTATGGAGGTTTTTTTTCCCACTCTACAGGCTGGGACCCCTTAGGAGCCCAGTCTAGATTGTATTTTTGTTTACTCATCCTACCCCAGCGTTGACCTTTTTCCCATCTTTTACGGGGGCGCCTTGTGGCGACCCATCAGCGTTCCTGTTCTGTAACCCTGTACATTGTTTGTCTAATCTTGAACGGGTTTGTGCTGAAAACAAAGTTTCGTTGTACTTGTGCAATGACAATAAAGACCGACCTACCTACCTACCTATGAAGCCGCACCGCTTGATGGATTGTACTGTGCTTCAACATACGAGTATCATTATGGTGTGTGCATAAGGTAAGACATATTATCTGGCGTTTTGTTTCACAATATTATGCAAAAGCAACTTTTCTTACCTTCTGGTACCTGTTGATGTGTATTTGGGATCTGCGTAAGTCCTAAAAATTTGCGCGTGTCCGCCCTTGTAGTCCGTGACGACTCCGTAGTCGACAAGCTTCTTTTTCTCTATCTTGTTATGGGACATTCATCCTGCGCTGTTGCCATTCCTAATATAAAGTAGTGTAAAGATATTATATCTGTCAGTAAATTCACCATGAATACGCTAAAACATACAGGTGTAGTGAGATTACATTATTCACCCAAGGAACTTCAGTTATTAGAGAATTCCGGTCGGATGTTTTTTCACGGACCACATTGTTTTTTGCACTAGTGAGCCACGGATGAGGAGATTCTGCTCCGTTATTGATTTAAGTAAAGTCTGAATGTCATTAAAACAGTTAGCTCCATCTTTTGACACTTCTTCCACTCCCGTCCTTGCACGCTACACCGGTATAACGTATTATTACGCTACACCAGGTATTATTATGGTGTCTGTATAAGGACCCCAAAATGGCATTTTTTAGACAGCATTATCTGGCGTTTTGTTTGACAATATTATGCAAAACTAACTTTTCTCACCTATTGGTACCTGCTGATGTGTATTTGGGATCTGCATAAGTGCCGAAAATGTGCGTGCGTCCGCCATTGTAGTCCGCGCCATAGTCAACAAGCTCCTTTTTTCTGTCCTCTTGTTGTTGGGCATTCATCCTCTGCTGTTGCGATTACTATTATAAAGTAGCGTACAGTTCTAACTTTTATCTGTCAGTAGACTCGCTATGGAAGCGCTAAAAACTATTGGTACAACAAAGATGACGGGGAGAAGACGCTGCCGAAGGTGAGCCACGTAAATAAGACCGCCCAAAAAACGGCGCATCCTGAAGCGACTGTCAGAAAGCGGCTTGAAGATGATCTGTAAAACATAATCTATGCAACATTTTCTTCAAATAACCACCATTACATGTTATGTAGACCCCGAGGAAGTGTTTTACATTTAGAAAAAATAATAATATGACCCCTTTAAAGGCCTACTGAAATGCGATTTTGTTATTTAAACGGGTATAGTAAGTCCATTCTATGTGTCATACTTGATCATTTCGCGATATTGCCATATTTTTGCTGAAAGGATTTAGTAGAGAACATCGACGATAAAGTTCGCAACTTTTGGTCGCTGATAAAAAAGCCTTGCCTGTACCGGAAGTAGCAGACGAGTAGCGTGACGTCACAGGTTGTGGAGCTTCTCACATCTGCACATTGTTTACAATCATGGCCACCAGCAGCAAGAGCGATTCGGACCGAGAAAGCAACGATTTCCCCATTAATTTGAGCGAGGATGAAAGATTTGTGGATGAGGAAAGTGAGAGTGAAGGACTAGAGGGCAGTGGGAGCGATTCATTTAGGGAAGATGCTGTGAGAGGCGGGTGGGACCTGATATTCAGCTGGGAATGACTAAAACAGTAAATAAACACAAGACATATTAGCCACAACACAACCAGGCTTATATTTAATATGCCACAAATTAATCCCGCATAACAAACACCTCCCCCCACCCGTCCATACAACCCGCCAATACAACTCAAACACCTGCACAACACACTCAATCCCACAGCCCAAAGTACCGTTCACCTCTCCAAAGTTCATACAGCACATATATTTCCCCAAAGTCCCCAAAGTTACGTACGTGACATGCACATAGCGGCACGCATGTACGGGCAAGCGATCAAATGTTTGGAAACCGCAGCTGCATGCGTACTCACGGTACCGCGTCTGCGCATCCAACTCAAAGTCCTCCTGGTAAGAGTCTCTGTTGTCCCAGTTCTCCACAGGCCAATGGTAAAGCTTGACTGTCATATTTCGGGAATGTAAACAATGAAACACCGGCTGTGTTATCCGGCACAACAGACGGGGTGCATTCTACGGCGGGGGTGCGTTATCCGGCACAACACCTGCCGCAATACACCGCTTCCCACCTACAGCTTTCTTCTTTGCTGTCTCCATTGTTCATTGAACAAATTGCAAAAGATTCACCAACACCGATGTTCAGAATACTGTGGAATTTTGCGATGAAAACAGACGACTTAATAGCTGGCCACCATGCTGTCCCAAAATGTCCTCTACAATCCGTGACGTCACACGCAGGCGTCATCATACCGAGACGTTTTCAGCAGGATATTTCGCGCAAAATTTAAAATTGCACTTTAGTAAGCTAACCCGGCCGTATTGGCATGTGTTGCAATGTTAAGATTTCATCATTGATATATAAACTATCAGACTGCGTGGTCGGTAGTAGTGGGTTTCAGTAGGCCTTTAATGTGCCTTATAATCCGGTGTGCCTTTTGAATGAAAATACCCCTGACTAGACCCGCTCATCGGCAGTGCGCCTTATAATCCGGTGCGCCCTTTGGTCCGGAAAATACGGTATAGCAAAGACTCAACAATGACCAGTTTTCTCCCACAAATGTGATGTACAAACTCTTTTGGTCGAAGGTTTGTGAGGGGGAAAAAGAAGGCCACATGCATCTTGACGTCGATGGCAAGGCACTCAGCACTGTGCAGCAATTAAATTTTAATGAGGCCTCTTCATTCGGCTCAACTGCGGCATATTCGGATGTTAATGTGCAGACACTCCCGTGCTTCCCGTCACCTCCTGGCTTTTTCCCTGGCATGCGACGCCCAACACGCAACACGAGATGATGTAATAATAATAGTCATTTGGCGCAATGAATTCCTGTACAGATTTTTGCTCTTGAGTTTTGCAAGATGGTGGTTTGTTTTTAATTCATCAAGTCGAAGGGAAACCGTTATGCTTCTTTAAACCTCTGCTTTCTTGCAAAGACACCAATAGAGAGAGACTACAGAAACGCAAACAGCTGCTACCGCTTGATAGTATTTCAGTATAACATCATGATGCATAATTACCGTACATGTTCGCCAATGTGATAATCTGCAGCAGTCTCCTTGTGTTAATTATGAGCTAACAGCTTTTGACACTGATTTGATTATCTCTAGTACAGTACAGTACATCCATGACTGCAGTAGATTAGACTGCAGTATTTCCTAGTGCAGTGTTTTTCAACCTTTTTTGAGCCAAGGCACATTTTTTACGTTCCACCAGCAGAAATCATTAAAAAACTAAACTCAGTTGACAGTAAAAATTTGTTGCCGCAAGTGTTGGATATGACTTTAAAGCATAACCAAGCATGCATCAATATAGCTCTTGTCTCAAAGTAGGTGTACTATCACCACCTGTCACATCACACCCTGACTTATTTTGACTTTTTTGCTGTTTTCCTGTGTGTAGTGTTTTAGTTCATGTCTTGCGCTCCTATTTTGGTGGCTTTTTCTCATTTTTTGGTACGGTATTTTCCTGTAGCAGTTTCATGTCTTCTTTTGAGCGAAATTTCCCGCATCTACTTTGTTTTAGCAATCAAGAATATTTCAGTTGTTTTTATCTTTCTTTTAGGGGACATTGTCGACTGTCACGTCATGTTCGGATGTACACTCTGGACGCCGTCTTTGCTCCGCAGTAAGTCTTTGCTGTCTTCCAGCATTCTGATTTTGTTTACTTTGTAGCCAATTCAGTTTTAGTTTCGTTCTGCATAGCCTTCCCTAAGCTTCAATGCCGTTCCTTAGGGGCACTCACCTTTTGTTTATTTTTGGTTTAAGCATTAGACACAATCACGTTATAACTGTAGAATGATGGAGGGCGAGTTCTTGGTTTCTTATGTGGGTTTATTGTTAGGCGATTTCATTAACGTCCTCCCGGCGCGGCAACAACACACAACAACAGCAGTCACGTTTTCGTCTTATCGTAAAGCAGTTTGTCTGCCGTAAACAGCAATGTTGTGACACTCTTAAACAGGACAATACTGCCATCTAGTGCATTTGATGAAAGCACTTTTGTGCGTGCCACACAGTAATGCATCATCAGAGAGGGTGTTCAGCATGGTTAGAAAAATAGTGACAGAGAATAGAACGAGGATGGGCAATTCAACCCTTAACTCAACAATGAGTAGATGAGTGTTATGTGTCTGTATATGTGTAAATAAATGAACACTGAAATTCAGGTATTTATTTTATATATATATATATATATATATATATATATATATATATATATATATATATATATATATATAATAAAATAAATATATATTTATAGCTAGAATTCACTGAAAGTCAAGTATTTCTTGTATATATATATATATATATATATATATATATATATATATATATATATATATATATATATATTTATATATATGTATATATGTATATATATATATATATATATATATATACATATATACATATATGTATATATATATATATATATATATATACATATACATATATATATATATATATATATATATATATATATATATATATATATATGAAATACTTGACTTAGTATTTCTTATATATATATATATATATGAAATACTTGACTTGGTGAATTGTAGCTGTAAATATACTCCTCCCCTCTTAACCACGCCCCCAACCACGCCCCGCCCCCAACCACGCCTCTCGCCCCCGCCCCCTCCCGAAATCGGAGGTCTCAAGGTTGGCAAGTATGGCAACATTAAAATAGAGTAGCGTAGTAGGCCTAAGTATTCATTAAAACAAGACAGAGGTTTTATTTTTAGCAAGTATATTTAATATGTTTGGCACTCGCAGTTGGAACAGTAACACTGTCTGAATATTCAATTAAGTGATTCTTTGGCATACCACCAGATCAGAGGTTGACAACCCAAAATGTTGAAAGAGCCACTTTGGAGCAAAAATACAAAAAATTATCTGTCTGGAGCCGCAAAAAATTAAAAACCTTCTATAAGTGCTACAACGAAGTCAACACATGATATAAGTGTCTATATTAGTAGCTATATTAGCCTACTATCAAAATGATACCGCTAGCCTAAATAGTATGTTAGCATCGATTAGCTTGCAGTCATGCACTGACCAAATATGCCCGATTAGCACTCCACACACGTCAATAACATCAACAAGACCTCACCTTTGTGCTTTTATGCACAGCATTAAACGTTTGGTTGTCAAAATGAGACAAAGGAGTGGCATAAACACGTCTTTCTGTGGCATCGTTGAAGAAAGTTATACATGTAAACAAACGACAGTGAGTTCAAGGATCGCCAAAATGAGTAGGACAAAACAGCGCTCGCCAAATACTCTCATCAGTGGAGCATGTTTAATATAAACAGTGGGATTTCTAACAATTAGGAAGGTTTGTGTCATGTTTGTCCTCCTATAGAAACACTATTGAAACAAAAATAGATATTTTCCCCCGTCTTTTTACATTTTCATACATTTTTGAAAGAGCTCCAGGGAGCCACCAGGGCGGAGCTAAAGAGCCGCTGGCTGCAGACCCCCGCACTAGATAGAGCCCATGTACCACAGGTTGAGAATAATTACTGTAGTGCACGGGTGTCAAACTCGAGGCCCGGGTGCCAGTTCTGGGCCGTGAAAGCTTGGAAATAATTTGCGTCAATAAAGTACCTTATTTTTTCTTACGAAATGTATTCATTCTTTCCAATCTGACAGAAAAAAATATACATGTACTACATGCAATTGAGTATATTTAAAACATTAATATACAACCATTGTGTTGTAATGCATTCAAATAATTAATTATATATTCATTTTATATTATATATTAAAAATACATATTTAAATATCTGCTTGACTTATGATTTCAAAGCAAGTTATCCATTAACAATTTTAAAATAACTTGATTTTACGAAAAAAAAAAAAAAAAAAAAGGCAGCTGAGTCGCCAGAATTTTTACTGTAAAAAAGTGTGGTACTGTTTTTCCATTTACAGTAATACACAATAAAAGTAACAACTGTAGATTTTACAGTAAACTTCTAGCGACTGCGCTGTCAGGTATTATCGTAAAATGCTGTGGACATTCAGACTTTTATGGTCTCTGGACTAAATCGCAAATTGGATAACATCTTGGAGAAGCTGTCTGCTATGCCAGGGGAAGTTATGATCAGTTTGAGGACCAGGAATGGACGGAGTGGTAAGATGGTTGCTACTAGACTTCCCAGAGAACTGCGGTAAAGAAGCGTCAAATTCCTTTCCCGTCTTTCAGGGACACACACCTATTGTTTGTTGACTTTCGTTGGACTGACTGGCTGTGTTGTTGCGAAAACACTCTGGGAGAGCACCAAGACCAGAAAGTAGGCGACGTAACCCACCCTCTACATCCCACGGCGTCGTCGCTTCACCTCCTGCGGAATGATGGCGCCGATTTTGGGCCGGGTGTCCGCCCGCGCCACCTGTATCGAGTCCAGTAAGAGCTGAGTTTGTGGTTTTTTCCCTTCCTTTTTTATGAGGTGCAGCAGTATTCCTGTTTGGTATACCCTGTCTATTTTATGTCTGTTCTGGGCAGGCCCGGCCCTAACCAATCTGGCGCCCTAGGCAAGATTTTAGGTGGCGCCCCCCCCCCCTCACAAGAAACCGAATAGCTTTATCTTTGACCTTTTTTTTTTTTTTTTACTTACAACTATACCTAATATATAAAGGGGTGGACAAGTGATTATTACCTGCAGGGCAAACATTAGCTAACCAGAAGGCAATAACAATGTAAACAAAAAACACCTGCTTAAAAGATCTAATACCTGAGGAATGTAAGGTGGGAGTACAGTAATTACCTAACGTTACATTATTATTTTCCATAACAATTTAGCCCCCTCCACAATATTAACCCGACGTTAAAACAGAACTAGCTATTTATTGATTAGCAATTGCCGAATCATGTAACATTAGCTTAATGCTAACAAGCCAGGTTACTATCACATTCTGTAACAGACAAATAATTTCATGTAGGCTAACGTTACCTACCTGCTACCTCTGTCTTTTCTCGTTTCTACTCCTCTTCTTTTCTCTTTTTTCTTCCTTGGGCACCTGACAGTTTTGGCCGTTTTGACATCTTGTGTTGATTTTTTGATGTGGTGACGTCCAAAAAGAGTAATGATACGGTAAGGGAGATTGGGGGTGGGGGGGGCGTAATGTTGTAACAAATAATATTTCTATTAAATAGGCTTTACTTTGCATTTTAATTAACGTGGGATTATTTTTTGTATTTAGAAATAATAGTACCAACTTTCTTTCTTTTTTTTTTTTTTTCTCCAACATTTGTGGCACTGGCGTGGCGCCCCCTGATGGACGGCGCCCTTAGCATTTGCCTATACGGCCTATGCCACGGGCCGGCCCTGGTTCTGGGGCAGGTTGTCCTGAAAACAAATTTTAACTGCATTAACACAAAGTTATCTTCCATTTCATGGAAATATTGAAAAAAAATATCTATAATTGGAACTTTGTACATCATTTTAATGTTTGAAATCAAACGTTATCATCTGCTCCAGTGGCGCAATCGGTTAGCGCGCGGTACTTATAAGACAGTAACCTGCAGAGTGATGCCGAGGTTGTGAGTTCAAGCCTCACCTGGAGCATACGTCTATTTATTGGCACTGTCAAAGTGCCTTTGAGCAATGAGCAGAATTATATTGACTCAGCTCAGCAGTACCGTCATTATTCTCCCTTTCACAGTCATAAGTAGTTTTGCACCATTTTTCTGGATACGATCAGTGTTTCAAGCCAGAAAAAAGATAGATAGTACTTTATTGATTCCTTCAGGAGAGTTCCCTCAGGAAGGGCACTTATCATGAAAATAATTAATAAAACTATAATGATAAGAATCACAGCAGGATATTTTCCAACTTGAATGCGTTAGAACTGAAATGATCAAACTGAATAATGAAATACTTGTGTACCGTTTGTTTGTTTTTTCACTGTTTTATAACAAAGTTGGATCAAAAGCGGTGTCACACTATTACACTACACATATACCTCCCCAGTCTGCCATACTCACAAGACATTAAAACAATGTTGAGAACTTGTTCAATTAGGTCCTGATGTTGAGCAACTCAAACAATAACGTTGAAACAACATGCTTTTTGACGACTTTTAATCAATGTTGGGTTCTGACGTTGTTTTGACCTTTGAATTTTGGTCATTTTTTCCAACCAATGTTTTACAATTGTCATGATCCGTGTTCCGGATTATGTTTTTGTGTTTTCTGTTAGTTTTGGACTCCTTTAGTTCCTGTTTGTGCACCTCCCTAAAATTGTTTTGGTTGCCATGGTTGCTAATTATGTTCACCTGTCTCTGATTAGTGTTTGGCCGCTCACCTGCTACCCGAGAACTAATCAGAGGCATTATTTAAGCCTGCCATTGCTGGTCAGTCGGCCTGGCGTCATCGTTTCATGCAATGCCATAGTTTATGCTGCTTGTTCGCTTCATGCCGTGTCCATGTGAGCTTTATTTGCTTCATGCAACCCTGCTACATAAAGGGGAACATTATCACCAGACCTATGTAAGCGTCAATATATACCTTGATGTTGCAGAAAAAAGACCATATATTTTTTAACCGATTTCCGAACTCTAAATGGGTGAATTTTGGCCAATTAAACGCCTTTCTAATATTCGCTCTCGGAGCGATGACGTCACAACGTGGCGTCACATCGGGAAGCAATCCGCCATCTTCTCAAACACCGAGTCAAATCAGCTCTGTTATTTTCCGTTTTTTCGACTGTTTTCCGTACCTTGGAGACGTCATGCCTCGTCGGTGTGTTGTCGGAGGGTGTAACAACACGAACAGGGACGGATTCAAGTTGCACCAGTGGCCCAAAGATGCGAAAGTGGCAAGGAATTGGACGTTTGTTCCGCACACTTTACCGACGAAAGCTATGCTACGACAGAGATGGCAAGAATGTGTGGATATCCTGCGACACTCAAAGCAGATGCATTTCCAACGATAAAGTCAAAGAAATCTGCCGCCAGACCCCCATTGAATCTGCCGGAGTGTGTGAGCAATTCAGGGACAAAGGACCTCGGTAGCACGGCAAGCAATGGCGGCAGTTTGTTCCCGCAGACGAGCGAGCTAAACCCCCTATCGACCCTAGCTTCCCTGACCTGCTGACATCAACTCCAAAACTGGACAAATCAGCTTTCAGGAAAAGAGCGCGGATGAGGGTATGTCTACAGAATACATTAATTGATGAAAATTGGGCTGTCTGCACTCTCAAAGTGCATGTTGTTGCCAAATGTATTTCATATGCTGTAAACCTAGTTCATAGTTGTTAGTTTCCTTTAATGCCAAACAAACACATACCAATCGTTGGTTAGAAGGCGATCGCCGAATTCGTCCTCGCTTTCTCCCGTGTCGCTGGCTGTCGTGTCGTTTTCGTCGGTTTCGCTTGCATACGGTTCAAACCGATATGGCTCAATAGCTTCAGTTTCTTCTTCAATTTAGTTTTCGCTACCTGCCTCCACACTACAACCATCCGTTTCAATACATGCGTAATCTGTTGAATCGCTTAAGTCGCTGAAATCCGAGTCTGAATCCGAGCTAATGTCGCTATAGCTTGCTGTTCTTTCCGCCATGTTTGTTTGTGTTGGCTTCACTATGTGACGTCACAGGAAAATGGACGGGTGTTTATAACGATGGTTAAAATCAGGCACTTTGAAGCTTTTTTTAGGGATATTGCGTGATGGGTAAAATTTTGATAAAATCTTCGAAAAATTAAATAAGCCACTGGGAACTGATTTTTAATGGTTTTAACCCTTCTGAAATTGTAATAATGTTCCCCTTTAAGTCGTTTGTTTCATGCCAAAGTTATGTGTTTATTTCTTGTCCATAGTCCATGCTAATAGTAGCATTAGCTTCGAGTGTGACTTGTTTTCCGTTTTTTTTTTGGACTACTTTGATATTTTGTGAAATAAATAATGTTCCAACCTGCACGCGATGTCCGGAGTGGTCCGTCTGCATTTCGGGAGAACGAACCCCGCGGCAAGCTGCGACCCAAACGTGACAACAATACAAATACAACGTTGAAACAACATGCTTTTTGACAGCGTTTATTCAGTGTCAGGTTGTGACGTTGATTTGACCATTGAAACTTGGTAATTTCCCGACCCAAAACGCGGATCCAAGTTTAGACATCAACATCAACTTACAAATACAACTATATTTCAATGTTGTTTAGAAGTCAAGTATAAAGGACATGTATGTATAGTCTAAGTCAGTGGTTCTCAAATAGGGGTACGCGTACCCCTGGGGGTACTTGAAGGTATGCCAAGGGGTACGTGAGATTTTTTTTAAACATTCTAAAAATAGCAACAATTCAAAAATCCTTTATAAATATATTTATTGAATAAATACAAAATATGAATGTAAGTTCATAAACTGAACATCAAATCAAGTAGGCTATTCCATTCATTACCATAAACCCAGAGTTTCCCCCATGCCATGATGGTTTGACCCTCACTAAAATGTCTGTCAAAAAGAACTGTGAAAAGAAATGCAACAATGCAATATTCAGTGTTGACAGCTAGATTTTTTGTGGACATGTTCCATAAATATTGATGTTAAAGATTTCTTTTTTTGTGAAGAAATGTGTAGAATTAAGTTCATGAATCCAGATGGATCTCTTTTACAATCCCCAAAGAGGGCACTTTAAGTTGATGATTACTTCTATGTGTAGAAATCTTTATTTATAATTGAATCACTTGTTTATTTTTCAACAAGTTTTTAGTTATTTTGATATCTTTTTTTCTTAATAGTTCAAGAAAGACCACTACAAATGAGCAATATTTTGCACTGTTATACAATTTAATAAATCAGAAACTGATGACATAGTGTTGTATTTCACTTCTTTATCTCTTTTTTTCAACCAAAAATGCTTTGCTCTGATTAGGGGGTACTTGAATTAAAAAAAATGTTCACAGGGGGTACATCACCATACTTGCCAACCTTGAGACCTCCGATTTCGGGGGGTGGGGGGGCGTGGTGGAGGGGCGTGGTTTGGGGCGTGGCTAAGAGGGGAGGAGTATATTTACAGCTAGCATTCACCAAGTATTTCATATATATATATATGTATATATATATATATGTATAAATGTATATATATATATATATATATATATATATATATATATATATATATATATATATCCGGAAAATATGCAAACAAAACTGTGTTTGGATAATTGATACTTCAAACTTGCATAAATAAATATTAAGGAATATAACATAACTTGGCTTCTGAGAGCTTCAAAATGCAGTGAATAAAATGCTTATATGTATATATATATATATATATATATATATATATATATATATATATATATATATATATATATATATATATAAAACAAATACTTGACTTTCAGTGAATTCTAGTTATAAATATATATTTCTTATTGTATATATATATATATATATATGTATATATATATATATATATATATATATATATATATATATATATATATATATAAATATATATATATATATATATATACATATATATATATATAATAAATACTTGAATTTCAGTGTTCATTTATTTACACACATACTTGTTGAGTTAAGGGTTGAATTGTCCATCCTTGTTCTATTCTCTGTCACTATTTTTCTAACCATGCTGAACACCCTCTCTGATGATGCATTGCTGTGTGGCACGCACAAAAGTGCTTTCATCAAATGCACTAGATGGTAGTATTGTCCTGTTTAAGAGTGTCACAACATTGCTGTTTACAGCAGACGAACTGCTTTACGGTAGACGAAAACGTGACTGCTGTTGTTGTGTGTTGTTACCGCGCTGGGAGGACGTTAATGAAACTGCTTAACAATAAACCCACATAAGGAACCAAGAACTCGCCCTCGATCATTCTACAGTTATAACGTCATTGGGCAGGCACACCGTTTATATTGTGGGAAAGCGGACTCAGGTCCGCAAGGACCTGAGTCCGCCTGAATTTCGAGAGATTTTCGGGAGATAATTTGTCCCGGGAGGTTTTCGGGAGAGGCGCTGAATTTCGGGAGTCTCCCGGAAAATCCGGGAGGGTTGGCAAGTATGTACATCACTGAAAAAAGGTTGAGAACCACTGGTCTAAGTTGTATCAATGTATTGTGGCTGCTGGGTAAGACTTACATTTCATCTTAATTTTTAAGATTAGAACTGAAACAGAAATAGTGAACTTGTCTAATTTGTCGTTAAATAATTTTCCTCCCCGCGAAAGGCACAAGCGGTAGAAAATGGATGGGATGGATGTCAGGGTGGATAGCTTAGTGCCGAGGTGTCCAAACTTTTTCCTCTGAAAAATCAAATCATCCAGGGGCCATTTTGATTTATTCATTATCAAAACCATTCATCCATCCATCCATTTTCTACCACTTGTCCCTTACTGGGTAACGGGGGTGCTGGAGCCTATCCCAGCCGCACAAGAGCGGAAGGCGGAGTACACCCTGGACAAGTCGCCACCTCATCGCACGGCCAACAATACAATATATATAGTGTTTGGGTTTTTTTACCTTTAGGGCTCACCTCACATCTTCAGTCATAAAAATTTTCAAAATAAGTCCTTTTTTTTTTTTTTTTTTTTTAAATCATGTTTGATGACAATAAAGCGTTGTATATGTCGATATAATTTAGTTTGCTGCTAGAATAAAACCCTGTTTTTTATATGGCAAAAGCACAAAATATGCAATACTTTCCTCCAAAAAAGTTTTTAAAGTGGAATATTTAATGTGAAGTAATTGGAGCCCCAAATACTGTAGGTCAATAATTCATCACAACATTGATATACATCAATGAGTTAAAAAAAATAAAAAAATAAATCAGACTACAATTCTCAAGGAGCCAAAAGGAGCCAAATCATACAATTATTATTTTACTTTCAACGCTCAAATCTCTAGATCAACTTCAGATCTATCCGTTGATTATAAGTTTTTACTATTTTTTTTAATGTTTTTTGTTTGTTTTATGCCTGTTTTGTCAACTTTGTTTTTTATGGCAAACACACAAAATATACAAGATTTCCACCCAAAATTTTTCAAAGTGGAATATTTGATGTGAAGTAATTGGAGCCTTCAATCGGTCAATAGTTCATAACAACATTGATTTTGATTCATCATTATTTGTTGAGCTAAAGTTTAAAAGAAAAAAAACAGTCTGTTAGTAAGTGGTCAGAGGAGACGTGTAGTAAATATCGGCTCCGATAATCGCTCCGGCAATAATCAGTCGATCTCTAATTACTAATCATCAAATTTAAATAGTGATATATTTTGGACCTTTTGCAATCAACCATTGTCCAAACAGAGCAGCCTGCATGTCAAAGTTAGACATATGACATTTTAGCTGCCAAATTTTCCAACCCTTGACAAGTCATATACAAAATACTAAATGTATTCAGGTACAATTTATTTAACTATCTTACTGACATGAGATGACATCCTTTGCAGTGACCTGAGTCATTTTTTTTTTTAGATAAGATGAAGACAAGTCAACCTGACTGAGTCAAAATGACCCCGAAAACAATCCAATTGGTCTCCCATTGATTTTCAGTAAGTGGCTCCACTAAAAGGTCCTCAGCCTTAAATTCGTCAAATACTTTAATATTTATAGCTTTTAGAGAAACTGAGGCCATCCGTTGTGAACATAGTCAAAATACTGTCGCTCTCAATATGATGCAGTACAGTTCTACTACCACTGCAACCTACAACCACACACACACAGAGGCACCTGGAGAGCACAAACCTAGGCCAGGCCATACCTCCCAATAGTAAAAAAAAAAATCCTGAATTGGTGAGTTTCACCACCCCCAAAATCTAATTATTTTGGCCAGCTAGACCTCAGTACTGTAATGAAGATGTTGACCACAGGGAGTTTGCAATAATTGTAATAGTTTGTCCATTTTGATGCTGCATATACAAACCCCGTTTCCAAATGAGTTGGGAAATTGTGCTAGATGTAAATATAAACGGAATACAATGATTTGCAAATCCTTTTCAACCCATATTCAATTGAATGCACTGCAAAGACAAGATATTTGATGTTCAAACTCATAAACTTTTTTTTTTTTTTTTGCTAATAATAATTAACTTAGAACTTCATGGCTGCAACATGTGCCAAAGTAGTTGGGAAAGGGAATGTTCACCACTGTGTTACATGGCCTTTCCTTTTAACAACACTCAGTAAACGTTTGGGAACTGAGGAGACCAACTTTTGAAGCTTTTCAGGTGGAATTCTTTCCCATTCTTGCTTGATGTACAGCTTAAGTTGTTCAACAGTCCGGGGGTCTCCGTTGTGGTATTTTAGGCTTCATAATGAGCCACACATTTTCAATGGGAGACAGTCTAGTACCCGCACTCTTTTACTATGAAGCCACGTTGATGTAACACGTGGCTTGGCATTGTCTTGCTGAAATAAGCAGGGGCGTCCATGGTAACGTTGCTTGGATGGCAACATATGTTGCTCCAAAACCTGTATGTACCTTTCAGCATTAATAGCGCCTTCACAGATGTGTAAGTTACCCATGTTTTGGGCACTAATACACCCCCATACCATCACAGATGCTGGCTTTTCAACTTTGCGCCTATAACAATCCGGATGGTTCTTTTCCTCTTTGGTCCGGAGGACACGACGTCCACAGTTTCCAAAAACAATTTGAAATGTGGACTCGTCAGACCACAGAACACTTTTCCACTTTGTATCAGTCCATCTTAGATGAGCTCAGGCCCAGCGAAGCCGACGGCGTTTCTGGGTGTTGTTGATAAACGGTTTCTGCCTTGTATAGGAGAGTTTTAACTTGCACTTACATATGTAGCGACCAACTGTAGTTACTGACAGTGGGTTTCTGAAATGTTCCTGAGCCCATTTGGTGATATCCTTTACACACTGATGTCGCTTGTTGATGCAGTACAGCCTGAGGGATCGAAGGTCACGGGCTTAGCTGCTTACGTGCAGTGATTTCTCCAGATTCTCTGAACCCTTTGATGATATTACGGACCGTAGATGGTGAAATCCTTAAATTCCTTGCAATAGCTGGTTGAGAAAGGTTTTTCTTCAACTGTTCAACAATTTGCTCACGCATTTGTTGACAAAGTGGTGACCCTCGCCCCATCCTTGTTTGTGAATGACTGAGCATTTCATGGAATCTACTTTTATACCCAATCATGGCACCCACCTGTTCCCAATTTGCCTGTTCACCTGTGGGATGTTCCAAATAAGTGTTTGATGAGCATTCCTCAACTTTATCAGTATTTATTGCCACCTTTCCCAACTTCTTTGTCACGTGTTGCTGGTATCAAATTCTAAAGTTAATGATTATTTGCAAAAAAAAAATGTTTATCAGTTTGAACATCAAACATGTTGTCTTTGTAGCAAATTCAATTGAATATGGGTTGAAAATTATTTGCAAATCATTGTATTTCGTTTATATTTGCATTTAACACAATTTCCCAACTCATATGGAAACGGGGTTTGTATACCAACATCTAGTTTCCATTATTTTTAATTCATGTCAATGACCTTTTCTTTATAACTTAAATGGAATTGTGCACATAATTACAAACAACATTACACACAAACTAGGCACCACGGCACCGATGTTATAAAATAAATATACAATCTATTACATAGTTAAAATGTTCAGAATTAATTGGATCTATTACACAACCCAAAACCAGTGAAGTTGGCACATTGTGTAAATCTTAAAATAAAAACAAAATACAATGATTTGCTAATCCTTTTCAACCTATATTTAATTGAATAGACTGCAAAGACAAGATACTTAAAGTTCAAACTGAGAAACTTTTGTTATTTTTTACAAATATTAGCTCATTTGGAATTTGATGCCTACAACATGTTTCAAAAAAAGCTGGCACAAGCGGCAAAAAAGACTGAGAAAGTTGAGGAATGCTCATCAAACACTTATTTGGAACATCCCACAGGTGAACAGGCTAATTGGGAACAGGTGAGTGCCATGATTGGGTATAAAAGCAGCTTCCATGAAATGCTCAGTCATTCACAAACAAGGATGGAGCGAGGGTCACCACTTTGCCAACATATGCCTGCGCAAATTGTCAAACAGTTTAGGAACAACATTTCTCAACGAGCTGTTGAAAGGAATTCAGGGATTTCACCATCTACGGTCCGTAATATCATCAAAAGGTTCAGAGAATCTGGAGAAATCACTGCACATAAGCGGCAAGTCTGTGACCTTCGATACCTCAGGCGGTACTGCATCAAAAAGCGTCATCGGTGTGTAAAGGATATCACCACCTGGGCTCAGGAACACTTCAGAAACCCACTGTCAGTAACTACAGTTTGTCGCTACATCTGTAAGTGCAAGTTAAAACTCTACTATGCAAGGCGAAAGCCATTTATCAACAACACCCAGAAACGCCGCCGGCTTCGCTGGGCCCAAGCTAATCTAAGATGGACTGATGCAAAGTGGAAAAGTGTTCTTTGGTCTGACGAGTCCACATTTCAAATTGTTTTGGAAACTGTGGAAGTCATGTCCTCCGGACCAAAGAGGAAAAGAACGATCCGGACTGTTATAGGCACAAAGTTGAAAAGCTAGCATCTGTGATGGTATAGGGGTGTATTAGTGCCAAAGACATGGGTAACTTACACATCTGTTCCCTCAGCTGTTGACTTTATAAATTAGCTTCTTAAACAAGCTTAGCTGCTATGTAGTCACTGTAGTGGGAAGCGACGTGTGATGATTAGTTTTTATTGTATTTCAACTGTTTTTAGTTCAATGCCTTCATGATGGTTTGTATGTTGTATGTATTTTATGTATTTGTACCTTGTTTTTGCTGTTGTACCTTGTCTTTAATGACTACTGCTGCAAACCAAATTGCCCCTCGTTGACAATAAAGATTTTCTAAGTTTAAGTCTAAGCACCCCCCGCGACCCCGAAAGGGACGAGCGGTAGAAAATGGATGGATGGATGATCTAAAAACTGACATTGATTACTGCACTTTGATAAACTTGAAGAACCATCTGCAGGCTAATCATATAAGCAACAGTGAGTCGGCCTAAACTAATATTTCCAAATGACTCATACTGTACTGAATTACTGTTACTCATACTTGCCAACCTTGAGACTTCCGATTTCGGGGGGTGGGGGGAGGGGTTGGGGTGGGCGTGGTTGGGGCGGGGGCGTGGTTAGGGGCGTGGTTAAGAGGGGAGGAGTATATTTACAGCTAGAATTCACCAAGTCAAGTATTTCATATATATATATATATATATATATATATATATATATATATATATATATATATATATATATATATATATATATATATATATATATAGTCATGTATTTCATATATATATATATATATATATATATATAAGAAATACTTGACTTTCAGTGAATTTGTCACACCGCGGTGAGGGATGTCTTGTCTTGGTTTTTTCTGTCTTGTGATGTGCATGTTTTAGTTTGAAAAGTAACTCTCCTCTCGTTTCAGGTCACTTGCCCTTCCTTTTGTGTCATCAGTCTGACGTCATCCCGATTCCCTGATTGTTTCCACCTGTTCCCTATTACCCTCATGTGTCTTATAAGCCCACTCCTTCCTTTGTTCTGTGCCAGATTGTTTCGTTTATTCGTGCTCTCTAGCATCCATGTTCCTGTCCATGCCTTGTCTTGCCTTGCCTCGTCTTGTTATTAAGTTCCTTGATCTTGAATCCCTTCGTTGCTATTTTGAGTTTTTCCTTTCTTCCTCCTCAGCAGAGTGATTTTTTGTTATTTAGTTTATTCAGCCGAAGTGGTGAGTTTCAGTTATTTTTTATTCTTTCCTCAAATTTTTGAGTGACAATTTTTGTTAATATTTTATTAGATTAGTTAGTGTATAAATTTTCATAGCTATTGGTTTCTTCCTCCTGTTGGAGCGTTTTCTGTTTATACATTTTATAGCATATACGGCGCCAATTATAGTTCGTCTTTGCTTTTGTGTTTTCCTCCGTTCGGAGTGATTTTTGGTTGTTCCTATTTTTTTGGAACCTTTTTGCCGATTAGTGTTTGGTTAAAATAAATATTGTTATCCTTGACTTTGGAGGTGAAAGGAAGCTGTCAAAATAAAAGCCTGTCTAAATTCCCTACTCTGTATCTGAGTCCTATCCTTTTACCAAGCCTGACAGAATTCTAGCTATATATATATATATATATATATATATATATATTTTATTATATATATATATATATATGTATATATAAATAAAAGAAATACTTGAACTTCAGTGTTCATTTATTTACACATATACACACACATAACACTCATCTACTCATTGTTGAGTTAAGGGTTGAATTGTCCATCCTTGTTCTATTCTCTGTCACTATTTTTCTAACCATGCTGAACACCCTCTCTGATGATGCATTGATGTGTGTCACGCACAATAGTGCTTTCATCAAATGCATTAGAGTCTGGAATCTTCCATCTCTCCCTAGCATGGCCCAAAACCGGTCAATCTTTGCTTCCTGATGAAAATCTTCAGTGTCAAGCACTTGGTAGTCCACTACTTCTTCCCGGAGGCTATCCAGGTCCAATCGCAGCTGCGGCTTGGAACTTACAAGCTGTTATGAGAGTAGCGTATGTGTGTGTGTATCCCTTTAAAAGGTGAGCATGTGAGGTGAGTGATGTCAGTGGGTGTGTGGGCGAGAGAAGAGATGGAGCGGTAGCGTGAGTGCGGGCGGCGACTAGTTTGTTTTGTGTTGGATTGGCTGTGTGCAAGCAATCAATATAGCAAGATTTGCAACTAATCGCCGGACTCAGGCAGGAAAGGTGCAACAAAGCGTATTTCTTCATCTTACTCGTCGTCGGCATCGCCATGGCTGTATTTTCCTCGTTCTTCTGCTTCGTCTCCCAGTTGTGCACTGCACTCTCTAAAAGCCGTATAGGTTATTGATGTTATAGATGGCAGTATTGTCCTGTTTAAGAGTGTCACAACATTGCTGTTTACGGCAGACGAACTGCTTTACGGTAGACAAAAACATGACTGCTGTTGTTGTGTGTTGTTACCGCGCTGGGAGGACGTTAATGAAACTGCCTAACAATAAACCCACATAAGAAACCAAGAACTCTCCCTCGATCATTCTACAGTTATAATGTGATTGGGCAGGCACACTGTTTATATCGTGGGAAAGCGGACTCAGGTCCGCATGGAGCTGGAGGAATCGTGGCCTCCAGCTCCGCCTGAATTTCGGGAGGTTTTCGGGAGAAAATTTGTCCCAGGAGGTTTTCGGGAGAGGCGCTGAATTTCGGGAGTCTCCCGGAAAATCCGGGAGGGTTGGCAAGTATGCTGTTACTATTAAAGACAGTAGAGAAGGAGCAAGACTGCTTACTCTACCTCTACTTTTGCAGTACCCATAGGTGAGTTTTCCCGCCAATCTAGAATAAAACTTGTTTTTTTCTTCATGAGACCATTTTAGTCACATATTATTCAACATATGAAAAAATGCTTAATTTCAGCTAAAATAATAACACACAGTAAGGTTAGGGTGAAATGTACTTATTGAATTATTCATCGAATGCAGGTCTTGTTGTGAATTTAGTTTCTGAGATGCTCTGCAATAATAAATAATTAATGAAAGTGCTTTCAAGGCAACTTCAAAGATGTGTTGTCTCTTATACTTTATATTTTAGTTGACAAAATGTATTGTAATTTTAGTGGAAAAAAACTGGTGAGGAATTTAGTCGACTAAAACTAAATTCATTTACATGACTAAAATTATATGACTAAAACTAAAATACCTTTTCGTCAAAAACTATGACTAAAACTTAAACATGCTGTCAAAATTAACACTGGTCGGTGGTATGATCAAATAGAAACCTACTTGTTTAACAAGTGTCAAAATGTTCTCAAACGAAGACAATTTAATTATGTGACACGACACCAGCACATCCGGCTGTTTGAGACAACTGGTAAGCAGAAACCTCCTAAAACAGTTGACTAAAATATTGATCTTTTGTATTTCTCTATTGATCCTAATAACCCCGAGTGATCATTTAAACATATTAAAATATTGCCAACAACACTGAATAGCAGTGGAAATGTGTAGTTATCTGCTAGCTTATTAGCATGTAGCATTCTCTTCTTCTACTGTATTTACATTCCCACATAGCAAAACAACCTGAAATGACCACAATCGCCCCCTAGTGTACGAGAGGCACACTGCATATGGCCAACAGTCACATTAGAGATAAGAGAATGGCAACTACAACTCCAAATGTAGGTATGAAAATAGAAGAAACTGAATTATTTGACGAATCGGACTAATTTAGTGAATAGAAATGTACTAACTGTAAAAAGTGACATGACGTCAGACAAGGCAACACAAATCTTCAATGATTACTTTCAAACTAGTGAAAATAACATTTATATAATGTGCTGTCGTCTGTGTCAGTACAGACATTTTCAAATTTTAACCTACAAGAAGTCCACTTATCACAAGAGAAAACATGCTGCAGTAAATTGTTTATTAATTATATGTTTTACACACACACACTCACATCAACTACAATTGTAGTCCAAAAAAGAGCTACTAAATAAAGCAAAAGTTACTCACAAGTTACTCAATACTTGAGTATTTTTTTCCTCACAATACTTACTTACACTTACTTTAGTAAATATTTTGATGACTACTTTTTACTTTTACTTAAGTCATTGTATTTCAAAGTACTCTTACTTTAGCACAACTTTTGGGTATTCTAACCACATCTGTATGCTGTATTAACCTGTTTCCAAAAAAAAAAAAAAAAAAATTAACAGTAAAATACTAACAGCTGTGGTTGCCAGGAATTTACCATAATACCACATTAGGACCAATTTTTGTGTTGCCATTTAGCCTATCCTCAGGTGCATGTCTTTGGAGGTGAGAGGGAGCCGGAGTACCCGGGTAGAACATGCATACTCCATACAGAAAGACCCCTAGACTGGGTATCGACCCAGGACCTTCTCACTATAAGGTACCACTGCGCCACCTTGTCACCAATACTGGCATCTGCAAAATGCCTGGGTTTCCAAGACAGGTGAGTGGTACATGAGGATTGTAACTTGAAATAATTTGTGCAACCTTTCACTGGACAACTCAACATGGCTTTCCGCAACATGTTCCTTCAAGTGAGCTATTAAAAATTAGCCTTAAATGCTCCATATCTGTTAAATTGCTGCTTTCAGACATTTCCAACACACCTATAAACACATAGCGTGGTTCATTTCCATGTAGTTTGCAATGAAGCACATAGACATAACCCCTCGATGTCTGAAACGACTTGCCACAAAAATACAAGAAAACATGTTGTTAGTCAAAAGTGAACTAGGCTAATGCTTTAACACAAACCCCTAAAACAATTAAGGTATGCTCTAAGTTTAAATGTACAATCTAGAAAATATTTAATTAGACAGAATAATACCGTATATTTTAAAATATGTGCATGCTTGTGAGATTACAGTATTTGCAAATACATTGCACAATTGTTCATTATTTTCACAGTAAAGTCATGTGTTTTCTACATATTATAACCATAGTTATGTACTGTTTCTTAGTTTGCAGGAATCCACTGCATTTACTAACATGGTAAACTATTTTTGATTTTACTGTGTTTTACAGTTGCTATTTAACAATTGCTTTCTGTAGTTTTACAGTCATTTTTTACAGTGTGAATATAAAAGCAAATGACCAAATTAGAGCCACTGGATATGTGTACGCTTCATAATCTGATCAGTTGACTAATTGTTAAAATAATTGATGACTCGTTGACGATAAAAAATAAAAAAAAATAGTTGCAGCCTTATTTGCCATAGACATGCTACTGAGTAGCATTAGCAATTCTACATGGCGATTTCAGCATCTCCAAATTTAGCAATGAAAACTACAACTAAAATGCACCTTGCAATCAAACAGCTTGTGTGTATTAAATACAATACTTATGGTCTAAACCAGGGGTGTCGAACTAATTTTAGATGGGGGGCCACATGAAGAAAAATCTACTCCCAAGTAGGCCGGACTGGTAAAATCGCGGCACGATTACTTAAAAAGACAATTTAAGATTATGTTCTTTGTTTAAAAATAGAACAAGCACATTCTGAAATTGTACAAATCGTAACGTTGTTGGTGGGTTTTTTTTACAATTACCTGTTGCGGTTAATAGTACATATACGTTATTTGTCGTCATTTATATTTTCTGAATAAATTATGTGAAAATGTTCATCAGTCAACTCATTGCTGGTAATTTTCAATCCATCAAGATAAAAAAAATTATATCAAAATCCAATTACAGTATGTTATTTATGTAGTTTGATCATTTTCCTCAACTGATGTACTCACATTATGTGGTTTATTTTGTACATATGTAGCATCATCTACAAAGACACAAATAATTGGTATTGTGACATCTAGTGGACACATTTAAAACAGCTGTTTATTTCATTAAAAATTTTCAGGTTAATCTTTATACTAAGCAAACTCATCCCGCGGGCCAGATAAAACATGTTAGTGGGCCATACGTTTGAAACCCCAGGTCTAAACACTTTGTAGGGCTCAACAAAAGAAAAGACTGCAACATTCAACTTAATGGCAAAGACTACTTGTGGTTTAGGCAAACACACTGTAGTCTGGACACTACTGCCATCTAACGTCTTGGAATTGCAACTGCATGCAAAGCCTACTGTGATACAGTACAGTATAGTCAGTGTTGGCGCTAGGAATTTTCAAAATGGGGTACCAGGGACCCTATCAAATCATCAAAATGGGGTCCTGAAGCCACTTTTCATTGAAGCTTCACTTCTTGGGTTTATTGCTCGCCATGCCGAAAATAATAACACGCGGGAGTCCTAATAACGGAAATGCAGTATTTGTGATCGATAAAACGGTGAATCAAAATTTAAGAAATTGTATCGGAAAGTGCGTTACTTTGAAGTGGGCCAATTATTAATAATTAATAATTTGACTCTGCAAATATAGACAAAACAAAACACCGGCAGAAAGCGATAATAGGTTAAAAAAAAGAAGAATAAATATCCGTGTCCCGGGGATGCACGGACTTCCGGAATTTCATTTCCTTTCTGATTTCAATGCGTAAAAAGACACAAAAAGTGCGTTAACGCCATCACTGATAGTACTTGCAAATGAGACACAGAAGTGTAAGAAAACAAGATAACAACTGGACAACAGGGCTCAATGTTAAATGTAAAAACTTTTTTTTTTTTAAGATAAACATTTCGAGAGGAGCCAGATAAGGTGGTTCGGGCATCTGGTCAGGATGCCACCCGATCGCCTCCCTAGGGAGGTGTTTAGGGCACGTCCCACCGGTAGGAGGCCACGGGGAAGACCCACGACACGTTGGGAAGACTATGTCTCCCGGCTGGCCTGGGAATGCCTTGGGATCCCCCGGGAAGAGCTGGATGAAGTGGCTGGGGAGAGGGAAGTCTGGGCTTCTCTGCTTAGGCTGCTGCCCCCGCGACCCGACCTCGGATAAGCGGAAGAAGATGGATGGATGGATTTATTAACACATTTGAACACACAGAATTACGGAAAAATAGTACCAGTATCGATTCCCAGCTACCAGGAATTGGTACCGTATCCATTCAAATGTAAAAAGGCACACGTCCTTTGTAATAATTGTAGCTTTTCTTTGTCTTGAGCCTGTCCTGCTAGAACTCTGTCACCTTCAGGATGTGTGAGGGCAAAATGAAGGTGAGCACATCCTGCATGCGCACACAAATCATCCAATGACATTCCAAACCTTGGCCTAGTAATGGCTGAAGAAGATGTCATCGTGATAAAGCCGTGATAAAAGAGTTTCATATGAATGTCTCCATCAGCATTGACGCCCGCGTAACACACACACACACACACACACACACACATGCACACACACTCAGTATTGCCATCCACACAGCACTGTCAGTCAATTTATTTTGCCCCCTTGTGCCTGAATATGATGTCAGATAGAGAGAGTGCCACATTAAAGTGTGGGCCTCCTCTCCTTCCCAAAAGTCAAAATGAGAGATGGACTTAGAATACAAATCAGGCAAAGATCAAATGAATGTTAAGGGTTGTGAGAGCCTTATCTCTCCCAGTCAGTCAGTTTGCAGTTTGTGCCCGCTTACAAAGACCTATAGGGAGGATGGTGACATTCATGCAACTCTCACTGCAGTGGAATATGTTTATTGCACACACTTTTAAGCCTTCCTTCAATTACTAAAAAAATTTTTTTCTAAATTGTACTCCATGTGGGCTGCGTCGCATTTGATATTTCACATTTGCTAATCCTTTTTTCTCCACTGCTGTCACTCAAAAACATTTCCTGAAGAGGAATTAAAAGTGGGACTGCTGTCGGAGGAGTTATTAAAACTGCCGCATACAGTAGAGACTTGCTTCTAAAAAAAATAACTACTGTAAGAATTTACCCAGAATTCACGGTGTTTAAAAGTATCTCTTAACGGTAAAATTCTGCAATTTAAATTTACTGTAATATTACAACAAATGACTGTAAAATTTACGATGCTCTCATATTTCACAGCAATTAAATGTTTTTTCAAGAGCAAAATGCTGTAATCATAGTCCATATTTCACTACAAATTACTTTGCATTCAAACAGATTCATCTCTGTTCCGTAGATTACTTTGCACACTCTTGTATGAGACGAAAAAATTACAACTGTGAAGTTACAGCATTTAGTTGTAATTTTATTGTCATAAACCAGGGATGCCAAAACTTTTTGACTCGGGGGCCGGATTGGGTTAAAAAAAATTAGCCGGGGGGCCGGCTTTATATATATATATATATATATATATATACATATATATATATATATATATATATATATATATATATATATATATATATATATATATATATATATATATATATATATATATATATATATATATATATAATCCGAGCACGATTATGTCAAGTTATCGATGGGAAAATGCATTTTTATGGTTTGCCTGAGCGGCTAGGAGACACCAAAAGTAACAAGTGGTAGAAAATAGATCAGAAAGGACGGATTAAAAAAAGTGATAATAAAAAAAAAATGTATATATATATATATATATATATATGTATATATGTATATATGTATATAAAATTATCAATAGTAGCCTCTCTTCTGGAATAGTTCCAGTAGAGTTTAAACATGCAGTGGTACGACCTCTGCTTAAAAAAACCCAGCCTCGACCCCTCTCTCCTCTCTAACTTCAGACCTATCTCTAATCTTCCATACATTTCCAAAATATTAGAGAAGGTTGTCTACAGTCAGTTGTTGCCCTTCTTAGAGGATAATGGTATCACTGAGCTGTTCCAGTCCGGTTTTAAAGCCCTCCACAGCACAGAGTCAGCGCTTCTAAAAGTTTTTAACGATATCCTCCTGTCCACTGATTCTGGTAAATATGTTGTCCTGGTGCTTTTAGATCTGTCTGCTGCGTTCGACACCGTCGACCACGCCACCTTAATCACTCGTCTTGAGAACTGTGTGGGCATTAAGGGCGCCGCCCTCAACTGGTTCCGGTCGTACCTAACCGACAGGAGTTTTTGTGTAAAAGTAGACAGTTTTATGTCGTCCACAGCTCCTTTACCACATGGGGTCCCCCAGGGCTCAATCCTTGCCCCAATTTTATTTGCGCTTTACCTTCTCCCCCTTGGTTCTATTTTTAGGAAGTACAGTATTGCATTTCATTTTTATGCCGATGATTGCCAGATTTATTTTCCCATGGCACAAAATAACACGGTTCAACGTCTTATTGACTGCCTGCACGACATCAAAGTCTGGCTTTCAGCTAACTTCCTGAGCCTAAATGAAGACAAAACAGAAGTTATGTTGTTCGGTCCAAGTCGCTCTCCCTCCCCCAACGTTGACCTCGGCACTCTGACCCCGTATCTCAGCGACTCTGTCACAAACCTGGGGGTAAAGTTTGACTCAGATTTTAAATTCGAAAAACAAATCAGCAGCGTCGTTCAAAAAAGCTTTTATCAATTACGCCAAATAGCGAAAGTGAAACCGCTTCTATCAAGACATGATCTTGAGAAATTAATCCACGCTTTTATCTCGACTCGTCTTGATTATTGTAATGCCCTGTATGTAGGCATTAGCCAGGCCTCCCTCGCCCGCCTGCAGCTCGTGCAGAACTCTGCTGCTTGTCTGCTAACACAGACCCGCAGACGTGAGCACATCACCCCTATTTTAGCGTCCCTTCACTGGCTCCCTGTGCGTTACCGAATACATTTTAAACTCCTTTTATTTGTTTTTAAATGTCTAAACAACCTCGCGCCAACCTATCTCTCCGACCTCCTTCAGCCTTACTGCCCCACCCGATCCTTAAGATCAGCCGATCAGCTGCTGTTGACGGTCCCCGACACAAGGCTGAAGCTTAGAGGTGACAGAGCTTTCGCCGTTGCTGCTCCCAAGCTCTGGAACGACCTACCCCTGAGTGTTAGACAAGCCTCCTCTCTTCCTGTTTTTAAATCTCTCTTAAAAACATACTTTTATTCCATGGCTTTTAACACTGAGTGATATCCATCCTGCAATGGCGCCCCATAATACACCTGCTGTGATCCTGTTTTTATGTTTTTATGTTTTTATTAATTCTATTTTAATTATTTATTTTTTATCGTGTTCTGTTTGTGTTGTGTTGTGTTTGCTCGGTACTCGTTTTATCTTTTAACCTGCTCATTGTACAGCACTTTGGCTACCCCTGTGGTAAATTTTAAATGTGCTTTATAAATAAAGTTGATTTGATTTGATTTGATATATATTTTTTTTAACTTGGGACTTCCCGCGGGCCGAAAAGAACCATCCGGATTGTTCTGTGATGGTATGGGGTTGTATTAGTGGCCAAGACATGGGTAACTTACACATCTGTGAAGGCGCTATTAATGCTGAAAAGTACATACAGGTTTTGGAGCAACATATGTATGTTGCCATCCAAGCAACGTTACCATGGTCACCCATGATTATATCAGCAAGACAAAGCCAAGTCACGTGTTACAACAGTGTGGCTTCATAGTAAAAGAGTGCGAGTACTAGACTGGTCTGCCTGTAGTCCAGACCTGTCTCCCATTGAAAATATGTGGCGCGATATGAAGCCTAGAATACTACAACCGAGACCCCGGACTGTTGAACAACTTAAGCTGTACATCAAGCAAGAATGGGAAATAATTCCACCTGAAAAGCTTCAAAAATTAATCTCCTCAGTTCCCAAACATTTACTGAGTGTTGTTAAAAGGAAAGGCCATGTAACACAGTGGTAAAAATGCCCCTGTGCCAACATTTTTGCAATGTGTTGCTGCCATTAAATTCTAAGTTAATGATTATTTGCAAAAAATATATAAGTTTCTCAGTTCAAACATTAAATATATTGTTTTTGCAGTCCATTCTATTGAATATAAGTGTAACGACGTGGTCGCATGGTGATGCGGGTGTGGTTCTCCCAAGGATGCAGACGGCTTCGGACACAGCTTGCAGGTAGGAAAATAATTTATTGAACATATAAATCGTACGGGGATCAAACAAAAGACGTGCAAATAGCAAAAGGCAAAAACAAAAGGACTAGCGTGGGAGCTAGCAGGCAAAATGGCATAGCGTGAAAAGCTAGCGGGAATCTAAGTTGTCGTTATCAGTTGTATGGGAACAAACTACGAAGCCAGACAGAGTGAGGCCAGAGCAAAGACTAAATAGCCCTCTGATTAGCGCCCGGGCAACAGGTGCGCGTCCCGAACACTAACCAGAGGCAGGTGCGTACAATCTGCCGTCATGGCAACAGAAACAAACTAAACTCAAGGTGCTGAAAACACGTGACACAAACATAAACAAACTCTGATCCGGGCAGCGGATCGTAACAATAAGTTGAAAATGATTTGCAAATCATTGTATTATGTTTTGATTTACAAATTACATCACTGGTTGTAGGTTTTGTATAAGTATATATATATGAAACACTGAAACATATAAAATATATAAATACAAACCCTGTTTCCATATGAGTTGAGAAATTGTGTTAGATGTAAATATAAACGGAATACAATGATTTGCAAATCCTTTTCAAATCATATACAAAGACAAGATATTTGATGTTCAAACTCAAAAACTTTATTTTTTTTTTTGCAAATAATAATTACCTTAGAATTTCATGGCTGCAACACATGCCAAAGTAGTTGGGAAAGGGCATGTTCACCACTGTGTTACATGGCCTTTCCTTTTAAAAACACTCAGTAAACGTTTGGGAACTGAGGAGACACATTTTTTAAGCTTCTCAGGTGGAATTATTTCCCATTCTTGCTTGATGTACAGCTTAAGTTGTTCAACAGTCCAAGGGTCTCCGTTGTGGTATTTTAGGCTTCATAATGCACCACACATTTTCAATGGGAGACAGGTCTGGACTACAGGCATGCCAGTCTAGTACCCGCACTCTTTTACTATGAAGCCACGTTGATGAAATAAGCAGGGGCGTCCATGGTAACGTTGCTTGGATGGCAACATATGTTGCTCCAAAACCTGTATGTACCTTTCAGCATTAATGGCGCCTTCACAGATGTGTAATTTACCCATGTCTTGGGCACTAATACACTTCCATACCATCACAGATGCTGGCTTTTCAACTTTGCGCCTATAACAATCCGTATGGTTCTTTTCCTCTTTGGTCTGGAGGACACGACGTCCACAGTTTCCAAAAATAATTTGAAATGTTGACTCGTCAGACCACAGAACACTTTTCCACTTTGTATCAGTCCATCATAGATGAGCTCAGGCCCAGCGAAGCCGACGGCGTTTCTGAGTGTTGTTGATAAACGGTTTTTGCCGTGCATAGGAGAGTTTTAACTTGCACTTACATATGTAGCGACCAACTGTAGTTACTGACAGTGGGTTTCTGAAGTGTTCTTGAGCCCATGTGGTGATATCCTTTACACACTGATGTCGCTTGTTGATGCAGTACAGCCTGAGGGGTCGAAGGTCACGGGCTTAGCTGCTTACGTGCAGTGATTTCTCCAGATTCTCTGAACCCTTTGATGTTATTACGGACCGTAGATGGTGAAATCCCTAAATTCCTTGCAATAGCTGGTTGAGAAAGGTTTTTCTTTAACTGTTCAACAATTTGCTCACACATTTGTTGACAAAGTGGTGACCCTCGCCCCATCCTTGTTTGTGAATGACTGAGCATTTCATGGAATCTACTTTTATACCCAATCATGGCACCCACCTGTTCCCAATTTGCCTGTTCACCTGTGGGATGTTCCAAATAAGTGTTTGATGAGCATTCCTCAACTTTATCAGTATTTATAGCCACCTTTCCCAACTTCTTCTTTGTCACGTGTTGCTGGCATCAAATTCTAAAGTTAATGATTATTTGCAAAAAAAAAAAATGTTTATCAGTTTGAACATCAAATATGTTGTCTTTGTAGCATATTCAACTGAATATGGGTTGAAAATGATTTGCAAATCATTGTATTTTGTTTATATTTACATCAAACACAATTTCCCAACTCATATGGAAACGGGGTTTGTATATAAATATATATATATATATATATATATATATATATATATATATATATATATATATATATATATATATATATATATATATATATATATATATATATATATATAGCTCTTTTTATTAGCAAATCTGTGTTATATGTGTTTTATGTTGCACGATTGCACCAAGAAAAATTCCTAGTTTGTGAACCCGTTCTCAAACAATGGCAATAAAAACTATTCTGATTCTGATTCTGATTCTGATATATATATATATATATATATATATATATATATATATATATATATATATATATATATATATATATATATATACATATATATATAGCTGTATATGTGTATATTGTATATACTGTGTATATATATATATATATATATATATATATATATATATATATATATATATATATATATATATATACAGTATATACAATATACACATATTATATGTAACAAAGACTTAATTTAGAGTTATTTGGACACTAGGGGAACATATTCTAAGTAACAAAGACTTTAGGATTAGGTTGGGGTTGTTGTAGTTTTGTGTTTTGCTATGTAAGAACAGACCATATTAATTAAGTGGTATTAAAGGGAGAATCATATACAACAACTTCCTTACTTAGTACTAATAAGCAATAATTTTGAGGTTATTGAGGGAAGACTCTTAGTTAATGGCTTACTGGTGGTATAATAATGCCATGCAGAATAAGGCATTACTTAATAATGACTAATTAAGACTTAGACTTAGACTTAGACAAACTTTAATGATCCACAAGGGAAATTGTTCCACACAGTAGCTCAGTTACAATGATGGAAAGTGTAAGGATGGAAAGGAAAATGCAGGTATAAATAGACTAAATATAGTGATATAAAATATAACATGCAGTATATACGTAATATTTACATAATATATGTACAGTGTATTATATATACTGATATATTATATTATATTGTGTCTATATCATATATACAATATATAACAATTACCATGTACAATATTACAGTATATGTGACAGCTGCAGCATAAAATAGAGAGTAAATCCAGCAGAAAATAGAAAATAGACATTAAAAACTGAGCCAATATGTTACTAATTTGCATGTTAATAAGCAACTAATTAATGGTGAATATGCTCCCCATACTAAAGTGATACTATATATATATATATATATATATATATATATATATATATATATATATATATATATATATATATATATATATATATAAATGAAACGTTAAAAAAATTACAAATTATTTTATTTTGTAAAACATATTTTTATTCTAAAATGTTCAAGAGGTGTACACAATTCCCGACAATATAAGGTATGTCGATATAGGTCTTGTAGTGAAACCCAAATACTGTATATTTATTATTATTATGACTTCCTCGGATTGTACATGGGTTTATGGCGTGTTGGCGTTTTGATTGGTCCATGTCGTTCTCGCTTTGTCTCGCGATACTAAAAAAATCCTTGCCCCTCACAGGCAGACGCTTCACTGCGCGTCTCCGCGGCCAGTCGCTGTAGTGCTGGAGAGGCGGCGTGACCACACTGTCCCTTCGATGGCTGATTCCGCCTTGGGTAAAGTGTGGATCTTTTAAACTCACCGCCAGACGAACACAAACTACCGCCAGCGTACCCGAGCACGACTAATCTCTGTGCCGCTTATCACCTTTAAATGCTGCAGGTAAGGTCGACAACAGTACGTGTGTTTTATTTTTTTGTATCGCTTCGTCTTGACAGACTAACAAGCAGAGCTAGCTGGGTCACACTTGTATTAAACGACCCCCCCCCCCCACCAAAAAAATAATATATTTTTAAAATCATATTTAAATATCGCCGGTTTTCTTCTCTTAAAACATCTTTTTTCTTTAACCACTTTACCGTTAATTCGTGTGCAACACCGTTGAGCGTGTGGGCTGGTGGAAGTAGAACTAGAAGAAGAATGCAGGAACTTCAAAGCTGGGATGCCCAAAGCCGCTGTTAGCTAGTATGCTAACGACACGTCTGCATGATGATAGTCCGCTTCACTTGCGTGGGAACCGTGTTCAAAACATAACCGTGCGATCATTTCTGCTTTTATTATTATCGGGGGAGGAGGTTTGAGCACTTTGTAGTTCAGGCTCCGTATCAAAAACTAGGTGAACTTAACGTCTGTTTACCTCCCCTTGGTGATGCATGCAAGCTACACCGGTGCAGCGGTCAAAAGTTCTCCACATAAATCACTTGATTGTTTACCCAAAATGCACAATCGGAATCAGAAATACTCTATTAATCCCCGAGGGGAAATTTATGATTTTCAGCACGGTGGTACAGGGGTTAGTGCATGTGCCTCACAATACGAAGGTCCTGAGTTCAATCCCGGGCTCGGGATCTTTCTGTGTGGAGTTTGCATATTCTCCCCGTGACTGCGTGGGCTTCCTCCCACCTCCAAAGACATGCACCTGGGGATAGGTTGATTGGCAACGCTAAATGGTCCCTAATGTGTGAATGTGAGTGTGAATGTTGTCTGTCTATCTGTGTTGGCCCTGCGATGAGGTGGGGACTTGTCCAGGGTGTAAGGCGCCTTCCGCCCGAATGCAGCTGAGATAGACTCCAGCACCCCCCGCGACCCCAAACGGGACAAGCGGTAGAAAATGGATGGATGGAGCACAATCCCATTCAAGATCAGACAAACATTGCCGCTGACGGGTCTGCCAACTTCCGGCACCCTCTTACAAAAAAAGTGAGAAACAGGTAGGGGTGAGGAAGAAAAAATCAGTCTAAGCATGGGCCCCTGGAGAGGGGGTCCAGACTGAGGCCAAGGGAAGATAAAAACCTCATAGCACACACAAGCATGTGTGTAAGAGGGAAACATCAAGCAACAGAGGACATTAAATACATTAAAAGAGCAGAGCTGATGCAACCAGACATTTCTACATACAGCTACAAAAGTAAAAAAAAACATATACACTGTAGTGGCCCCTGCGGTGTTCCACGCCATCGTATGCTGGGGGAGAGGGAGCATGGCTAGAGACAGGAGCAGACCCAACAAAGCAACCAAGAGAGCCGACTCCACCCTCGGCCGCCCACTAACTCTCGGCCAGTGTCCAGTCCGCATGGATGAGCGAGGATGCGTCTGAGGAGACCGAGGTGTCCGGTAAACGCTCATTCAGCCAAGACACTTTCAAGCCTGTCTGTCCCGGCGCTGAGCCGTCTCTCCAAACAGACTCTGGTGTGCCATCATTAACACATTATCATTACGCAAACCATGATGTAATTATAATGTAGGCAGGGCAAGGCAACTTTATTTGTACAGCACTTTTCATACACAAGGCAGACTCAAAGTGCTTCACAGACAACAAAGTGAAATGAAAGAAAATAAAAGCAAAATTAAAAGGCAGACAATAAAAATAAAAACAGTGCGGACGTTAAAAGATTCAAAGATTTAGCTGAAAGATAAGGCGAAGATAAAAGTTTTCAGTCTAGTTTTAAAAGTAGTCAAGAGTATGTAGGTGTACTATTGGTTGAATTCCTAAAATGCAGCTGATAGGCTCCAGCACCCCCCGCGACCCCAAAAGGGACAAGCGGTAGAACATGGATGGATGGAGTTATAACTTATTTATGTTGATATTCTCCCAGCATTTGTGAAAGTGTTGCAGCAGACGGTTAATGTTTTGCCCATTTTTTTAGTCCGATGTATTAGCTGTTTTGCTGTCCATAAGAGATTTACTAAGCCAGTGTTTTTCAACCACTGTGCCGCGGCACACTAGTGTGCCGTGCGATACGGTCTGGTGTGCCATGGGAGATTATGTAATTTCACCTATTTGGGTTGGGAAGGGTTAAAAATAGAGATCGGCCGATAAATGTGTTAAAATGTAATATCGGAAATGATCGGTATCGTTTTTTTTAATCGATTTTTTATTTTTTTATTTTAATTAAATCAACATAAAAAACACAAGATACACTTACAATTAGTGCACCAACCCAAAAAACCTCCCTCCCCCATTTACACTCATTCACACAAAAGGGTTGTTTCTTTCTGTTATTAATATTCTGGTTCCTACATTATATATCAATATATATCAATACAGTCTGCAAGGGATACAGTCCGTAAGCACACATGATTGTGCGTGCTGCTGGTCCACTAATAGTACTAACCTTTAACAGTTAATTTTACTCATTTTCATTAATTACTAGTTTCTATGTAACTGTTTTTATATTGTTTTACTTTCTTTTGTATTCAAGAAAATGTTTTTTATGTATTTATCTTATTTTATTTTATTAATTTTTTTTAAAAGTACCTTATCTTCACCATACCTGGTTGTCCAAATTAGGCATAATACTGTGTTAATTCCACGACTGTATATATCGGTTGGTATCGGTATCGGTAATTAAAGAGTTGGACAATATCGGAATATCGGATATCGGCAAAAAGCCATTATCGGACATCCCTAGTAAAGAATATTTTATGCAAACCAGTAACTGTAATCCGCAAATAAAATGCCGTTGTTGAGTGTCGGTGCTGTCTAGAGCTCGACAGAGTAACCGTGTAATACACTTCCATATCAGTAGGTGGCAGCAGGTAGCTAATTGCTTTGTAAACGTCGTATCTAATGCTTAAACCAAAAATAAACAAAAGGTGAGTGCCCCTAAAAAAGGCGTTGAAGCTTAGGAATGGCTATGGAAAACAAAACTAAAACTGAACTGGCTACAAAGTACCGTATTTTTCGAAGTATAAGTCGCTCCGGAGTGTAAGTCGCACCGGCCGAAAAGGCATAATAAAGAAGGAAAAAAACATATAAGTCGCACTGGAGTATAAGTCGCATTTTTGGGGGAAATTTATTTGATAAAACCCCAACACCAAGAATAGACATTTGAAAGGCAATTTAAAATAAACAAAGTTTAGTGAACAACAGGCTGAATAAGTGTACTTATATGACGCATAAATAACCAACTGAGGAACGTGCGTGGTATGTTAACGTAACATATTATGGTAAGAGTCATTCAAATAACTATAACATATAGAACATGCTATACGTTTACCAAACAATCTGTCACTCCTAATCGCTAAATCCCATGAAATCTTATACGTCTAATCTCTTACGTGAATGAGCTAAATAATATTATTTGATATTTTACGGTAATGTGTTAATAATTTCACACATAAGTCGCTCCTGAGTAGGGATGTCCCGATCCGATATTTGGATCGGATCGGCTGCCGATATTTGCCAAAAATTGCGTATCGACAAGGCATGGGAAATGCCGATCCAGATCCAGTTTAAAAAAAACTCCGGTCCGTGTTTTCCAACGCACGGATTTAAATAATACATTCCACTTTTCTGCTGCTCCGTAATTTCCGTTCCGCATTTTCCAGCACACCTTCAACACATCCACAGGTCTGTGAATTATCACGCAGTTGCTTTTAGCTGCTGGCATTACACGACAGGCTCTTCTCACTCTTTCCTGTGTCTCCCTCTCACAGACAGCAAGTGCACCTTCTTACACACGTCACATACTGTCACGACATACGTCACATACTGTCACGTCATACGTCACATACGTATACGTCCTCCCCGAGCAGAGAGGTAGCAGCATGGCTAACGTTAGCTGTGATGCTAGCGCAGCCGTGCGAGCAACGCTCCCTCAAAGGTGCTCGCCTGTGCAATTGCGCACTGTTTAAGCGTCCTCTGCGCATAGCAAATCTATGTCACGCACAAAATCAAATAAAAAAATAAGCGCATAACAATTTTCGACACACGGACACGACAGAGAAAACCGTTTTCGTCATCATTGTTCAAATATTGTAATGTCTGTTGAGACGCTTATCTCCATTCGGTGCCACACGCCCACACCATCAAAATGCCGAGGCAAAAATTTCCACATCAACACCGTATGAAAAAATTAGTGATTTTGTTAGTTGTGATTTCCTTCTCTGCATGAAAGTTTAAAAGTAGCATATATTAATGCAGTATGAAGAAGAATGTTTTAATGTAGACATGCAAGCCTTGAAAGAACATTTTGAAAATCAAGACTACATTTCCTGCAAATGGGTGCATTTCTACCCTATATTTTAACTTTAGATTTATTTTCATATCAAACTCTTTTGGCTGTCTTTTTGACACTTACATCCGGCGCCCCCCTCCACACCCTGGATTATAAATAATGTAAATAATTCAATGTGATTATCTTGTGTGATGACTGTTTTATGATGATAGTATATATCTGTATCATGAATCAATTTAAGTGGACCCCGACTTAAACAAGTTGAAAAACTTATTGGGGTGTTACCATTTAGTGGTCAATTGTACGGAATATGTACTTCACTGTGCAACCTACTAATAAAAGTCTCAATCAATCAATCAAAACACATAGAATCATCATACTGCTGTGATTATATGCATCAAGTGTTCATTCTAGGCTAAGGCAAAATATCGAGATATATATTGTGTATCGCAATATGGCCTTAAAATATCGCAATATTAAAAAAAGGCCATATCGCCCAGCCCTAGTTTCAATGATGCCATTTCTGTTTGTCATGTATAATTTTGTCTATTTTGTGTTTATCCTTGAATAAACAGGTCAGTTTCTTGTTACCAACCATTGTGTATTATTCAAACTCCCCTAATTCAGCTGGCTAGTTGTTATCAAGAGTACTAAAACCCTTTTCAACATGATTCTGACAACTAAGTAGGCTAAATAACTTTAAACTTTAATACATGCTCGGATAGGCCAGTATCGGTCAGTATCGGTATCGGTCAGTATCGGTATCGGATCGGAAATGCAAAAACAATATCGGTATCGGATCGGAAGTGCAAAAACCTGGATCGGGACATCCCTAGTTATGAGAGTAGCGTATGTGTGTGTGTGGCCTTTTAATATGGGACAGCATGTGAGGTGAGTGTGTGGGCGAGCGAGGTGAGGGAGCGGTAGTTTGAGTGCGGGGAGTGGCTAGTGTTTTGTTGGATTGGCTGTGTGCAAGACCTCAATAAAGCCACGATTTGCAACTAATCGCCGGACTCGTCATTTACCCTGGAGTCCGGAGCTGTGGAGACCCACTGCCGGGTAGAGTGAAGGGTGTTGCCCCCGTGAATACATCGGCCCTGGAGGAGTGTCTCCCCTGCGCTCCTCGACTACAGTCTCGGAGCCGAAAGCAGGAAAGGTGCAACACATGTTTGACGTGTTGTCAGAAGCAGCTGCTGAACAATGTCGGCAAACCTCCGTCCTCCATTGTTGTATCGCGCAGCCAAAGTATTCCCAAACAGGAGATCTTAACGAGGCAGGAGGGTCTTCCAGCTCTGGCTTTTACATGTTGTCCTAGCCCGGTCGCTGCTAGCATGTGTACTCGTTCGGTACACCTCCGAACCGGAACCTCCGTACCGAAACGGTTCAATACAAATACACGTACCGTTACACCCCTAATAAATATAAATATATATATATATATATATATATATATATATATATATATATATATGTATATGTGTATATATATATATATATATATATATATATATATAACGTTTTATTGGCCCAGTCCTACTTGCTAGTACAAAATAAAGGATACAAAAGTCCCCTGCTACTCCTACAGTAAACCAAGGAGTAATGAGTGTACAGCTTGCAAATAACTGCAAGAGTCACTTCTATAGAATGTCTATTGATGGTGTTGTTTAGTTGTCTTCAGTAAAAAGTATGCCTTAAATTTGTCTAGCTTTAATGTTTTCATTTACTTATTGTGAGTTTGTCTTGATATTTTCCTCATGTGAAGACTGACATAGCATTTTATTTGTTCTTAATTATTTTTCTTATGGATACTTGTGCCCTATGTCAGCCTATTTTGCTATCTTTTTTGCAATTTGAGCGACTACAAAAAGCATTGTAACTTCTGTCACAATTTTTGGGAAAAGCTGCCACGGAATTAGGCATTTAAGACTGCCACAATCTCAAAAAGGCCAAAGAAATTCTACAGGAAAGTGTGTGTTCCTCCTACTTGTGTTGATTTCTGTCTGACATCAGGTTAGTAGATTTCCCTGCCTGATCTATGTGAAATTATAGTTGATAACTAAACCTGACTACACCTCATGCATCACAAAGTGTTTGTCTTAAGGACCAAAGCAAGTCCTAACATATACTCACGCATGCTTCCAAGTTCCCATCATTGTATGTCTGTGCTTGTTCAAGCGCAATCTTGCACAATGCACAGTAATAACAATATATGGTGTTTTTCACAAGTTGACATTTTACTTGTAGTGGGTGGAGTGTGATATTCTGCCGGTCTCTGTGCATTATTAAATGACAAACCATTTCCCAGCGTTTATTCTGTTCAGAATTGTGGGGAGCTAAAGCCTATCCGAGCTAACTACGCCCTTCACTGGTCGCCAGACAATCCCAGGGCATCTATCCTCCTGAGAACCAGAGTCCTCTGCAGTGAACATTTTGTTCTTGGTATATTTATTTTTGGAAAAATAAAGCCTTGTTATGCAAAACACAAATGTCCACTGCAGAAGATGCTTTGTCTTAGGAAGATATTGAGACAAACCACAACAATGGTTTTCTGTAGGGCTGCAACAACTAATCGATTAAATTGATTAAAATCGATTATAAAAATAGTTGGCGATTAATTTAGTCATCGATTTGTTGGATGTATGCTATGCGCATGCGCAGAGGCTACGTTTTTATTTTTTTATTTTTTTAACTTTTATTTATAAACTGCAACATTTACAAACAGCTGAGAAACAATAATCAAAATATTAGGGGTGTAACGGTACGTGTATTTGTATCGAACCGTTTCGGTACGGGGGTTTCGTTTCGGTGCGGAAGTGTACCGAACGAGTTTCCACACGGACATATTAAGTAGCGTACTGCACGTTGTGTTAACAATACTCAGCTCCGACAGCTCCGCAAAAGAGGACATGTCCGGTGAAAAGAGGACGTATGGTCAGTCTATCCTAGCCCGTTAGCTGCTAGCATGTTAGCAAAAGAGGACTAGCAGCGATCGGTTTCACCGGACGTGAAAGCGATCGCTGCTAGCATCCGGGCTAGGATAGACTGACCATACGTCCTCTTTTCACCGGACATGTCATCTTTTGCGGGGCTGTCGGGCGGTGTTTCTCTAATGTCTGGCATTTTGATTTAGGGTTGCGTGTATTTTCAATGTACGTTCAGGGTTAAGAAGGTTAAAAACACAACAAATTGTGCGCGCAGCAGCATTTGTGAGGGAGGGGGTGAGACAGAGAGAGTTGTGTTAAATGCGCCTGCGTCGTCAGGCTCTGCTTTTTATCGATACATTTATCTGATTACATTTTTTATTATCTATAGCAGGGGTGTCAAAAGTGTGCATTTTTGTAACATTTTCCTTGTTTTATTTGGCAAGTTGAAAGATCACGGCGCCAGTATGCTGTTTTTTTTCAATAAAATACCGGAAAGGATAGAAATGTAGTTTGTCTCTCTTATCCAATTATTAATCGATTAAGTAATAATCGACAGATTAATCGATTATCAAATTAATCGTTAGTTGCAGCCCTAGTTTTCTGTTTTTATTGGGGTGGCTTCTACCAACATCAGGTTGTTATATAAATTCCCATGATACTCTGGCAAATTGTAAATGTTTTGTTGTATTGCAGACTTGAGTAGGGCAGGTTATTATGGCTAATTGTACACATCGATTAGATTTTGATTCATGCGGTTCGATTTGATTTGGTCTGCATTTAAATATTTAAAATGTCTCATCTGTTATAAAATAACAATGTAATTAGCTTTTTTCTCCTCACAGTAAACAACTTTGGACAGTTGAGACTTTCTCCCAAGTTTCAATAGTGCAATTTTAAAATAAGAAAATAATTGCAAATAGGGATGTGCTGATCTATCAGCCACAGATCCGTATTGGTCGATAATGTTGAAAAAGTACGATATCCCCATCGTTGGTTAATGCCTATCACAAATGCCAGTCCACGCTGGTTAATATTGCATTTATTTTCAGTCCCTTAGGGAGAAGCTAGCAGCTAATTTCAGTATGTATCTCCATACACAGTGTAGATCCGCTCCTTAAGTTAATAATCGCCTCCATTGTGACAAATTACCTGCATTTCTTAATGTCTTTATCAAATATTGTCAAGTATTAGGACAAGGCTAAACATATTACACACCCAGAGCAAGGAGGAGCAGTCATGCTAATAGCTAAGTTAACCGTTAAGAAAAAACAACCGACAACAACAATACCGAAATAAATAAGTGCTTAGTACATTTTAAGAAGTGTAGATGGAACCACATTACAGCAGAAATTAAGTAAGCAGTCCGAGAGAGGAACATCAGTTAGTGTGTCAGCATTGTCGGAACCATAAATTGGTGTCGACGCCATAAGAAATATTAGTATATAATTGATACTAGAGTGATTAGATCAACATTTTTATTTTCTCAACATAATTTTTGGTTGTTTTTGTTATTGCTTACAAATTCAGGTAATAAGTCCCTGGACACAGGAGGACTTTGAGGGCAAACCCCAAATAATTTAAATGAGCAGTAGATCATATTTTTTAAATTTCTTTAGCAATTGTGTACTGTTCTCCTTATTTTGCGTAAACTATTGTATGTAATCAAAGAGAATAAAGAAGTAGCCAAAATATTGTGGTGATTTTTTTAAACTGTCAATAGCACTCACAATACATTAATTGAAACATTTAAAGTTGATACATGTGATCTGTATTGGTATTGACTGATTTCGTGGTAGTTTGGTATCGGAATTGTCAGCAAAAATCCCTGATCGGAACATCTCTTAATGCAAGTAAAAGTGTACCTCTGTTGTAACATTCTATTTATACAAACTGCATTAAGGTTTTGTCAATTGCAAAATAATAGTCAAGCCCCCAATACCACAAGATAATTTGTCAGAATCATTTTAGTCGTCAGATAATCTGGCTTTTCCTGGCTAAAGGATTATCTGGTTCTAAATCACCCCAATTATCTTTCTGTGGACTGGTCTTATGTCAGTGAGGAATTGAGAGGGCTCAGTTGCATTGCCTCTACAATTTTGTAAATCGGTACAACTCATTTTAATACGATCTAAAATACTGTGTTGGTTCTTGTCTCTTCCCACTCAGTCGACCATTTATTCATACCGTGTTGGTTTTTGGCAGTATGTTGGATGAGTCAAGGACCCCGGGAGAGGCCTATGTTGTATAAATGTGTCCTTTGACCCGCAGAGTGCAGTGAGCCTTGGCCTTTCTCAAAGGCAATACACACACTGCTTTTGTCTGTCTTTTGAAGCTCTGTCCCTTAGAAAGCTTTTTTACTCTACTACAATTGAATAGTAGTCCCTTTGTCTTAATCCTTTATTACCATTTTGGTTTTATCTACCTCCTGTGTTCTGTGTCTTTTCCTTTCCAGCATTTTTCCTTTTCAAGGTTTCTATTTCCTCTCACTGCATCTCTGTCCTGAGCACTGCTTCCCTCACCTGTCTTTGATTGGCACTCAAGACACACCCGTTCTTGGTTGCCAATCCGGCCTTATATGTAGTGTTTCCCCTTAATGTAGCTTAATGTCTACTGTTTACTATTGCAATATCTTGTAACGAACATTTCCACCATGTTTGATTGAGGTAATATATGCTAACAGCTGATAACTGTCATTTTGTTCATATATATCATTGAGAGGTGCAACGGTACAGGTAGTAACCCACGCTCCAGTCCGTACTTCGCTTTTAGGGCCACGGTTTTGCTTCGTTTTCGGTATATTTTGTGGGAGTAGAGACAACTTATTTTCCTCTCAAAGTTCTTTTGTTATTCTGCTTGTCATCAAAAAGTGCATTTTGCAGTAAACAAAGTATCATTGGTGTAGTGAATACTATGAGACTTGTATTTCAAGTTAACATTTACTAAACAACACTTTCAAATGGTAAATTATTATTTGTATTTTTTTATTGTTTGTATACATCAGTGCTTCTCACCAGTGCTTTGGCAAATGGCAAGCGGTGACCCAGATTGTGGAGTTTTTAAAAACTCAAATACTGTAGCGTATATTGAATACAATTACAATAAAGTGCAGTTTGAATTTGAGGTACTGTAAAATAATGTGTACCGACACATAAAACAAGTTTAATGATTATTTCAGGAACCAAATGTTGTTCATCCTCAAACTCAAAAATGATTTGACCACAAAGTGTCTGTATGCAGAGTTCTTTGACATGTTCACACATAAAACACGCTTAATGATTATTTCAGGAACACAATGTTTTTATCCACAAACTCAAAAATGCTTTGACCACAAAGTGTCTGTATGCAGAGTTTTTTAGTACATATTATATCAGAGAAGTTGAAACTTTTCAGACACAAACAAAAAGTCTAATTGAAAAATATTCAGATATAAAAATGCCTTTTTCTGATTAAATTAGTGGGTCTGTTTATTCTCCCAGTCGGGACTAATAAAGACTCCTGAGTGCCTGCAAGTCCGCATTCAGGGCAGGATTACTGGTATGTTGCAGCAGATAGTGGAATTAAAGCATGTCACTAAAGCCGCTGCTCCTTCTAAATGTTGTTTCAACTTATTTGCTATTGTGAGTCATATTTCTTTGATTTTGTTATTCTGGGCTGCACTTACCAGCTGTGTAAGAGGAAGAGGCTGATTGAACATTAATTACGTCATGACGAGCCAGATTTTCGTGCCATGGAACGATACATGGCGCACATACACGGACACAGACTTTCACAAAAACACACGCAAACGTACACAAACACACACACACAGCATCACGGTCAATAAAGGTGGATTGGTCCGTGCTGGATTATACCGAGCATCGTTGCTCGATATAATACTGCATATTTTTACATGCTATCGTAATGTAGTCAAGCTAATGTCATCAGCATTAGCTAATATGCTAACACATTTATGAGTGTCTGTGTTAGTATCATTAACTTACAAAGGCATTCTGTTTATATTGCTCCACTTTTGTGTATTCACCAAAACGTCACCGTGGACTTATTTTATTAAGTCTGTTTAGCTGATTGGAAAGCGAGCTTCTGTAGCTAGTGGGTCCATGACAATGACTCATAATTTGTTTGATTAGCCATTTTACTGCTGTGTTACAGGCATGTTTGAAAACACTTAAGGTATGTAAATAAACATCTACAAAATCTTTCTGTGTAATTAACCTATGTCACTACGTATATATCTGCAGCTAATATAAGGAAAACATTTTTTTGATTCTTGGTGTTGGGTTTTATCAAATAAATTTCCCCAAAAAATGTGACTCCAGTGCGACTTATATGTTTTTTCCCTTCTTTATTATGCATTTTCGGCCGGTGTGACTTATACTCCGGAGCGACTTATACTTCGAAAAATACGGTATGTAGAAAAGCTGATGGACGCAGGTAGGGCTGGGCGATATGGCCTTTTTTTAATATTGCGATATTTTAAGGCCATATCGCGATACACGATATATATCTCGATATTTTGCCTTAGGCTTGAATGAACACTTTATGCATATAATCACAGCAGTATGATGATTCTATGTGTCTACATTAAAACATTCTTCTTTATACTGCATTAATATATGCTTCTTTAAAACTTTCATGCAGAGAAGGAAATCACAACTAAAAAAATCAGTATTTTTTTCATACGGTGTTGATCTGGAAATGTTTGCCTCGGCATTTTGATAGTGTGGGCTTGTGGCACCGAACGGAGATGTTGACGTGCGGAGTCACTGTTCATTCTCTAGCAGGGGACTTTTCAAATGATGCTACATATTAGCAGTAATGCTACTTTTTATAGCAACGCTTTCGCCCCACACTTGACAAATTACGGTTGTCTGTTCGACATATTCCCACTTGAAGCCAAACCACCGGCAGACGATGGACCCCCTGCTGTTTTTTGGGGGAATTAATTCTTCCTTCATTTGTTACCAGATTTGCACCTTCTTTCGCTCGTATTACCGCTAGCATCACAGCTAACGTTAGCCATGCTGCTACGTCTCTGCTGCGCGAGGGCGTATACGAATGTGACGTATGTCGTGACAATATGTGACGTGTGTAAGAAGGTGCGCTTGCTGTCTGTGAGAAGGAGACACAGGAAAGAGCGAGGAGAGCCTGTAGTGTAATGCCAGCAGCTAAAAGCAACTGCGTGAGAACGCATACTCGAATATCACGATATAGTAATTTTCTATATCACACAGAGACAAACCCGCGATATATCGCGCATATCGATATATCGCCCAGCCCTAGACGCAGGTGTTATTTTAGTACATTGTATTCATTAAAGATGGTTAAAGATAAGTCAACACTGTACCACCACTTCAGTGGATTGCAAGCTTTGAAGCTCTCAGTTCTGTCTTGCACACAATTAGCCCGCCATGAGATCCTTTCTGTCCCTTCCTGACATTCACACATGATTGGGATTGCAAATGAAGTTTTCCTTGTTGAGCGGTTGGATGCGTGGCCTTGGCCTTGGAGACCTATTAAGTTTTTATTGGATTGGCAACGCATACTAAAGTAGACAATGCTGTAATGCTCAAGTGCTTTGCTGCTACTAATGCAAGAAGCTGGGCCCGCAGACAGAGAAAAGTCCTGCGCACTTGCGTTTATTCCTTAAAGCAATTTAGAGTCTATATTTACTAGGTAAGGTTGTATTTTTACCCCATCCTTCACTTATAGCGTGAGTGAAGAATGCACAAAGAATGCGCTAGCGACCTGATACATCCGAAATAGATTGAATGATCTGGTCACAGATGCTACCTGGTGGTTGTTTGAGCACACTGCATCTAGTTCTGGATGGTCCCACTCCTTAATGCCTCAATTAAGAACTTTCAGGTTTGGTTGATTTTGGTGGACAAAGCGGTAGTGTTTTGTCTCAAGAAAGACCACTTTTCCCATGAGGACCACCACATTAGGGCTGCAACTAACAATTATTTTGATAGTCGATTAGTCAATGATTATCTTAACGATAAGTCGACTAATCAGATAATAAAGCATACACATATTTAATGGCTTTAATTTTCCATTGACTTTTAAATGCATCTTAAGTTATTTTAGGCATGTACTTACGAAAAACAAAGATGACTAATTAATTCATAAATATTTTTTTATACTGTAACTGTGCTGCTCATTCAGCTGTTACAAACATTTTAATGACTAATAAAATGTTTTCCATTTAAAAGAAAGGAAAGGTTAAGTGCCAAAAAAAACCCATTAACCGGGTTTATGTATTTAAAAAACATTTAGAATAGCATCAGTAAAAACAAACAACAAAACACAAAATCTAACTTCCTCAAAAAGAAAAGCTTTTTGTGATGTTTAAAAATCTGCACACTGATATATTAACTATTGATGAACTCTTTGCAGTTTTAGCACTCTAATAGACTCAATGTGTAAAATTATTTAGTTGATTAATTATTAAAATGTTGGCTATTTGATAGATTGTATGTTTAATCTTGTGATACCTCCGAATTGGTGCCTGTCTGTCTCTCTCTGAATGTGTTTGTGTGTTCACGCGCAGTTCGCATTTGTTAAAGAACCTTTTTTGACGGCATTGCAAATAGATTCAATGTGTAGAATTTTATTTGATTCATTCAAAAATTTTTGACTATTTAATAGATTGTATGTTTAATCTTATGATACCTCCGCATTTGTGCCTGTCCGTCTTTGTGGGTTTGTGTGCGTGTGTGCGCGGTTTGTGTTAAAGTGCCTTTTTTTTTCTCTGCATTGCAATTTGACGCTGTTTTTTTGCCACATCGCCCAGCCCTGGTTGTAAGTCCCAAAAGTTATGAAATGTTTTATGAAGGCGGAAAAGTTACTTAGTGCTACTCTACTGCTTCGGCCACACGCACAATTCTGACAGGAATGAGGCAAAAATCCATTAACCTTACCAACTGTACATGTTTTTTCACTGTGGAAGGAAACTGGAGTAGTATTAAAGATATGTTGGATTCATTATTAAACAGTAAGTAATGATCCCTGTCGTGATGGAAAACGACTGTGGTTTGAGTTTGTCAGAGCATTAGAAAAATGACAAATGTGGAATAGGGCTGCAACAGTAACAGTAAGATTTTGGGCCATATTTTTTTGTTCTGTTTTGGTACATTTTGGGGTGTAAAGTTATGTTGTTTTTTATCTTATCAAAAACTAAATTTTGCAGTAAACCAAGTATCACTGGTGTGTTGAATACTATGAGACTTTTCTTTCAAGTTACCGGTTACTAAACACTTTCCAGTGGCAAATTGCCCTTTAGTTCCTTGATTACTTATCCATCAGTATACATCAGTACTTCTCACCAGTGGTTTGGCAAACAACAGACTAGTTCAAAACTCAAATACTGTAGCTTTTATTCAATGAAAATACATGAAAATGCCATTGGCCATTTCTCAGAGACAGTAGAAAGATACTGTATTACTGAAACTTTACTTTCACTAATAGTTTGTGATTAGGTGAAGACATTATCAAACAACTGTTTTTGCTCCCTTTATATCATAATTATAACAGAAAATACCCAAATGACCCTGGTCAACGTTTACATACCTTGGAGGTTTTGGCCTGACAGTTGACAGTATCAGCTTGTGTGCATGTTATCACAGGGGTTTAATGGCTACTAAATGTAATCATACTCACCTGTGACCTGTTTGCTTTTAATCAATGTGTGTGAATAAAAAGCTCAGTGAGTTTCTGGGAGCCTGACAGACCACTACAGTGCTCGTTTCACCCAGTGCTATGCTGAATTTGCTGATCTGCGGAAGGAGGTCTTTAAACTATATAAAACAGGAAAATGATTTAAAAAGATACCCAAGTAATTAAGAATTCTAATTAGCAGTGTTAAAGTGTTTATATTGCTGAAGACTGTATCACAATACGAGTGTTTTGTAATGGTCGATATCGATCATTATTATTTTTTTATGCCCTATCAAAAGTAAGAACAATGACAAAAATATATCAAATGTAAGCATTTTTTTAATTATAAAATGTAACCTTCCTCTAAATATAACCCTTTGAAACTGTTACCTGATTGACTGTTAGCACGTCACTCCCACTGATGAGTAATCACTTCCTGCTCGTTTACCAGAGAGCGAGTGCCTTTGTTCATGCAACCAACCTTGCTTTACAACTTCCGATTTCTTCCGACGAAAAAAAACCCAAAACATTTTATCGAATGCATTTTTATTGATATTACGCGTCTATCACGGTACATATTGATATCGTTAATATCAGCCACCATATTCTCTCTCTGTCTAGGCATTTTAAAAGCATTTTTCCTGCATACTTTTGAAGAATAGAATCACCTCAGCTACCCTACTCCATCAGAAGCCCTCGCTTCCCATATTTTCATTCTTTCATATCTGCCTAAGACTGAGGAATATAAACCATCAAAGCCTTTTTGAAGCTTCCTTCTCCCTGCCAAAATCCTTTTTCAATGCCGACAGCATGAGCTGCTTAATATTCCAAACTAGTCGATGGCCTTTTCAGTGAACTAACAAGGTTCTGAAGATTCAAGTCTTGTCTTTGCAATAGATAGCTGGAATACAGCCTTCTTTTCCAAAAATATCCTGGAAGTGTTACTAACAGGTCAGCGCTTCAAAGGCCAATCCTTTGGGCGTAATTTTGGATATGTTACGTTTGTATTGTTTCATGTCTCTCCAATATGTATCAGTTATTTAAATATGGAGTTGTGCTAAGGGTTCTTGGAAAATTGCTGGAATCGGGCATTAAATACAGTATTTTTTTGTATTCTCACATTTAATTCCAGTCATGAAAATAGGATATCATTGTCAGAGTGCCAAATACACTGAATTACTTGGTTACTATCCCCCTAGAAAACAGTCTGGTGATCTTACCGTCTGGTGATCTTGTAATGGGGTCTGTATATAGCGTTATACATACAGTGGAACCTCGATTTAAGAACATCACTTCCTGTACACATGGCCACGACCATTTTAAAGTGGCGGGGCTCCCTAGGTAACATCATGTTTACATCCTGTACACACCGGGCGTGGCCATTTGGAAGAGCTTCCCAGTTAGTGGCACTTCCGACGTGTCTGTTTCCACAATTGTCGTACCTTGTCAGCCTGTTTTAGAGATCACTTTGATCAGAAACACTTTAAATGTGTCCAAACTCTCACAGTCTTACTGTATAGCTTCGGGTTGCTAGACAACAACTTTGAGCTAGTGTTTACTTTAGTTAGCCTCCGGCTTGCGGCGCCTTCAGTTTGAGGGTTTTATCAGCAAAGGGGGCTTTATTTCGCAGCAAGTCTTTAATTGTGATGAGACCAAAAAACCTTTTATTACAGCAAAGGAGAAGGCACTACCGGGATACAAGCCAATTTTTCAAACCTCAGACTGATAGCTAGCGGTGATTACGTGACACTACTGCTTATTTATTGATCCGAAATTCACAAGGTCAAATGGTTTTCTTTTTTTGTTTTTAAATTGTGGCAACATGATTGTTAATGCTTCTGAGTGAACCAAGGATACTTTTGTGTGTGTGCTTGTTGACAGTTACGCTTGCTGTAATGTTTGGATAAAAACTATGGTTAAGCTATTACCCCCTTGTTATGTTGGTTTGAGATACAGCTATAAATAGTGTGCAGTTTTTTTTTTTTTACAGAAATAGGGACTTTTGTCAAGGCGAGAACCAATTATTCATGTTTACATTGATTTTTATAGGTAACTTTGGTTCATTATACAAAGTTTTCGGTTTACGAACCATGTTCTAAACCAATTTTCCACTTTACAAATCAACAGGTCACCACGGCATGCTTCTGCGGAACACTTAAGTTTCTTAAGTTTGTAAAGTTTTCATGCTCTAATATCTTTTGTAGAATATTCTTGTCAAGTCTGAGCTGGTAAAAAATGGAAATTACAAAAATAACCAACACATTTAACGCAGGGGACTGTATTTTGTTTGGGAACGTCTGAGTTTTATCACGTAATAAGTCACAAATGCTGCCTAATCATTTCCTTACATTATTCATGTACTATTTTATTTTGTACTGTGCAGCCTTTGTTCACATGGCAATTATATTAGTTTTTAATTTTTTCATTTTTAATTAAGACTAGCGTACCGAACCATAGTCCAGCCCGACAAAATATAGAACCTGCTGCCTGCTTTCCTGAACATATGTGACTGTGACACGGCACCTCTCTGCATGCAAACTCAGCACCCGTGAAACCCTCTTTATTCCCTAAATCCAGCATGAAATCACACTGTTTTTGAGGTTGGGAATTTGGCATGGTGCCACTGCCAAGGCAAAGAAAGCCCTTAGCAGCATTAATAGCTTGATATATTTCATGTTGATGCCTTTTATGATGCTGATAGTAGAGTAGAATTTTATCCGACCACATCACATTCTCCCACCTGTACATTTACTTTTTTATATCCCCAGCACCAGTAAAAGTAATAATTTCTGCCTAATGTTCAAAATGTATTCACAAGAGTGAGCCTGAAAGTTGATGCTCATGATTCATATGCGTGGTGGCAACTGCTTTGTGAAGAGAGGTCAACTGAAAGGGACAATATGTAAAAGCAATGTAAATGGTGTCAGCGCAGGGCTAAACTGAGAGGGTCTTCTCAAAGAGGAGCTGGAGTGCTGCTTGGCTCTAGCTGCTTTTTACTACCCATTTCTCAAATAATATTATGATAAAGCTTTCTTTGACCTGGTTTGTCTGTAATATGCTTAGTATCCAAGCAGTTGTGGAATTTTAACATGTTAGGTATTATAAGCTATTCTTACTGTATGTCACGGGTGAACTATAATTACAGTTATATTAGCATGGTTATGTTTGTGTTGTTCAACAAGATAGTTAGTAAGGTATATGTCTAAGAGAGAGTTGTGGAATTTTAACATGTTAGGTATTATAAGCTATTCTTACTGTATGTCACGGGTGAACTATAATTACAGTTATATTAGCATGGTTATGTTTGTGTTGTTCAACCAGATAGTAAATATGTCTAAGAGAGAGGAATATGGTTGTGTGAGACAAAAAGTAAGTTGTATGAATGCCAGAAATTCAGTCGTCGATACTGGGGTAATGAAGTCAATTTTAATCCCAATCCCGATTTTTCAAGGACATGGTCATAAAGGAAATAAAGGAACGTTTGTATGTGTTGATCATTATAGATTCTTCTTTAAGAAGCGGTATGTTGACACTCAGGTGTGGAATTTCTTCCCAGTGCTAAATGAAATGCAGGTTGTATTGCTGGTAAATTGATTAAAGGCAGGGTCAACTACAGGAAAGTTCTGTATTGAAAAGCTTTGCATGAAATGGCGATCAATCACAACTTACATCCATACACATTTACCGGTAGCTTATTAAAGGGTTTTATGAGAATGAGGAGCGTACTTAGAGCTTTTTACTGAATGTTTTTAATATTTTTGGTCATGTGAATGCTTTCTGTTAACAGGACCCTATTATGGAAGGCCAACTTTATCCAAACGCACTATAGTTTACACACAATCACCTCCTTTATTCACATACCACGAGGGGGGGTGCCTTTCACAGAACCGATACGATACCAGTAACCTGGCGTACGCCTTTTTTCATTCCAAAGTTGAGATGTATCAAGACATGGAAGTATGCGTTGCCTCATGCCAACTTCATGCTTCACATATGTACATTTCTACGGGCTGTGGATACTTTGGCAACACAAAGAGGTGGTAGTTCGGTCTTTGCCAACATTTGATTTCAACAATGTAAAAAAGTTCAAGGCAAGGCCACACAATTCACCTTTTCGCCAATGCATGTAATGATTCATCTTCATATTTGTGAGGACATCTATTAGTTTATGTAGGCGATCATTTTGCCACCTATTGCTGTCACAATGTGCTCTTTTGACTTCTTGGACGCTTCGGGCGGGTAGCAGCAGCCGGCGGTTGTTGGGGCACATTGGTACCAGAGACTTCCCGACTTCGTGTCACGCACAGCTGCTACCGCAAGAAGAAATTGAGTAATCAAACAACAGTTAAAGTCTTTCATATAGTTTTTGATGGCGCTGGCATTTTTAAATGTAAAAGGTCGCATTCAACCAAATATTACATCATTTTCACATAAAACTCTCATCTGGCTCATGTCAGCAGGCTACGAGCTATGAGCACAGTTTGTTGCAAATTATACAAATTATATTTATATTAGGGGTAATCCGCCCACCCGCCTCTTCTGAAGTTTTACTTACCATTGTAGCGACTATCTTTTCAAAGGGGCTGCAGCATAATTTCCCTTAGTTGGTTTTGGCCATGCACATCTATCTTCTTATTCACCTTCCCCCTGACCCAAACTTTTATTTTTATTTCAGTCTGTGTTCAGTTCTCAGACAGGCAATGACAGGCTGACAATGGCTCTGTCGTCAGTTCAAAACATGAGAAAGATGTACCCCCTACTGACTTGTGATTGGACGTTGCTTGCTGAGCTCAAGCACAAGCGCTTGCATATTTCTAAGGGGGCGTGGCCTGCGCGGGTTAGGGTGTGCCCAGCCACACAGACGTCTGCGGTCAATGTGCTCGGATTTGTGCATGTGTATACTTTAAAACATCAGATTTTTTACTTTTTTGTATTTGAACATACATCTGTCGTAGAAAATCCACGCAATTCTTAGTACATGAGGCCCCTGGTATCTGAGGATCGATGCTGATACTCAAAGGTAGGGACGGGCCGATAATATGATTTTAATATATGTCGCGATAGACACATAATCAATATCAATATGAAATGCATTCGATAAAAGATTCTATATGTTTATATTTTTTGCTAAGAAGAAAACAGAAATTATGAAGCAAGATTTGTTTGATGAAGTCACTCACGCTTTGTGAACCAGAAGTGGGGGACGGCGTGGCAAAGTTGGTAGAGTGGCCGTGCCAGCAATCGGAGGGTTGCTGGTTACTGGGGTTCAATCCCCACCTTCTACCATCCTAGTCACGTCCGTTGTGTCCTTGGGCAAGACACTTCACCCCTTGCTCCTGATGGCTGCTGGTTAGCGCCTTGCATGGCAGCTCCCGCCATCTGTGTGTGAATGTGTGTGTGAATGGATGAATGTGGAAATACTGTCAAAGCGCTTTGAGTACCTTGAAGGTAGAAAAGCGCTATACAAGCATAACCCTGTGTTTCCCACAGGACAGGCATCTATTTGTGGTGGTGTGGGCGGGGGGTGACGGCGGCAGCGGCGATGACCAAGAAGAACGCGGAGTTGGAATTTAAGTACAACACTTTATGTACATATTTAGCTCATTAAAATTACCGACAGGAAGGCGAGAAACACTTTATTTCAACAGACTCTGGCGCCGTACCTGTCGTCAAAACTCCAAAGACCGACTGCACAGTTGCGCTAACAAAATAAGAGTCTCAGAAAGCTGGCGTGCACAAGCTAGCAAGCTACGGAGTTTGCCGACAATGTATTTCTTGTAAAGTGTATACAAAGGAGTACAGAAGCTGGACAAATAAGATGCCAAAAACCAACCACTTTCATGTGGTATTGGACAGAAAGGAGGACTTTTTTTTCTCCTCCATTCGAAAATGCGGACGTTATCAGCACCACTGTCTGATTCCAATCAATGCAAGTCATCAGAATCAGGTAATACACCAACTTATATTCTTGTCTTCATGAAAGAAAGGAATCTATATGTGTTAAACATGCTTGTATTATCTTTAAACACCTTTAACTTGTTAACAATATTAACTATATGTGTTAAACATGCTTGTATTATCTTTAAACACCTTTAACTTGTTAACAATATTAACTATATGTGTTAAACATGCTTGTATTGTCATTAAACACCTTTAACTTGTTAACAATATTAACTATATGTATTAAACATACTTGTATTATTATTAAACACCTTTAATTTATTAACAATATGTGTTAAACATGCTTGTATTATCTTTAAACACCTTTAACTTGTTAACATTATTAACTATGTGTTAAACATGCTTGTATTATCATTAAACACCTTTAACTTGTTAACAATATTAACTATATGTATTAAACATGCTTGTATTATCATTAAACACCTTTATTATCATTAAACACCTTTAACTTGTTAACAATATTAACTATATGTATTAAACATGCTTGTATTATCATTAAACACCTTTAATTTATTAACAATATTAACTATATGTGTTAAACATGCTTGCATTATCATTAAACACCTTTAACTTGTTAACAAAAACATATATTTCATAAATAAGTAAATATAAATTATATATATGAATGAGGTAGATCCCCACGACTTGATCAATTGAAAAGTAGCTCGCCTGCAGAAAAAGTGTGAGCACCCCTGAGTTACACCCATCTGAACAGGTCAGCCACCTGTTTAAAGCCCGATCACAGTTGAAATCTTGAAATGAAGGGCCTTTAATGGCCAAAACATTAACCTGGACAACATTTTAACAGCTGGTTGGCTCAGATTTTATTCTTTTCATTGCATTCACATGCTGCAGTGGACAGTGGACAATTTAGCTTAATTATTAATGCAGTATCCGAAGCACCGTCTCCACGTGTGTTTATTGACAACAGGGTTATAACCTGGACACGTTAGCTCGTCGGTATTGTAACACGTGACGTGACAACAGCGGCGGTGTTAATGAAGCAGCGTCAGGCTGCCCACCGTCAATGAAACGCTCGGTGAAATCGCGGATTAACGTTAAATATATGACGAGCCGCGAGCGATGCAGCTATAACTTATCTATCTACAACCTATATTACCCTCGTATTTTGATCCGGTCGGTCCGTTCTTTTACTCCGCCTTCTTCTTCTTCGTCTTCGTCTTCGTCTTCGTCTTCGTCTTCTTCGTCTTCTTCGTCTTCTTCTTCTTCTTCTTCTTCTTCTTCTTCTGGCCCACCAGGTGAATTAAGTGCTATTGGCGGAGTTACAATGCATAGTAGGCTACCGCCACCTACTGCACCGGAGTTGTAACTACAAGGTACATTCAAAGACAGAGTCTCATTGCTTTTATGAGCGGTCGAGCGAGTCAAAAGCCGAAAAATCCATTTGTGGCGGACGTAATTCTTTTGTGGCGGGCCGCCACAAATAAATGAATGTGTGGGAAACACTGCAATAATTTCCTTTAAATAATATTTGGCTTTATGCTAACAGACTGAAAGCTGTTGTCTACATCAAGCTCTTAATAAATAACTGATAAAAAATATGCAGTGTTTATAATGTAATATAATCATATTATATAAAATATGTAATGCAAGGAATCATTAAGTAACCATTTCTCAATACATGTTAAATTGTTTACCATTGTACTGTAATTGAAAATTACATGCACCTGGGGATAGGTTGATTGTCAACACTAAATTGGCCCTGTGTGTGAATGTGAGTGTGAATGTTGTCTATCTGTGTTGGCCCTGCGATGAGGTGGCGACTTGTCCAGGGTGTACCCCGGCTTCCGCCCGAATGTAGGTGGGATAGACTCCAGCCACAGCTGAGTGTCTAGTCTTAAGTTGCGTCTTAAACAGGGTTTATACTGTAAGTATTGTACTTATTATGTACCAGCTGTTTGATTTTTACATTTTGTAGTTTTCATTGTCAAATCTGGAGGTGTTCAATCACGCATGTAAAATCGCTAATGCTAATTGGTAGCATGTCAATGTGAATTAGCATCGACCTAGCACATTTTGAAAAGTGGAGCTTTACTGTAACGTTCAAGTATTTTCTATAAGCGTACTTGTTTTGTTGGCATGGACAATTTCAAGATTGCCTACAGGCAGTGCGGCACAGTCTAATCTGAAAGCTTGTTTGCCTGCCAAGTGGTGGAGCCTCCGATTCTGCAACCGCATGAGACGTCACATGGAACAAAGGTATCGAAATATGGCACCGTTTGATTTTACTTGACTCGATACCCGGTAGTACGGACAGTTTGACCGGGGGCCTATAAAAGTACCATATTCGGTACCCACCCCTATATTGCACCCAGAAGAACCATTACTGTTTGTTTATTTTCATGTGTAATACTCTGCTTGCACCCGAGCTCATTTGTGATGCTACTGTACGGCTACAACGCTGAGTGTCAATAATGCACATGTTTTTTTTGTATTTTTGTTTTTACAAATGTAGACATAACAGCAGCAGTTTATAATGAGCTGCTCAAATGTGGGACAATTGGACAATCTCTCATTTTGCGTTCCTCACCACCTGCCTTCAGCATGCCAGGCCTAAACAATATCAGTAGAACCATGCAGCGGACATGGTCGATTGTGTAAGACTGACATTTCTGCTTTTCTTTTTGTTAAGGTACAGTTTATTTTTGCCCTTATCAGCAAAAGATACACTCATTTTATTGACCATAAATTCCGGACTATAAGCCGCTACTTTTTTCCAACACTTTGAAACCTGTTGCTTAAAAAACGATGTGGCTAATTCATGGAAAATCAACAAGCAATTTCACTGAAAAGGTGTCTTTGTAGGGGGACGGCGTGGCGAAGTTGGGAGAGTGGCCATGCCAGCAATCTGAGGGTTACTGGTTCAATCCCCACCTTCTACCATCCTAGTCACGTCCGTTGTGTCCTTGAGCAAGACACTTCAGCCTTGCTCCTGATGGGCCTGGTTAGCGCCGTGCATGGCAGCTCCCACATCAGTGTGAATGTGTGTGTGTGAATGGGTGAATGTGGAAATAGTGTCAAAGCGCTTTGAGTTCCATCCATCCATCTTCTTCCGCTTATCCGAGGTCGGGTCGCGGGAGCAGCAGCCTAAGCAGGGAAGCCCAGACTTCCCTCTCCCCAGCCACTTCGTCCAGCTCTTCCTGTGGGACCCCGAGGCGTTCCCAGGCCAGCCGGGAGACATAGTCTTCCCAGCTTTGAGTTCCTTAAAAAAAAAGGTAGAAAAGCGCTATACAAGTACAGCCCATTTACCAAGTACAACCCATTTGTACTATGTCGCCATCTCTTGGACAAGTTTGTTTACTGCAAGTGCTGCTGTGTCCTTCCATTTAGTGCTTTCACCCGGAAGTAGAAGTGCTTTTCCGTTTTCTCGCCGTCTATAGCATTCTTACTCGTATGGATTCTTCACATTTGTAAGTTTTATAATATATCTAAAACTGTTTATACTTCCTAAACCGTCCCAAGTGGGATTTTTGTAGGAGTTTTTCATTCATATTTGTACGTGCTATCGTAATGTAATGAAGCTAATTTCATTAGCATGAGCTAATATGCTAACACGTTTAAGAGTATCTGTGTTAGTATTATTAATTTGACAACAGCATTCTTTTTGTATTGTTTCACTTTCACAAATTCCTCAGTAAATTCACCAAGACGTCACCGTGGAGTTATTGAGTCTGTTTAGCTGATTGTAGAGCTGGCTTCCGCAATGAGTGGGTCCATTAAGATGACCTCTGTTTTGTTTGTTCAACCGTTTTACTGCCGCGTTAAAGACACCGTTTGGAAACGATTAAGGTATGTAAATAAAGTTTTACACAATCTTTCTGTGTAAATAACAAATTTTACAACGTATGTTATACTGTGTATCTGCGGTTTATAGTCTAGTGCGGCAAATATATGGAGAAAAAAATAAATTCTAAAAATGTTGTGGGTGCTGCTTATATACCGGTGTGCTTATATACTGGTGTGCTCTATAGTCAAGAATATACAGTATAGATCATCAATATTTTTGGAGTTTGTATAGACTTGCTTTCGTTGATATTTTTGTGTAGCTATCATTACTTTTTTAATTGTCAATTCTTCACCTCTGCTGTACATTTTACTATTCAAGACCATTGTGTTGCAGTATTTTGTCAATCACCGTATTTCATTAAAAAATCAATGTCATCTTTCAGTGTGTCAAAACCAGAACAATTGTAACAAGCTCGAAATGTATTGATCAAATTAATTGCTGAGTAAAGTATCCATGTCACGCTGCTAATTTGCCTAGACAGATTGGTTGGGCTGTCAGAACATGGATTTATTCTGCACAGCCTCCACTTCACTGTAAATGTTTTTTTCTCTTGTCTTGATTTATTTTGCATCGGTTTCAGAGTCCAAGAATTGATTTAAGATTGATTGCAATGTAGCTACAGTGAAAAATAATTACCAGAGGTAAATGTGTTCCAGCATAGTGACGAAAAGCTGCTTGGCTTGTAAAATAAATGTCTAATGTACTACCTGCAACAAATTAATCCTGGCTATTACCATATGTATGTAATTGTTAATATGCATAGACAATTATGAACATTTTGTTTTATGATAAGCAGATATGCAAACATGCATTAGTGCAGTACAGCAACCAAATTATTCTAATTTTTTTACAAAAAAGTGTTGGAGAAAAAAATGAGCTGTTTAGCTATAATCTCGTGCAGAAGATATATGTATTTGACCTTAATGTCTCTGTGCATTGTCACTTCGAATAAAGACTAAACTAACTAAATGCATTTCTTTCAGTGAATAAAAAAAATTATAAATGCTTTACTGTGGCTCCAATATATCTTGGAAATGATCATTGCATGCAATGGAGTATTGCACAGTGTATGTAGGGGAATGTGTGTGTGTAAATTTGCATAAAATGTGATGGCTTTTTTATCCAAAATGTGAAATTATCTTTGAATTCCCAACATGCAGATTTACATATCATCCATGCATCCATTTTCTACCGCTTGTCCCTTTTGGGGTCACGGGGAGTCACTGTAGCCAATCTCAGCTACAATCGGGCGGAAGGCGGGGTACACCCTGGACAAGTCACCACCTCATCGCAGGGCCAACACAGATAGACAGACAACATTCACACTCACATTCACACACTAGTGCCAATTTAGTGTTGCCAATCAACCTATCCCCAGGTGCATGTCTTTGGAGGTGGGAGGAAGCCGGAGTACGCAGTCACGGGGAGAACATGCAATCTCCACACAGAAAGATCCCAAGCCCCGGATTGAACTCAGGACTACTCAGGACCTTTCGAATTCTGAGGCAGATGCAGTTTATTTCCATTTCCTGTACATTCACCTTGAAACAATTCCCAGAATTGTGAATACAGCCATAAAAATTGTGTTAGAGTAAAAAATAAAATCTGCCTAATTGATTACAATTATCCATCCATCCATTTTCTTCCGCTTATCCGAGGTCGGGTCGCGGGGGCAGCAGCCTAAGCAGAAAGTTAAAAAGTGAAAATGAAACATTTGTATTTTCACAAGCAAAATTGCATATTGAACAGGAACATGTGTACACATTGGGAATACATTAATTGTTACAGATGCAGTAAGTCATTGTGTTTTCTCTCATGTGTAGGTGGCCTGTTAACAACTATCAAAAAGACTTGATGATGAGCTTGACTACGATGTGCGGCCACTTGACGGTTTCTTTGTGAGAGCACTGAAGGTCAGTATCAAAATTGTCAACACATACGTCATAAAAATAGTGCCATAAAATTATACAGACTTTACAGAGATGTAGTTACTCTTTGCATGCCATCACTTTAACATACTGGACACTTCATTAGGGTACTGTGCTATGCTAAGGTTATGAGAATTGAAAAAGTGCTTTGATTCCTGGGAGTATTTTGTGGTTACATTTCACGAAAAAAGGATGACAACAGGGCAATTTGCAAAGTGGCTATTTCGTCAAAGGGAGGAAATACAGCCAATATGTAGAAACATTAGCACACAGCATGTAATAACTTTGAATTAATGTTTTTAATTTGCTCCGATCAGAAGTGAATCTTTACCAGTGGCAATGTCAGCACGTCGTATACAGTTAATATTACAGGTAACAAATTAACTTTTACTGCCTGTCAAAATCTGATATTACTACAAACCCCGCTTCCATATGAGTTGGGAAATTGTGTTAGATGTAAATATAAACGGAATACAATGATTTGCAAATCCTTTTCAACCCATATTCAGTAGAATGCACTACAAAGACAAGATATTTGATGTTCAAACTCATAAACTTTTTTTTTTTTTTGCAAATAATAATTAACTTAGAATTTTATGGCTGCAACACGTCCCAAAGTAGTTGGGAAAGGGCATGTTCACCACTGTGTTACATGGCCTTTCCTTTTAACAACACTCAGTAAACATTTGGGAACTGAGGAGACACATTTTTAAGCTTCTCAGGTGGAATTCTTTCCCATTCTTGTTTGATGTACAGATTAAGTTGTTCAACAGTCCCGGGGTCTCCGTTGTGGTTATTTTAGGCTTCATAGTGCGCCACACATTTTCAATGGGAGACAGGTCTGGACTACAGGCAGGTCAGTCTAGTACCCGCACTTTTTTACTATGAAGCCATGTTGATGTAACACGTGGCTTGGCATCGTCTTGCTGAAATAAGCAGGGGCGTCCATGGTAACGTTGCTTGGATGGCAACATATGTTGCTCCAAAACCTGTATGTACCTTTCAGCATTAATGGTGCCTTCACAGATGTGTAAGTTACCCATGTCTTGGGCACTAATACACCCCCATACCATCACAGATGCTGGCTTTTCAACTTTGCGCCTATAACAATCCGGATGGTTCTTTTCCTCTTTGGTCCGGAGGACACGACGTCCACAGTTTCCAAAAACAATTTGAAATGTGGAATCGTCAGACCACAGAACACTTTTCCACTTTGTATCAGTCCATCTTAGATGAGCTCAGGCCCAGCGAAGCCGACGGCGTTTCTGGGTGTTGTTGATAAACGGTTTTTGCCTTGCATGGGAGAGTTTTAACTTGCACTTACAGATGTAGCGACCAACTGTAGCTACTGACAGTGGGTTTCTGAAGTGTTCCTGAGCCCATGTGGTGATATCCTTTACACACTGTCGCTTGTTGATGCAGTACAGCCTGAGGGATCGAAGGTCACGGGCTTAGCTGCTTACGTGCAGTGATTTCTCCAGATTCTCTGATCCCTTTGATGATATTACGGACCGTAGATGGTGAAATCCCTAAATTCCTTTCAATAACTGGTTGAGAAAGGTTTTTCTTAAACTGTTCAACAATTTGCTCACGCATTTGTTGACAAAGTGGTGACCCTCGCCCCATCCTTGTTTGTGAATGACTGAGCATTTCATGGAATCTACTTTTATACCCAATCATGGCACACACCTGTTCCCAATTTGCCTGTTCACCTGTAGGATGTTCCGGACAGCGTGGCGCAGTGGAAGAGTGGCCGTGCGCGACCCGAGGGTCCCTGGTTCAATCCCCACCTAGTACCAACCTCGTCATGTCCGTTGTGTCCTGAGCAAGACACTTCACCCTTGCTCCTGATGGGTGCTGGTTAGCGCCTTGCATGGCAGCTCCCTCCATCAGTGTGTGAATGTGTGTGTGAATGGGTAAATGGGTAAATGTGGAAGTAGTGTCAAAGCGCTTTGAGTACCTTGAAGGTAGAAAAGCGCTATACAAGTACAACCCATTTATCATTTATTTATTTATAAATAAGTGTTTGATGGGCATTCCTCAACTTTATCAGTATTTATTGCCACCTTTCCCAACTTCTTTGTCACGTGTTGCTGGCATCAAATTCTAAAGTTAATGATTATTTGCAAAAAAAAAAATGTTTATCAGTTTGAACATCAAATATGTTGTCTTTGTAGCATATTCAAATGAATATGGGTTGAACATGATTTGCAAATCATTGTATTCCGTTTATATTTACATCTAACACAATTTCCCAACTCATATGGAAACGGGATTTGTAATTTAAATATGCGGACATGTGGAGTGCTGGCGTATGGGTGGAGCGGAGTGCATGTATAATAGGTTCTCAGTGTAACGTGCTTTGATTCACAAGAAAAAAGCACTATATGAATTAAAACCATTATTCATTATTAATATTGGGTGCCGTGATCTTTCTGCCAGCAAACCGCAATTTAAAAAAATATATGTAATTGCTAACATGTTAAAAGTGCAATTTCAATGTTGATTTTGTGCATTTATTAGTAAAAAAGTGTATTGTAAGCAGATCCCTAAAATACTCATTGAGGCTGTATTGTTGGTTTGGGCCGATTACTCGATTAATTGGACAAACTAATAGATAACTCGATTACTAAAAAAATTGATAGCTGCTGCTTTAGTAAACTGAATCAAAAATAGAATTGGAATAGCAAAAAATTTTATTAAATCCCATCCCTAATCAAGATCCCGTTAGACCAGAGGTATGCAACCTTGTTTGCACCAGGAGGCATCGTTATCACAGACCGGCCTTCCACGGATGGCAGATAAATACAGCAAAAATAAGTATTCAAAATAAATCTCACCATAATGTTGAATTAGTGGGAGCCCTGGGCTTGTTTCTTTGCGATGACATTGCCCCCGGCAAGTCAATGATTAATACAATATACCAATAACCTACCGTGGACTGCAGATGTTATTTAGCATTTGGCTACAATCTATAGCATTTACATTGTATATGTTCATTAATGTGCATTGTCACATTTAACAAAGATATGCAATAAAACCTCGATTTACAAACTTATTTGGTTCTTCAACGTGTTTCGTAAACCAGAAAGGAGTTTTATTATACATCTGTGAACAAGCTTATTGGTGTGTTCTAGAGGGACAGGCGAAAGATAGGTCGAAGAAAATGCGGTCGTTTAGAAATGATTTAATGCTTTTGTGCGGCCCGGTAGCAAATGCGTCACGGACTACTGCGTTAGATTTTATTCTCATTGTATGATTTTAGTCAGTGTTTTTTATTTTAATATCAATACATGCAACTGGCACAGCCGCCCTTTAAAAATGTGATGAGAGGATTCCGCTGTGTTTTTGGGTGGGGGGTTTGCCTCCCTTTGATGAAAAGTATGCTAAATCCCTCAGTGGGCTACAGTTGAGTAATGAACTGCTTAATCGTCCAACTGGAGATAAAATACACAGACACGTTAAAGCTGCTTACAACATATCGGCCTTTTTAAAACCATGCTATCAGTGATGCATTTACATGTTGATTTGTTATAATAATTTAGGTCACTTAAAGTCTTTAGTTTCCCTTTGTTGGAAAGGAAAAACTTGAACCCATAGAAAAGACTGCTTGGTGTTAAACGTTGAGTTTAATTGAGAGAATATTTGCTAATTATGTTTTATTCATGGTGCTTGTAGTAGTAGTAGTAGCTACAGCAGCATCCAGTAACAAGTAATCCTAAAAGCCATCATATGTTTGAACACTGGCATGTTTATATGACTACTATTTAGATCTAATTGACAGTATGGTGTTAGCCTTACAAATGTTCATGCAAATGAAGTTGCAGTAAGTGTGCACAGCTAAATATAGCCCCCAGGCACATGTGTGACAGACTTTTTTTAAATTTCTAGTTTTCACATGAGAAGTAACGTACAACACGAGTTTCCACAACAGGACTTGAGAGCTGAGCAATTCAAAACAAGTGTGGCTTCTATTTCATTAGAAACCTCTATTTCCTTCCTGGAATCAAAGTTAAAACTGTTTTTTTTGTTTTTAAAAATAGATTTTGTAGTTTGAAATGAGACATACTTGTTTACATTCACTGTGAATGTTGCACTATATTCAAAAACATTACCAAGGAATTTTCTCATGACTAAGTCTGAAGAAAAATACACACTGGCATGTTTCACCATCTCTAGCGTCAAACAGGGCTACTGATGCCTTGGTAAATGATCAAATCTATTTTTTGGCAATGAACTTCACAGTTCACACTTTTGATAGCTGTAGCCATGTTGCTGTTGGGTATGCATCTCTGTTAAAGGGTAACTGCACTTTTTTGGGAATTTTGCATATTATTCACAATACACACAGTCATGTTCAAAGGTTTACATACCCTTGTAAAGAACATAATGTCATGGCTGTCTTGAGCTTCCAATAATTTATGCAACTTTTATTTTTTTATGATAGAGTGATTGGAACACATACTTGTTTGTCACAAAAAACATTCATGGGGTGTGGTTCTTTTATGAATTTATTATGGGTCTACTGAAAATGTGACCAAATCTGTTGGGTCAAAAGTACACATACAGCAATGTTAATATTTGGTTACATGTCCCTTGGCATGTTTCACTGCAATAAGGCGCTTTTGGTAGCCATCCACAAGCTTCTGGCGAGCTTTTGGTTGAATTTTTGACCACTCCTCTTGACAAAATTGGTGCAGTTCAGCTAAATTTGCTGGCTTTCTGACATTGACTTGTTTCACCTTTTCATCTGACCACAGAACTTTCCTCCAGAAGGTCTTATCTTTGTCCATGTGATGTCAGATGAAACAAAAATTTAGCTGTTTGGCCACAATACCCAGCAATATGTTTGGAGGAGAAAAGGTGAGGCCTTTAATCCCAGGAACACCATCCCTACCGTCAAGGATGGTGGTGGTTGTATTATGCTCTGGGTCTGTTTTGCTGCCAATGGAACTGGTGCTTTACAGAAAGTAAATGGGATAATGAAAAATTAGGATTACCTCCAAATCCTTCAGGACAACCTAAAATCATCAGCCCGGAGGTTGGGTCTTGGGCACAGTTGGGTGTTCCAACAGGACAATGACCCCAAACACACGTCAAAAGTGGTAAAGGAAAGTCCCAAAGTCCTGACTTAAACGTGTGGACAATGCTGAAGAAACAAGTCCCATGTCAGAAAACCAACAAATTTAGCTGATCTGCGCCAATTTTGTCAAGAGGAGTGGTCAAAAATTCAACCAGAAGCTTGTGGATGGCTACCAAAAGTGCCATATTGCAGTGAAACTTGCCAAAGGGACATGTAACCAAATATTAACATTGCTGTATGTATACGTTTGACCCAGCAGAGTTGGTCACATTTTCAGTAGACCCATAATAAATTCATAAGAGAACCAAATTTCATGAATGTTTTTTGTGCTCCAATCACTCCATCATTAAAAAAATAAGAGTTGTAGAAATTATTGGAAACTCAAGACAGCCATGACATTATGTTATTTACAAGTGTATGTAAACTTTTGACCACGACTGTATGTGACACAAGAACATGTATGTCTTGCTCTTTTTTTGTGCATGTCAATAAACAACAACTAGAGGAGGCTAACAAGGTAGGTACCGTATTTTCCGCACTATAAGGCGCACCGGATTATTAGCCGCACCTTCTATGAATTACATATTTCATAATTTTGTCCACCAATAAGCCGCCCCGGACTATAAGCCGCGCCTACGCTGCGCTAAAGTGAATGTCAAAAAAACGCTGCGCTAAAGTGAATGTCAAAAAAACAGTCAGATAGTTCAGTCAAACTTTAATAATATATTGAAAACCAGCGTTCTAACAACTCTGTCCCAAAATGTACGCAAATGTGCAATCACAAACATAGTAAAATTCAAAATGGTGTAGAGCAATAAATAGCAACATAATGTTGCTCGAACGTTAATGTCACAACACACAAAATAAACATAGCGCTCACCTTCTGAAGTTATTCTTCATTCGTAAATCCTTCGAATTCTTCGTCTTCGGTGTCCGAATTGAAAAGTTGCGCAAGCGTGGGATCCAAAAATGGCCGGCTCCGCCTCGTCGAAGTCATCGGATTCAGTGTCGCTGTTGTTGTGCAGCAGTTCTGTGAATCCTGCCTTCCGGAAAGCTCGGACCACAGTTGTGACCGAAACTATCTGCCCAGGCATTTACGATCCACTGGCAGATGTTGGCGTATGTCGACCGGCGCTATCTGCCCGTCTTAGTGAAGGTGTGTTCGCCTTCGGAGCTGTGTGAAAAAAGCCACCCGGCCTCTTCGCGTAAACTTCCCTTAACCACTCGCTCATCTTTTCTTCATCCATCCATCCCTTCGAGTTAGCTTTTATGATGACGCCGGCTGGAAAGGTCTCTTTTGGCAAGGTCTTCCTTTTGAATATCACCATGGGTGGAAGTTAGCATGGCAAGCTAGAACCACAGTGAAGGATGACTTCTCATTCCCTGTGGTGCGAATATTCACCGTACGTGCTCCCGTTCCACAGTGCAGTTCACAGGAATATCAGTTGCTGAGAAATACGGTAGTAATCCGTGTGCGGATGGAGAGATTGCGTCTTTTTATGAACCGGATCGCTTAGTAGGAGCCATTTTGTGGTCTTTACAGATGTAAACAGGAAATGAAACGTACGGTGATATCCGCGCGTTTTTTCTTCTTCTTCCGGGGGCAGGTAGAAGAAGAAGCGCTTCCTGTTCTATGGGGGCGGGTGCTTTCCTTGGCGGTTGCTTGCGTAGAAGAAGAAGCGCTTCCTGTTCTACCGGGAAAAAAGATGGCGGCTGTTTACCGAAGTTGCGAGACCGAAACTTTATGAAAATGAATCGTAATAAAGCGCACCGGGTTATAAGGCGCACTGTCAGCTTTTGAGAAAAATTGTGGTTTTTAGGTGCGCCTTATAGTGCGGAAAATACGGTAATTGGAAGTTGATCTATTCCCCCGCTAAAAAACTATAAAAAAAACATCCACAAACCACCAACAACATTGTCTACACATGCTGAAAGTTTATACCGTATCTAATGTAGTTACAAGTACATTTATGATAACATAATATTCACCATATTTTGGTTATTTTACGCATTGCCGGTATTCTGTCCGTGACTGCTACCCATTGATGTTTTGCTACCCAACGCGACTGAGCATGCGCATGACGCAAATATTTCAAATATTTGTCTCGGACAAAATACTGATAGAAAGCAGCAGCCTTGTATGCCTCGTGTACAAGTAGTGATTTAAAATTATGTTTCTTTCCTTGTATTTTCTGACCACCATGCATATAGACAATTAAAGGGGAACATTATCACAATTTCAGAATGGTTAAAACCATTAAAAATCTGTTCCCAGTGGCTTATTATATTTTTCGAAGTTTTTTTCAAAATTTTACCCATCACGCAATATCCCTAAAAAAAGCTTCAAAGTGCCTGATTTTAACCATCGTTATATACACCCGTCCATTTTCCTGTGACGTCACATAGTGAAGCCAACACAAACAAACATGGCGGAAAGAACAGCAAGCTATAGCGACATTAGCTCGGATTCAGACTCGGATTCTAGCAGTTTAAGCGATTCAACAGATTACGAATGTATTGAAACGGATGGTTGTAGTGTGGAGGCAGGTAGCGAAAACGAAATTGAAGAAGAAACTGAAGCTATTGAGCCATATCGGTTTGAACCGTATGCAAGCAAAACCGACAAACGACACGACAGCCAGCGACACGGGAGAAAGCGAGGACGAATTCGGCGATCGCCTTCTAACCAACGATTGGTATGTGTTTGTTTGGCATTAAAGGAAACTAACAACTATGAACTAGGTTTACAGCATATGAAATACATTTGGCAACAACATGCACTTTGAGAGTGCAGACAGCCCAATTTTCATCAATTAATATATTCTGTAGACATACCCTCATCCGCTCTCTTTTCCTGAAAGCTGATCTGTCCAGTTTTGGAGTTGATGTCAGTAGGCCAGGGAAGCTAGGGTCGATAGGGGGTTTAGCTCGCTCGTCTGTGGGAACAAACTGCCGCCATTGCTTGCCGTGCTACCGAGGTCCTTTGTCCCTGAATTGCTCACACACTCCGGCAGATTCAATGGGGGTCTGGCGGCAGATTTCTTTGACTTTATCGTTGGAAATGCATCTGCTTTGAGTGTTGCAGGATATCCACACATTCTTGCCATCTCTGTCGTAGCATAGCTTTCGTCTGTAAAGTGTGCGGAACAAACGTCCAATTTCTTGCCACTTTCGCATCTTTGGGCCACTGGTGCAACTTGAATCCGTCCCTGTTCGTGTTGTTACACCCTCCGACAACACACCGACGAGGCATAATGTCTCCAAGGTACGGAAAACAGTCGAAAAAACGGAAAATAACAGAGCTGATTTGACTCTGTGTTTGAGAAAATGGCGGATTGCTTCCCGATGTGACACCACGTTGTGACGTCATTGCTCCGAGAGCGAATATTAGAAAGGCGTTTAATTCGCCAAAATTCACCCATTTAGAGTTCGGAAATCGGTTAAAAAAATATATGGTCTTTTTTCTGCAACATCAAGGTATATATTGACGCTTACATAGGTCTGGTGATAATGTTCCCCTTTAAAGCGTGAGAACGTTCACGTTGTATATTAACGGACAATAATCATGTAGACAATTACTGTACAGTGTGACAAAGTTCACATTGATGCAAACAACAGTATGGCTTCCATTTTCGTTTTAATCACCGTTTTACACTACTTGTAGCTGTTTCAAGGAAGCAGCGAAATTTGACAGAACATTGGAACTTTTTTGGGGGTGCATTGATTTCACAGATTGCATCCCAACATTTGCTATTTCCCTCAACATTAACAACTAATACTAATCATAGTAGACTTCATGAGAGCAAACAACAACTAGTGTGGGACAAATGATGATCCAGAACGTTATATTTTTGAGCCTATATATATGCTACAAGTTTTAGACACTGTGATAAGCAGATCCGGCTATAATGAAACACTTAAGCACCATGTAGCAATATTTCGAAGTGCTAAACAATAAATAAAATCTTCTTACATAATAAAACAATCATCTATTGTACAATGTCCGCTCTGATGGGAGATGGGACGTTTATCTTTCAGCACAAGACTTGTGTTGCTCATTTAGAAAATCATCGTAATCCTCACTCCTCAGGTAAAAAATGCTGGTAGAAAAAGAGTATATTGCCCATCTTCCTTGTGATGTCTTCGGTTTTAAGTTAAATTTCAAAGTTGACCAACTTCTCGGCATATGGTCTCAACCTTCAACAATACGAACAAATGCGAGGCTCAATAATTCTGATTGTCAAACATGTCTGTCACTCAAATGTCAGAGATGGCAGAGGAAAAAAAAAGAAAAACTTGCGGTTATTTATCGCACTGATTAAAACCTCGAAGTCGATTCGATGTTGACTAATCATGCAGCCCTACCTGTTATAAAAAAACACAAATGTCTACTGCACAGGACACTGGTTTTCAGGAGGTTTAAAGTCAATATTCCAGACAGTCCAAACTATCCAAAAATTGCCAGATTTGTTTGGTGCTAATAACCATCTTAACTAATACTGGAGTATTATGCTATGTGTATTTATGGCCCATGTACAGTTCCTATGTCTGAGAAATATAGGTGTTTTATTGTGGCATTTATTTCTAGTTCTCGTTCTAAACATTAATTGGGGTGATCTTTAGCTGACTGATGCGGAGGTATTGAATCAAACTCCGGTTATAAGGATTTTTTCCTTCTCCCTCCTGTTATCCGAGGACCTGGTTCTCTTACATTTCTGTTGGCAGTAATTATTGTGTAGGAAGGAAGCTTGTAATTTATTGCTGGCTTAGAGAATCACATCGAACATAAAGCCATGGCTGCAGATTGATTTGTCAGACTTGCTCTGTTCACTGGTCTACCTACTTTATTTTAAGACATCAGCCCAATTGATTTAGAGTGCTTGCTGATCAAATTCAAAAGTGCTTCAGCAAATCTCTTTTGATATAGACCTCCAATAACATGACCAAAATATTTTTAGAAAGAAATGAGTCATGGCTCGGGCAAAAACAACAACTTGTCTTTCACCTTATTTTGCTGTACTGTTCATGTCAGTGTCATCTCTAACATAGTCCTCCTCATTCTCAAATCTAAAGAAATGTAGTTTCAAATAATGTGAATCGTGATTTTCTTGCTTCGGATTGAGGTCCCAATTATTTTTTCATGGGCTCACACCATGATCAGGACCATGTGTTTACATTTTGAATATATCACACTTTTTTATATTATTAGCATTATTAGTATTAGACTCGTTAAAAAAAATACATTTGTCGTTGTCTTCTTACCGGGAGCTCCTTAAAATCGTAAACATACAGGAGACTTTCTTAATAGAAAGGCCGAAAAGACTCCATCAAGTCAAAAACATGGCACACTCACTATCTTTGAATCTCAGTAGAACTAAAATATTGCTATTTGGTAAAAGTAGAAAGGAAAGTCAAACAAAAATACCAATAGACGGAATAGATATTGAAAGGGGAAACATTTAATAATAGATGATAAAATGAACTGGGAAAAGTAGCAAGAAACATGTCAATAATGAATAAGGCAAAATATGTTCCAGATCAAAAATCACTCTTTATTCTCCACTGCTCTCTCGTTTTACCATATCTGAGTTCAGGTGTAGTAATATGGGGAAACAACTACAGATGTGAGCTTCATTCACTAACGATGTTACAAAAAAGATCAGTTAGAATAATATATAATGTTGGATATAGAGAATATACCAACTTTTTATTTATTGAATCAAACCTATTGAAATGTAATGATTTGGTGCATTTGCAAACAGCTAAAATTATGTACAAAGCAAACTATAACCTGCTACACAAGCATTCTTCTCAACAAAAGAGTAAAAATAAAACATTAGAGGAAAATCTATTTTGAAACATTTGTATGCACATACAACACTTAAAACCTTTTACATATGTGTTTAAAATTATGGAATTAATTAAGCAAGTAAATCAAACAAAGTGCCAATATGATTCAGCTTAAGAAACTGTTTAAATTACAAGTGTTCACAAAGAAGAACAGTTATCATTAACATCTTAAACCTTAAATATTATGTATTTTAATATTTGTTTACTTACTTATGATTTATTTATTTATTCACTGTTCTGTTACAAACAGAGAACAAGACAATCGGATAAAATTGATGTGATATGAAAAGGGGTAGGATTAATTAAGCTTTGCTTCTTCCTACTCCTTTTCGGACGTGCTGTAATGAAACAACTGGAAATATGTGATGCATTACATTATATCGTATGCATGTTCAAAATAAACTGAAACTGAACTGAACACTCACTCTACAGTACATTTATGTGTATAATAACGACAAGACCTAAAAAAAAAAAGTAAATGCATTAATTGAATGCAATCACTCTTCCTGGCTTGTTGGTGGTGTTTGCCGTCATCGTATAATAAATGATAAATGGGTTGTACTTGTATAGATAGCGCTTTTCTACCTTCAAGGTACTCAAAGCGCTTTGACACTACTTCCACATTTACCCATTCACACACTGTATAGACCCATGGCATTAAAGCCAGCTCGCCCAGGCCAGGAGGCTCAATAGCCCTTGAGGACAATAACAATTATTTTGTGATGCCGTTTTTAAGTAACATTTTAAAACTCGTCATTTGGAAATGAGATTGCAGGTTAGTGTGATTTAAAATCGTTGTTTATTTGTTGATTTAATTTTTCAGTCCTAAAACAAAGTTTATTTTATCATATACAGTTTCCCTCAGTTGTTAGTCCTTTAGCCATATGAAAAGATGGACTCAAAAAAAACAAAATACATATGTGTTTTTGTATAATTGTTTAGAACATGTTTTTGTTTTGTTTCGCTTTTAGGTCAGCTGTGACCATGCGTTGCCTGGCTGCCCGTGTCAACTATAAGACCCTCATTGTCATCTGCGCCCTTTTCACACTCCTCACTGTCTTGCTGTGGAATCGCTGCTCCACTAACACCTCCTTACGTTTCCTGCCTCGGGCTGCTTTGGTGGCACCCAGTCCCAAAGGTGGTGATGCGAGCAGTCAACAACACCCTCCACAACCTCCAGAACCCCCACCGATTGTTAGTGGGAGCAAGTATGAGGACATCGACTGCCTGATTAATGATGAATCCACAGTCAAAGGCCGACGTGAGGGTGGAGAGATCTACATGCCTTTCAGTTGGATAGAAAAGTACTTTGAGGTGTATGGAAAAGTAGTGCAGTATGATGGCTATGATCGCTTCGAGTTTCAGCATAGTTACTCGAAGGTGTACGCTCAACGGGAGCCCTATCATCCCAATGGTGTCTTCATGTCATTTGAGGGTTACAATGTGGAGGTCCGGGATCGAGTCAAGTGCATAAGTGGAGTGGAAGGTAAGATCTTCTTTTGCGCACTTTCATTGACATGTGTTATTGCAAAACTGTGTATGACTTCAATTTGTATTACAGTTGGACTTTCGTTTTCATAAGCCCTACTTTTTGTATTTGTTTTTGGTTTAGATTCATCGCGTTTGCCCCGGTTTTCGTATGTTGTCTTGGTTATCGTACGGCCAAACATTGGACCTAATTACGGATGTACAGTAACAATAAACGGTAATATTGATAACCACGGTAAATCTTCCCACGGTTAGTATTACCGTTTTAAATTAAAATGGTCAAAAAAACATGACCGATAACTGCACTTTGATCAATTCATTGACTGAATGGTGCCAGCTCGCTAGCTTAAATGCTAACATGAAAACAAGAGACATTAACTACCCATCGAGAATGAACATACCCCAATCTAAACTTACATAAACACTTTGCTGTCTGAGCAACTAAGCTATTCAAATGTGCACATTGAACCTACAATCTGTGCTCCCTTAGTACAGAATAATCGTTCTATACTCGGGTGTAGAGGATCGCAGGTGTTTTTATGGTGTGTTCGCTGAACAAAGTAGGACGCCACAGCGCCCGCCAGAAATGATAATAGATTTTATTTGTTACACACTTTTCATTTGAATGCATCTTAAAGTCCTACAGTACAAACCAATATTTAAACAATACAAGTTTAGCCATTAAGACAGATAAAATACTAACACTAAAACATTACTAGTGAAGCATAAACAACACAAAACATTATAGTTATTAAATAAATAAAACTTTGAAAACGTTTTCAGTGTATGTATTTTTGAGCACATTGGGTTGTACATTCAACAATACTGCAATGATAATGATAACCATGATAATTTTGGTCACGATAACTATAACATCAGAAACTGGTCTCTTCATAATAATTTGTGTCATTCTATGGAATTTAGTGCCTAAACTATGTGTTGGTGACTCAGTCCGCACTTTTTCTATTGAGTATGACTGCAAATAAAGCCACTTAGGTGCCCAAAGAAAGATGTGAATGCCAGCACTTTGATAGAGTAGAGTAGGTGGAAAAAAACTATTGAATAAAAAAAATAAAAAAAAGCTCATAGCACACAATTTGTTTTCTGCATGTATTTTTTTCAGAATATTAATCTTAACTGGGTTTGCAATTTTTTTTTATTTTGGCCTGAAAATTTAAATTTTTTGTTTGTTTTTTTGGTCTTCATCTGAACTTTCGGAACGGATTACTCATTAAAACCAAGGTACCACTGTATTCAATTTATAAGACTAACATGTTGTTTTATATCATTGATGTCCTATGACAAGGCTCTCAGTCTGCTTTATGGCTATTTTCTCCAGTTATGTTCTGTCAACATCTTGTACCTAAACAACAAATTGAAACTTGTTTCAAAATGTTGTTTACAAAATGTCAATCTTTTGGCCCACTCAAGTGTCCATCAAACATGTCTTTTAAATGCCATTCATTTGAATTCAAAATAGCACATAGTTGCAGTGAAAGACGAGCCAAATTTTCTGCAACCTTGGGCAAATACCGTAATTACAATTCATGCAGAAAACAAAATGAATAATGTACACAAGGTAACATTTGGTGGTTATACATACATATTAGGCCAGTGATTCTTAAACTGTGGTACTATAATCACTAGTGCATGGGTCAGCAACTCAAAATGTTGAAAGAGCCATATTGGACCAAAAATTTAAAAAAAATCTGTCTGGAGCCCCAAAAACTAAAAACCTTATAAGCAGTGTTGGGTTAGTTACTGAAAACCAGTAACTAATTACAGTTACTAGTTATTTTATTTCAAAAGTAACTCAGTTACTAACTCAGTTACTTACACCAAAAAGTAATGCGTTACTGTGAAAAGTAACTAGTTACTTTTTTTTTTTTTTTTTTTTTTTTTAAAGCTCCCTGCTCCCTGCCCTTTTAGCCTTTATTTCAGTACTGTTATTGCACTGGAGAATAATACAATCTGTTGATCAACTTGACATGCATTTGCATCACTGAACTCTGCTAAGCAATGTGGTCTACATACAACACACAAAGACAAAGATATGTTTCAAAGGGCCATTTTATTTCAGGCCAGAACAAATTGACAAAACTATTTTAAATAGCTGCAACATAACATACATAAGTAACAAACAGCATAATAACAACATAGCTGTAAATCTGGTTTCACCTAAGGAAGGCATACGTGACATACACAAAGCCTAACCAGGCAGATTTTAATTGCATTTTTGGGCAGTAGATGGGATCTTTGATCTAAGACACAACTTACATTTAACTAAAATGTTCTTTTATTTGTGCTCGGCAAAAGAAAAAAGTGAGAATATCTCCATGTTAAGACACTCGACTGCAGCTCCGTTGTTAGTAAACACAGACACGCCCCCCCCCTCCCCTCCCCCCCCTCCCCACACCCACACCCAGACACACACAGAGCTCGCCTCCGGCTTGTGACAGAGGAAGAATCAGAAGGACGACACTGCAGCGCTCCAATAAAACACACTCAGATCTTCTGTTTCTAGCCGATACTGCGTTATTTTTTATAAAAAATAACGTAAAATAACGCAGTAACGCATCATGTAGTAACGCTAACTGAGTTGCTGAATATAAAAAATAACGCGTTAGATTATTAGTTACCGCCGAAACTAACGGTGTTACAGTAACGTTACAGTAACGTTACTTTGTAACGTGTTAGTCCCAACACTCCTTATAAGTGTGGCAACATATGATGTAAGTGTCTATATTTGCTATAATAGCCTACAATCAAAATGAGTGTGTCGCTGACACAATACATTGTTGACAGAAATGTTGAAATGTAATTCATATTCTACACATTTTTACACCATTTGAAAACATTGGTAAAAAGGAGGCTTCTAGGAGTGTGAGATAACTCCTGGAAATTACTATCTTAGAATGGCCAAAGGTCCGGTCAATATGTGTGTCCAAGTTAAAGGAAACGGCAGGCTGTCTTCTTATAATGGATTTATTACAATCTTTGCAAGCTTGGTAATGTTTGATGTGGTCTATAACGGCACACAACTATCAGAAATTGAGCCAATATAAGATAATATGTCATGAGACATGCAAATATCAATCAATCAATCAAAGTTTACTCATATAGACCTGAATCACAAATGTCTCAAAGGGCTGCACAAGCCACAACGACATCCTCTGCTCAGATCCCACATCAGGGCAAGAAAAAACTCAACCTGATGGGAACAATGGGAAACCCTGGAAGGGACCGCAGATATCAGGACACCCCCTTGGATGACCAGTGCAAAGGATGCCTACTGGATACAGTTAATATTGTGAGGGTCTAGTTCATAGTGAGGCCAGCAGTATAAATTAAATACACAGTGGACATAAGTAAAGGAAATTAAATTAGCTCAAATATACCTACAAACGAGGCATAATGCAATATGTACATACAGCTAGCTTAAATGGCATTGATTAGATTGCAGTCACGTTTGATGGACAAAGTAAGACAAAGAAAGAGTGGCATAAAATATGTCTTTCTGTGGCAGCGTCGGAGAAAGTTGTACATTTAAACAAAGTATGGTGAGTTCAAGGACCGCCAAAAGTAGTAGGACAAAACGGCGCTCGCCAAATACTCTCGTCAGTGAAGCATGTTTAATATAAACAGTGGGATTTCTAATAATTAGGAAGGTTTGTGTCATGTTTGTCCTCCTACAGAAACAGTAATAAAATAAAACGTTTTTTTCCCCTCATCTTTCAAAATATGAATACATTTTTGAAAAAGCTCCAGAGAGCCACTAGGGCGGCGCAAAAGAGCCGCGGTTCGCAGACCCCCGCACTAGTGGTATGTGGGCTCCATCGAGTGGTATGGCAAATAATCACTTAAGTATTCAAACACAGTGTTACTGTTCAAACTGTGTGTAATGTTACAGTGGACAAAAATATTAAATATACAGTACTTGGTAAATAAAATGTCTGTCTTATTTTTAATGCTCACCGCGTACACAGCATCGCTGCTCTCTCGACATGCTAGTTTAGCTGCGAACAAAACAACTAACCAATCACCGCGGATTAGATTTTTAACAACTAAAGATACGAACTTGATAGTAAATAAACCAACGTTACCACTGCCAAGTGTTTTGATCGTTCATGTCGATTGTGTTTTAACGTTTAGGGGACGTGCTCTAATGAAATAAGTAAACACACTTTGTCGGCGGTGGTGTAGTGGTTGGCTACGGAGCTACAATGGCTTTGACTGGGGGATGGGACTTCAGAGACATGGATGGGAAGTGACGTGTGTTGTGGGGGTTAAAGGTTTTTCGAGAGTTGCCGGGAAAATAAGAGACACAGAGTTTGTACTTGAACGCAGCATTTTTTTGAAATAGAATGCAGCCATTTCTTTGAATGTTACAACACTTTGAATGGTGGTCGCTGTTTTGTTTCACTAAAACGGTGTCTGCGCATACATGCTGCTCGATGAAATAGTTAGCAGGAAAAGGAGAACACAAAAATGCCACTGAAGAAAAAGATAAAAGCTCATGCTGGTCAGCAGACTAGTATTGCAGCTGTATTTTCTGTTTCCGTTCCTAATGATCAGGCTAGCAATAGCACTGCATTATCTCCTGTACAAACTTAGCTTACATCGTCCTCCTAAAAAAGTCAACTTTTTTCCAGCTGTGTCTCAAAATCACATACTAAGTCTGCACTTTTCAGATGACAATTTCATGTACTGCAACATTTGCACCACTCTCAACAAAACAGGCACGTCGATTGCGGTTAAGATTTAGTTTTTGTTCAAATCAGCACTTCTGTTGATATGTTTTGGTACTCATTTTCATTTTAATTCTACTCATTGATTTAGGTGTTAATTATGTTGTTCCAAAATGCTATTTTATTAGAATTGTGTATGTCATGGCCTTGTGACCGTTTTAAGTTCAAACACATTTTCAAGATAAATCAAAATATATTTAAGTCATTATAACCATATCATATCAAGTTATCATTATTATAAATGCGTGGGTTCCCTCCGGGTACTCCGGCTTCCTCCCACCTCCAAAGACATGCACCTGGGGATAGGTTGATTGGCAACACTAAATTGGCCCTAGTGTGTGGATGTGAGTGTGAATGTTGTCTGTCTATCTGTGTTGGCCCTGTGATGAGGTGGCGACTTGTCCAGGGTGTACCCCGCCTTCCGCCCGATTGTAGCTGAGATAGGCTCCAGCGCCCCCCGCGACCTCAAAAGGGAATAAGCGGTAGAAAATGGATGGATGGATAAATAATTATATCAAATTAACTTAATATATTTTCAAGAACTAGAAATAAATACATATTTTTAAAAGGGTGTAGCTGTTTGCAACTTCTTCTGTTGCATTTTTTAAACAAAAAACATAAAAACACCACCAGCTAGCTTATGTTACCAATAGTAGTTATGTCATTACGTGCTAGGAGCCCATAGTGGTCCGAATGGAAAACCTAAAATCCTCAAGAAATGTATCTCTCCCTAAGCATCTGCGTAAAGGTTGCAAACAGCCCCTTTTAGTGGTACCAACTGAATTTTCCCAGGAACCACATTAAATTACCACCTGTGAGTCCTAGGGACTCATTACATTGAAAACCTATCAACATCACTAGTCATTCTGGCATGTGTATAAGTAGCATAATGATATGTTATGTAATTGCATGTGACGTGATGTAAGTCATGTTATGTAAATGAATGTGTAGCTTAGTACATGTGTGGGCGGCATGATGTCGTATTACTTGACTATAAAAAGCTGTAGGAGAGGGCTGTTTAAGTGAGAGTTCCATTAGGGCTTATGAAATGATTCCCGGGCGCGGCACCGCTGCTGCCCATTGCTCCCCTCACCTCCCAGGGGGTGAACAAGGGGATGCGTCAAATGCAGAGGACAAATTTCGCCACACCTAGTGTGTGTGTGACAATCATCGGTACTTTAACTTTAATATGTATGGTTGCACATGTTACTGTGTACATTGTTTGAGTGTTAATAATACAAAACCCAAAACCAGCGAAGTTGGCATGTTGTGTAAATCGTAACTAAAAACAGAATACAATGATTTGCAAATCCTTTTCAACTTTATTTTCAATTGAGTACACTGCAAAGACAAGATATTTAATGTTCGAACTGAGAAACGTAATTTATTTTGCAAATAATCATTAACTTAGAATTTAATGCCAGCAACACATTATAAAAAAGTTGGCACAGGGGCATTTTACCACTGTGTTACATGGCCTTTCGTTTTAACAACACTCAGTAAACATTTGGGAACTGAGGAGACCAATTTTTGAAGCTTTTCAGGTGGAATTATTTCCCATTCTTGCTTGATGTACAGCTTAAGCTGTTCAACAATCCAGGGTCTCCGTATTTTACACTTCATAATGCGCCACACATTTTCAATAGAAGACAGGTCTGGACTGCATGCAGGCCAGTCTAGTATCCGCACTCTTTTACTACGAAGCCACGCTGTTGTAACACAAACAGAATGTGACTTGGCTTTGTCTTACTGAAATAAGCAGGGGCGTCCATGAAAAAGACATTGCTTGGATGGCAACATATGTTGCTCCAAAACCTGTATGTACCTTTCAGCCCTAACAGTGCCTTCACAGATGTGTAAGGTACCCATGCCTTGAGCACTAATACACTCCCATACCATCACAGATGCTGGCTTTTGAACTTTGCGCCTATAACAGTCCGGATGGTTATTTTCCTCTTTAGTCCGGAGGACACAACGTCCACAGTTTTCAAAAACAATTTGAAATGTTGAATCGTCAGACCATAGAACACTTTTTCACTTTGCATCAGTCCATCTTAGATGAGGTCGGGCCCAGCGAAGCGTTTCTGGGTGTTGTTGATAAATGGCTTTCTCTTTGCATTGTAGAGTTTTAACTTGCACTTACAGATGTAGTGACAAACTGTAGTTACTGACAGTGTTTTTTCTGAAGTGTTCCTGAGTCCATGTGGTGATATCCTTTACACACGGATGTCGTTTTTTGAAGCAGTACCGCCTGGGGGATCAAAGATCTTGGGCCTTGCCGCTTCCGTGCAGTGATTTCTCCAGATTCTCTAAACCTTTTGATGATATTACGGACCGTAGATGGTGAAATCCCAAAATTCTTGCAATAGCTCGAGAAATGTAGTGACCCTCGCCCCATCCTGGTTTGTGAATGACTGAGCATTTCATGGAAGCTGCCTTCATACCAAATCATGGCACCCAACTGTTCCCAATTACCGGTAGCCTGTTCACCTGTGGGATGTTCCACAATTGTACAAAATGTTTGATGAGCATTCCTTAACTTTCTAAGTTTAATTTGCCACTTGTGCCAGCTTTTTTGAAACATGTTGCAGGCATCAAATTCCAAATTAGTTCATATTTGCAAAAAATAAAGTTTACCAGTTCGAACGTTAAGTATCTTGTTTTTGCAGTCTATTCAATTGAATATAGGTTAAAAATGATTTGCAAATCATTGTATTCTGTTTTTATTTACGGTTTACACAACGTGCCAACTTCACTGGTTTTGAATTTTGTACAATTGTGTTTATGTGAGACACTTGATATTGCTCCCAATTATTTTCTGTGCTACAAAAATTTTTCATTCAGTTGTTCCGGTGCTTCTAGTGAAAAAGCTAAGTGTGCAGAGTCTCTAATAAAATATATGAAAATACTAGATTTTACAAAGAAAACACCACTTCAATTTGTTTAATACTCCATATGAATTTGAAACACCAGAATAAAAATGGAAAAAAATGCTCTGGCAGTGGTCTATATTTCTAGATTGCTTATTCGCTCATTTTGCTGTCAATTAAAAAGAGATTCAGCCTTAGATCATCCAATCATGCGGAAGCTCAGCGTTGAGGCCATATCTATGGTTGAGGCCAGCCAAGGCAAAGCCTACTTTCCATTCACTTCTGATGGGCGGGACAAAGCCAAGCATTTATCCAATGTCTGTTTAGTTGGCTGCGGTGGAACGGCCCACTCTAAACTACCCGCTCGAAGTTAATCAGCTGTCGCGACAGTAGCTGATTCTGAACAAAAGTTGAATGCATTCCAGCACATATTTAGTCAGTGAAACGTCAGCACAAAAGTACATATTTGACGACTTATTTTATTGGCATATTAGGGGAAACTATTCTTCCCTTGCTTCCCACTGATACTAGCGGTGGGACAATACAATCCTCTCATGAGACAAGACCATAGGCGATATTGGGCTATCGACATTATAGAGTTGTAGAGTTGGGATCTGCGTTTTAGAAAACTACTATGACAAGGTATTGTGACTAGACAAGGAAACATGTTTTGATTTGGCTGGGTCACAAAACAATGAAGGTGTATTTTGATATATTTTATAACTTGGCATACCGGTACATGAACTCCATATGCGCTTTTAACTGCTGAACTTGTTTCCACAAATAAAAACTACAATTACAAATTATGAAAGTTAAATGAAATAACAAAATTAAATGAAAATGTATTTTTTTAGTCACATTGCTCAGTCTTCTGCATCTCTGATTCTGTATTGGGCTGTATTGTTTTATGTCTGGGCTGTGGAAGTGGCGTCTTGCTATTGAGAGAAGCAATCCAGTGTGTTTGGAGTGCTTTACTGTTTTGAAATCCATAATCAACAGTTAACTTGTTTCTGCTTGGACATACACACAAGAAAGATATAGCTGAGCGTCTCCCCCACCATGCCCGCCTGAGCGAGCAACTTTGACCATTGAGGCTAGCTGTGTTCGCTGGCTTTCAGCTTGTTGTGTGCGCAAAGCACTACATGTGCGATTCCAATCCCTCACGCACGTCCAGACGGTAAGCTTCTATTTAAGGAAAAAAAAGTCTGTGTCTTGTTTTGCCTGCGAGAGAGCTTTTCTCTAAACAAGAAATTAATATATCGTCACACCTAGAGATGTCCCGATCCAGGTTTTTGCACTTCCGATCCGATACCGATATTGTTTTTGCACTTCCGATCCGATACCGATACTGGCCTATCCGAGCATGTATTAAAGTTTAAAGTTATTTAGCCTACTTAGTTGTCAGAATCATGTTGAAAAGGGTTTTAGTACTCTTGATAACAACTAGCCAGCTGAATTAGGTGAGTTTGAATAATACACAATGGTTGGTAACAAGAAACTGACCTGTTTATTCAAGGATAAACACAAAATAGACAAAATTATACATGACAAACAGAAATGGCATCATTGAACTAGGGCTGGGCGATATGGCCTTTTTTTAATATTGCGATATTTTAAGGCTATATTGCGATACACGATATATATCTCGATATTTTGCCTTAGCCTTGAATGAACACTTGATGCATATAATCACAGCAGTATGATGATTCTATGTGTTTTGATTGATTGATTGAGACTTTTATTAGTAGGTTGCACAGTGAAGTACATATTCCGTACAATTGACCACTAAATGGTAACACCCCAATAAGTTTTTCAACTTGTTTAAGTCGGGTCCACTTAAATTGATTCATGATACAGATATATACTATCAGATATATACTATCATCATAATACAGTCATCACACAAGATAATCACATTGAATTATTTACATTATTTATAATCCAGGGTGTGTAAGTGTCAAAAAGACAGCCAAAAGAGTTTGATATGAGAATAAATCTAAAGTTAAAATATAGGGTAGAAATGCACCCATTTGCAGGAAATGTAGTCTTGATTTTCAAAAATTGATTTCAAAGCTTGCATGTCTACATTAAAACATTCTTCTTCATACTGCATTAATATATGCTACTTTTAAACTTTCATGCAGAGAAGGAAATCACAACTAAATAGATCACTACTTTTTTCAGACGGTGTTGATCTGGAAATTTTTGCCTCAGCATTTTGATGGTGTGGACGTGGGGCACCGAACGGAGATAAGCGTCTCGACAGACATTACAATATTTGAACAATGATGACGAAAACGGTTTTCTCTGTCGTGTCCGTGTGTCAAAAATTGTTATGCGCTTATTTTTTTATTTGATTTTGTGCGTGGCATAGATTTGCCGTGCGCAGAAGACGTTTGAGCAGGCGCGCACCTTAGCGGCTGCGCTAGCATCACAGGTAACGTTAGCCATGCTGCTACCTCTCTGCTCGGGGATGACGTATACGTATTTGACGTATGACGTGACAGTATGTGACGTATGAAGCGACAGTATGTGACGTGTGTAAGAAGGTGCGCTCGCTGTCTGTGAGAGGGAGACACAGGAAAGAGTGAGAAGAGCCTGTCGTGTAATGCCAGCAGCTAAAAGCAACTGCGTGAGAATTGTGGATGTGTTGAAGGTGTGCTGGAAAATGCGGAACGGAAATTACGGAGCAGCAGAAAAGTGGAATGTATTATTTAAATCGGTGCGTTGGAATACACGGACCGGAGTTTTTTTTTAAACTGGATCTGGATCGGCATTTTCCCATGCCTTGCCGATACGCATTTTTTGACAAATATCGGCGGCCGATCCGATCCAAATATCGGATCGGGACATCCCTAGTCACACCACTAATATACTAATTAGAACAGTGATTCTCAAACTGTGGTACGCGGGCTCCATCTAGTGTTACGCCTAAGACACAGCGTTACTGTTCAAACTCTGTAATGTAACAGTAGCCAAAATATTAAATATACTTGTTAAATAAAACCTCTGCCTTGTTTTAATAAATACTTGGCCTATACCGATACAAGACTAGTTTCCTCAACAGTACCAACATTAGATACTTTTTTGTCTGTTCCTTAATTAATTATAAAATCTCTGTTTAATTTATTACAACTGAGATAATATTGTTTTCTTGAACTTCTGAGTCTCTTTTGCAAAGACGGGTGGTAAAGACTCAGAGTTGTTTTGTAGGAAGTTTTGGATGGAGAATGGAAAGAAAACTTTGGTGAATAAGCTCTGTGGATTGATGGAAGGAGTTTTATGCTTGAATAAAAAGACGGGTTTGTGCCTGCTTCATTTGTTGTGTACAAGCTTGCCAGTTGTGCGGAATACAGAGTTATTGCTAACCAATTTGGAGTACACAAATGCAGCGTGAAAGGGTTTGTTTATCTTTGCCTTGTAATATTCCTGCTTCATTATCTTACGTCTCACTCGTCGGAAGTCCAAATGAAGCCGGTATTATACATTTCCTTTGCCATCTTGTTTAAATAAATCTTGGTGTCTTTTTTTTTTTAATCCCATCAATGCATTTCAAAATGTTACGTTCTTTTAATATGTAAAGCAAATAAGCAGTCTCCTCTTAATTCCGATTGTTCCCTTTTTTTTATTGAACGGGATCTGCTTCTGGGCTATATCTCACGCGTTGAGACTGGCGGATGCAAAGGGTCCTGTGGCGGCACACACCCACTCAAGATATCTGGTTGTCAATCGCATAATCCAGCTGTGTTAGTCCGACTTTTCAAAAACCAAACACGATCATATTAAGGTGTTTCCATGAGTTTTAGGATACTTATTTAGAGCCAAACTATTTGAGAAATTGGACAAATTTAGTGCATGGACACGTACTGATTTAGTACCGAGTGCATCTCTGTAATTAGTATCGCTGGTAGGTAGTTATACTGCATAAAATAAAATGTATATAAATTATATAAAGTGTATATTTCTGTGAATTTTATTTTGGACTGTTTGTGTTACTGTTTGTATTAAGGATGTCCCGATCAGGGATTTATGCTGCTGTTTCTGATACCGATTACATGTATTAACTAGAGATGTCGATAAATGCGTTAAATGTACGTAATATCGGAAATTATCGGTATCGTTTTTTTTTTATCGGTATCGTTTTTTTGTTTTGTTTTTGTTTTGTTTTTTTGTTTTATTAAATAAACATAAAAAACACAAGATACACTTACAATTAGTGCACCAACCCAAAAAACCTCCCTCCCTCATTCACACAAAAGGGTTGTTTCTTTCTGTTATTAATAGTCTGGTTCCTACATTATATATCAATATATCAATACAGTGTGCAAGGGATACAGTCTGTAAGCACACATGATTGTGTGTGCTGCTGGTCCACTAATAGTACTAACCTTTAACAGTTAATTTTACTAATTTTCATTAATTACTAGTTTCTATGTAACTGTTTTTATATTGTTTTACTTTCTTTTTTATTCAAGAAAATGTTTTTAATTTATTTATCTTATTTTATTTTATTAATTTAAAAAAAAAGTACCTTCTCTTCACCATACCTGGTTGTCCAAATTAGGCATAATAATGTGTTAATTCCACGACTGTATATATCGGGTTGGTATCGGTAATTAAAGTGTTGGACAATATCGGAATATTGGATATCGGCAAAAAGCCATTATCGGACATCCCTAGTATTAACTGTCAATTTTTTCAATGTATTTATATTAAGTGCTATTGACAGTGTAACAATATCAACGCAGTATTTAAACTTGTTCTTTATTCTCTTTTATTACATACAATTGTTTGATCAAAACAACATCAAGAGTACACAATAACTAAATAAAATCTAAATTGATATTACTCATTGGAATCCCTTTTGCTCTCAAAGTCCTCCTGTGACCAGGACGTATTCCCTAAATTTGAAAACCTGAAGAAAATCAACAAAAAAAATAATTTTGAGAAAATGAAAATATTGATCTAATCACTCTAGTATTGATAATATACGGATAATACCCTTGGTCTTAACACCACTAACTTAAGTTAAAGTACCAATGATTGTCACACACACACTAGGTGTGGTGAAATTTGTCCTCTGCATTTGACCCATCCCCTTGTTCACCCCCTGGGAGGTGAGGGGAGCAGTGGGCAGCAGCGGTGGCCATGCCCAGGAATTATTTTTGGTGATTAACCCACAATTCCAACCCTTGATGCTGAGTGCCAAGCAGGGAGGTAATAGGTACCATTTTTATAGTCTTTGGTATGACTCGGCCGGAGTTTGAACTCACAACCTACCGATCTCAGGGCGGACACTCTAACCACTACACCAGAGTAAGTAACTTATGGATCGATCTGCCCTCTTACATGTCGTGTACTGACTGTGACAATGCTGACACATGCACCAACAGATGTTATATTATTCTCTCTCTACACTCCTATTATTTGTACTTATTCGTTTTTTGACAACTGCTTACTTTCTGTTGTCAGTTAAAGTAGTTCCATCTATACTTTATAAACATTACCAGGTACTTATTCCTTGGTGTTTCAACCTATTTTAGCAGCTACCTTAGCTGTTAGCATACCTAGCTCGCTCTTGTTGTGTAACATGTTTAGCCTGGTCCTCCAGTGACAATGTTATTAGGACACTAAGAAGTGCAGGTTATTTGCCATAAGGAAGTTAATTATTATTAACTTAGGGAAGCGGGTCCACACTATGTATGGAGATACACAATTAGCTGCTAGCTTATCAGCCGGATGACTAAAAATAAATGCAACATTAGCCAGAGGAGTTCAACGTTTGTGATCGGCCATTGACGGCATTAATCAGCAATGGCGATCAAATACTTTTCCAGGAAAATCGTACGATACTGATTGTTTGCTGATCGATCAGCACATCCCTAGTCAGTATCAGACAAGTCAATTTAAGAAGTAACAAAAGCCAGAGTCTTAAAAGGTAGCACAAAATAAATAGTATTTTTAATTATTTTTTAAATAACACACAGTATGTTAATTTTTGGCATTTGTTTTTGCCCACTAACTCTGCAGACACCATCTGCTTAAAATAGCTACTTTAAAAAATATGTGCGGGTGTGATACTGCCGAAGGATGTTAAAGCTGGTCTTCTGAAAAGGCCCTACCTAAAATAAATATGAAAAAAGGATTTTGTATTAGAGTTGATCGATTTGGATATTTACAAGGAATCGTTTTTAACCTAAAAATGAGAAAAACACTCATCACTCAAAAATATACTGTAGTGCACAAGCAGTTTGTTCCAAATTACAGTGTCTTTAGGCTTAAAAAAGAAATATATATAGAGTTTATATTTTCTTGTGTAACTGTATACTGAGTGTTGATAGTGTAACCTTTGTGATGATTAAAATGATTAATCAACCGAAATCTCCCTAGCACACTGGCAAGAAAACTGCACACTGCAGGATTTTTGTGCACAGTACATTGACTGTTGTAATAGTCCAATTAGCAGAGGTACTGTTTCTCGGAATTGCTGTCTGTTGACTCTCGCTGCACAAAAGATATTCTGTACAAGTTAAAAATCTGCTCTAACAATAAAAGAACATGTTTTGTATAATCAAAGCACATGGGTATTATTTGTCTGTGGCGTCAAGAAGGCGTCTGTGTTGTTCATTAGTGTCGTGCAAATAATACATTTGTGTATTAGTGCACACTAACTCCTTTCTGACCTAAATATCTGATATCTAAAAATGGTGTAAATCCAAGAGAAAAGCAACACATTCACAGAACTAGTTGCGGCGGCCTCTTTTTATCCTGTTTTGATTGGTGGAAAGACAAATCTGTGGTGTGTCAAGAGGCATTTCCTTTTGGAGTTGTGTGACTAAGTAGTGAAGGTTCTATTTCACAAATGTCAAACTCAAAGCTCGGGGGCCACGTCTGGCCCACCACAGCATTTTATGTGGCCCGCAAAAGCTTGGAAATGTATCAATAAGGCAATTCATCTTTCTTAATGATGTCTTTCAATTTTGACAGACATTTTTTTTATGAATGCAAATGCAGTTTTTAACTTGATATTTTGATACAACAAGGTATTCCAAATTTTTTTTAATTTAAAACCTTTTTTAAATTAAATTCTACTTGGAATCTGCTTGACTTATGATTACAAAACAAGCTTTCTATCAGATTGTAAAACAGTGTTATTGTGTGTTAAACAGTGATAATCAAATGAAGGGGCAATTGTGTATTATACAGTCCCTTTAGGGTTTTGGGGCTTTTTTTGGTGATTTTGGTGGCCTAAATTGCCTTGTTTGCTGCGGCATTTTAGAAAAATTGCGGTACAATCACCCCTTTTGATGCTGGGAGGCATTTGATTGGTTTGACCAGAGGTCTTCCTCAGGAGGTCTGCAGCGGTACTGTGAAATATTTAGACTTTTTATTTTTTATATATGTACATTTTTATAAGTATGTTTTTACTACACTGCAATTTTTTTTTACAAATTTAAATCTTTTAAATCTTGATATACACATTAACATTGGTTTATAAATTGGCATTGACATGGCCGCCCTACTCACTGTACCTTGCAGGTTTGTAATAAAAACATGAATCAATAATTACACTGCATTATTCTAATAATCTTAGCATTTAAGATAGCTAGCTATTAGCGTTCTAGTTGCAAAATAGGGATTAGCACGGTTGCTGCCAGCTTGCGATATTCTTGAAAATCTTAGTTTTGCACAACCACAAGGTACCTTTTAGGATCATCTTAATTTACAGTAAAACACAATTTTATAAGGAATATGTAAGTGGGGGTTCCTGCTCCATATTTCCATCAGTTTGGGTGTCTTAGGTCTGGAAAACGTTAAAGACCCCTGTAACGGTTAGACAGTTGCATCGTGTTTGAGTGCTGCCGGGACAAATTCTGTTGGCGAAAATGTCGATGATTGGCGAAAATGTACAGGATTAATTCCGGATATCGGGCCAAAGTTGCAAGACCGTGCATAATTTGCAGGAATTGTTGAATAAGTGTGAGTTGATGTCATCCCAACTTTGCGAAATCCTGGAAGGGGCTGATCAATATCATGAAGCGGCCCTCAGAGGGCTTTCATGATTGCAATGTGGCCCATATTTCGCACACACAATTATCTGTTACAAGTTCTTGATGTCAGTTATCATTTAATCAGTTTTTCTACAGGCCGAGGTATTTTGGTCTCTTATAAAACGAAAAGCTGCCCTCCAATCATACAGATTAGATCAGATTACAGTCAGGCTTTCTCTTTTCTCCTAATGTTTGCAGAAGCATTTTAATGTTTAAAGTGTTGTTAAAATAAGCAACAGTGGAACACTGACCTTAATACCAACTACCTCACAGGGCTCTTGAAAGGTGCATTTGTTAAAATAGTACATTGTTTGCAGTCTAAACAGCATCTAATAGCACACCATGTTAGGTCACTTTTCGTTTGTGCATTGAAAGTTTGTACATTTTGAGAATAAATAAAAACATTTATTAAAGTAAAATACATTTAAAATGGAGTTTGGATAATTTATATTTCGATAGTTATTGGTATTAGTTTATTTCAAACATTGCATAAAGTTACAGTCCATACATGACATATATAACATTTCACATTTTAATATGTCTGAAAAGGAGTAGAAAGAAGCAGAATGTATTTAATCCTATGCATTTTTAATCCTATGCATTTTCTTTTTTACAGGAATTACTAACAGATGTGTTCACTTGCCATTGTCTCGATCTGTAACACAAACACAATAAATATCAATAAAGTTTATATGACAAAAATATATATTAATAAAGTTCACATTAATAATTAGTTGTGATTTACATTATTTGCTGTGTATGTAATACATTATGTATTATGTCTCATTTACGGGACAAGCGGTAGAAAATGGATGGATGGATGGATGTTTTTAAGTACTGTATGCTGTTCTATTGAGGTTGAACAATTTCTTTACCTGGAACATATAGGAACATTGTTTGACTTCTTTGCTTAATCCATTTCATATTAAATGTTTTAAGTAAATACAAATATTTTAAATTAAAATGTCCACTGTTATTTTCTCCTTATGTTGAGAAGAATTGTTGTACATTCTTGAGTAGCAGGTTAACTGTTTGCATAATTTTAAGTTTGTGAAATCACCAAATTATTGAATTTAAATATTTTTGATTCAATAGTGTTGAAAATGTTCTCTATAGCCGACATTATCTTAACTGACTTTTTTCTTAACACAATTAGTTAATGAAGTTGACTTTTGTCGTTATTTCCCCATATTTCTACATAATAACTAGGATATGATAACACTCGAGAACAGTAGAAAATAAGGAGTGATTTGTTTGTCCAAAACATATTTTGCTTTATTCATTATTGAGGTGTCTTTGCCACTTCATGTTGTATATTTTTAATAGGAGATTTACAGTCAATGTCTACGCTGTCTATTTGAATTTGTGTTTGACTTTTATTCCTACTGTTTCCAAATGGTGTAAATTTGGAAAGTTAGGTGGTCGGCAAGTTTTTCTTGTTTGTTGTTGTATTTCTGGGGGGAAAGACAACACTTAAAAAAAAAAAAACTCTTTTTTTTTTTTTTTTTATCAGTCTTGGTCATTTTCATCCTATCTCCCCGCACAGGTGTTCCTCTGTCTACTCAATGGGGTCCTCAGGGCTACTTCTACGCCATCCAGATTGCCCAGTACGGCTTGAGCCATTACAGCAAAAACCTGACCGAGCGTGCACCTCACGTGGTGGTCTATGATACAGCCGAGGAGAGAGATAACAGGATCAGCTCTGCAACATGGGCTGTGCCAAAGGGCGGAAGTCTCAGCCGTGTCTACGACAAGAGCCGCGCTTCCTCAGTCCGACAGTTTAGTGCTCCAGGTATGTAAGCATTCTGTCAGCCCAGGTGGCCGTGGGGTAAGGAGCTTATCGCTTGTTAACTGTGGCTGTATAAGGTTTGATATAAACATCTCCCTCAAGACAGGATAGTATGTGTGCTGCGTCCTTGCCACAAAATGCTTGTACTTTTTTGTCTGTATGGATACGAAATGGGTCCTAAATTATGTTCATTATGGTCTTAAGTCCTAAATTTAACTTGTTGAAACTTGCAAAGAACCTGATATTGGCTCCTAATGATATCAATGATAAATGCCAATTGCACAATAATACAAAACACCTGCTTGGATCAAGTCACAAATCATAACGTTGGTATATTATTATTATAGCTATGCCTGAGCGTTAAATTGAGTTCGTGGATAAATTCCTGTTTTTTGTTGCAGACGATTTAAAATAAAAAACATCTATGTTTTTTTTCCTCTACTTTTGGCATACTTTTGCCCCTCCCTCCCTGAGCTTTTATAGCTTCCGCTTGCCTCCTTATTTCTTTATCAGAGATTCACACACCCAGTAAAACATGGCTAACGCTAATTAGAGTAAGACATTTGTCCCCAAAAAAGGAAAAGTGTTGTCAGTGGTTTAGATTTGCGGCAACAGGTGTGGAACAAGTGACTGCACGCTGCAAAGTTTGTTTATAAAAGGCAACAGCACAACAGCATCGAGCCGACTGGGAGAAATGCATCTCTTTACAAGACGAACATGAACACAAACAAACTCCCGCTAAAAAGCAGCTTTCTGTGGTGGAATCATTTACACAAGGTACCATGTTAGGGGGAAAAAAGTAGCACAATGCACAGAGCAAACACTAAAGCAGTCACTATGCGCATCACCGAGATGTGTTGCAAATAAAATGGAAAAGCCTATGATTATCCACTTTTTAAACTATAGTCATCTTAATGTCTTACTTATTTATTTGCATACGATTTACACTACTACATTTTTATTTACAGAAGTATTTTATTCACAACATAAGATTCATGTTTGCACTTTGTGGGAGTTTTTTTATTTTCTACTTGTTGATTATTGGTATCTTAGTTGATTTATTGCAGCCAATTAATTTGCATGTAATATGCAATACTACATTTTTGTTTACATAAGTATTGTATTCAAGACATACATTTTAAGATTGTGCTTTAATAATCTCAATGTTGGAGATTATTATTTATTTGCATGCAATGTACATTTTTGTTTACAGAACAATGTTATTCAAGACAGAAGTATTGTCTCTTAGATTAATTTCATTCTTTGAAAATTATTGCATAAAAAGTCAATTTATATCTGGTCTAAAAAGAAGAATATTATATTATATATATATTTTGCTAACAGTTGGATGCAGTGAATGCAGTGTCATTTCAAATTACCGTATTAGTTTTTGATTTAAAAAAAAAAAAAAAAAAAAAGCTTGTTTTGAATTATCTCTATAATTTGTATTCATTGGTTTCTTTAAAAAGTACGGCAAAAATCAGAAAATAGAATATTTGTAAAAAAAAATATCCAAGATTTTATTTTTAGGGTATATCGCCCAGGTCTAAATATAGATGCTGCTATTGTAGTTTAATCATAACTGGACAATATTTCTTCACTGACAGAAGAGCGCAGTGCATGTCCTACTTCCATATTTTTGAAAGTGCCTGCGGTTTTTCCAACGGTGTCTACAGGCGCCTTTCTTAATGGTTTTGTTCAACAGTCCATCTCCTGTGTCCGGGGCAGAAATATGTCTGCCGAATGACAGATGTGTCTGCACTTGTTATAAGTGAGGCCTGCAGTCAGTCAGTACTTGCTCAATGAGTTCTTGGGGGGGGGGGGCTCACTGAATTTTCTCTTGAATGTTCAAGATTCTTCATAATGGATCTGCCTGACAAAATGTATCTCATACAACTAGGGATGGATACTTGTCTGATTGGAATCTATACAGTACCAATTCTCGGTACCTGGTAATCGAAACCAGTACTCAATTGTACCAACATTTGGTACTTCTGTGTGTGTTCATGTTTCAAATGTGAATTTGTTTAATAACTTTTAACAGTGAGCTGATAACTGTGTTGTCCAGACGATATCTTGATTTCTTACACTTCTCATTTTCTATTATTCTATAGAACTATAGATGCCTAAAAAGCTTATCTTGATAAATGTAAAATATGCTATAGTATTGTTGCAAATATCCATCAATCCATTTTCAACTGCTTGTCCTTCTTGGGGTCGCGGGGGGGCTAAAGCCTATACCAGCTGCACTTGGGCAGAAGGCGGGGTACACCCTGGAAAAGTCGCCACCTCGTCGCAGTGATGATATTACATTTGTGGTATTAAATGTAGAGCTGGGCGATGTAGCAAAAAAAAAAAAGTCATTATTCATTATCATCCAATCTTGATTAATGTCACAATTATATTATTTTTAATTAAAGCGGATTGTCCCATGCAGGATTATAGAGAGTACCGCATCCCTACTGTTTACTACTGCAGTATCTTATAACAAACATTTCCACCATGTTTAATTGAGGTAATATTTGTTCATATGTATAATTTTGTGTATATATAAATATATATACATTGGTTCTTTAACTTTAACTTATATATATATATATATATATATATATATGTATATATATATGTGTATATATAATATATATAATATATAATATGTATATATAATATATATATATATATATATATAATATATATAATATATAATATATATATAATTGTTCGGTACGTTTTGTGGGGCGAAAGAGAACAACCGTACCAAAGTTATTTTTGTTTTTTTGCTTGTATTCTGCAGTAAGCAAAGTATAATTGGTGTAGTGAATACTATACGACTTTTATTTCAAGTTAACATGTACTAAACAACACTTTCGAATGGCAAATTATTATTTGTAATCTTTGATTACTTGTATACAGTGAGGTTCACAAGTATTTGCACACCCTGCAATTTTGCAAGTTCTCCCACTTAGGGAGAGATCTGAAATGTTCATTATAGATGTATTTCCACTGTTAGAGACATAATCTAAAAAGGAAAATCCAGAAATCACATTATATGATGTTTTTAATGATTTATTTGTATGTCACTGGGGTTCAAAAGTATGTGCACACATGAGAATCAGCAAGAATTATGACCACCTTTACCCCACAACTAATCACCCACCCACCACCCCTTTGAGCTCATTAAAGTCACCTGTGCAGCCCACAGTCAGTCAAGGTCCAACTGCTTCCATGGGCAAGACCAAAGAGCTGTCAAAAGAGACCAGAGACAAATTTGTAGAGCTCCACAAAGCTGGAAAAAGCTATGGGACAATTGGGAAGCAGCTTGGTGAGAATAGATCAACTGTTGCAGCAATTGTTAGAAAATGGAAACATGACTGCTAATCTACTTCGGGCTGGGGCTCCATGTAAGATCTCTTCTCGTGGGGCATCACTCATGATAAGAAAAGTGAGGAATCAGCCCAGAACTACACGGCAGGAGCTGGTGAATGGCCTGAAAAGAGCTGGGACCTCTGTTTCCAAGGCTACTATCAGTAGAACACTACGGCGTAGTGCTTTAAAATCATGCATCGCACGGAAGGTTCCCCTGCTTAAGTCAGCCCATGTCCAGGCCCGTCTGAAGTTTGCCAGTGGCCATCTGGATGATCCAGAGGAGTATTGGGAGAAAGTCATGTGGTCAGATGAGACCAAAATAGAACTTTTTGGTATAAACTCCACTCGTCAGGTTTGGAGGAAAAAGAAGGATTAGTATCATCCCACATTGAAGATGGGTCGTGGCTGGGTCTTCCAACATGACAATGACCCAAAGCACACAGCCAGGATAACCAAGGAGTGGCTCCATACCAACCATATCAAGGTTCTGGAGTGGCCTAGCCAGTCTCCAGACCTAAATCCAATAGAAAATATTTGGAGGTAGCTAAAACTTTGTGTTGCTCGGCGACAGCCCCGAAACCTGACAGATCTAGAGAAGATTTGTGTGGAGGAGTGGGCCAAAATCCCTGTTGCCGTGTGTGCAAACCTAGTGAAGAACTATAGGAAACGTTTGACCTCTGTAATTGCAAACAAAGGCTTCTGCACTAAATATTAACACTGATGTTCTCATGTGTGCAAATACTTATGAACCCCAGTAACATACAAATAAATCATTAAAAAAATCATACAGTGTGATTTCCGGATTTTTCTTTTTAGAGTATGTCTTTAACAGTGGAAATACATCTATGATGAACATTTCAGACCTCTCCCTAATTTCTAAGTGGGAGAACTTGCAAAATTGCAGGGTGTGCAAATACTTGTGGACCTTACTGTTCATCAGTGTTTCCCACCGGTGCTTTGGCAAACAAAAAGTGGTGACCCACTTTGCAGAGTTTTTAAAACTCAAATTCCCTGTCTTGTATTGAATGAAAATACATTAAAGTGCAGTATAAATTAGAGGTACTGTAAAATAATGTGTACCAACAAATAAAACAAGTTTAATGATTATTTGAGGAACAAAATGTTTGTGTTCTTTTTGTTTGTTTGTGGTTTTAAAAAAGTGTCAGCGGAGTTTTAGTACATGTTATATCAGAGGAGTGAAATCTTTGCAGACTCATAAACAAAATGTCTGATTAAAATACTATTTTGATATAAAAATGCCTATTCTGATTAAATCAGTGGGTGTGTTGATTCTCCCAGTCGGGACCAATACAGTCACATAGATGTTCTATGAGTGCTTGCGAGTCCGCATTCAGTGCAGGATTACTGGTGAGCTGCAGTGAAACTAAAGTGTGTCACTAAGGTCGCTGCTTCTTTTAAATGTTGTGTTTCAACTTCTGTACAAGTGTTAGTCGTATTTCTCTATTTTGTTCTTCTGGACTGCACTTCCAGCTGTGTAAGGGGGAAGAAGTACAATACTGATTGGACATTTATTACGTCGTCAGGAGACTGACTTTTGCGACGGTGGAACGAGATTGCCGTGCACACGGACACACGTTCACGCAAACGTACACACACATTCACAGACACACAGGATCGCGGTCAATAAAGGTGGATTGTTCTGTGCAGGATTATACCAAGCCTTGTTGCTTTCCTGTTGTTTACTACTGCGGTACCTTCTAACAGACATTTCCACCATGCTTGATCGAGGAAATATGCTAACAGCAGATCACTGTGATCGAACTCAAATTAATTGTGATCAAAGATCACGATCATATAATCGCTCAGCCCTAATTGAATGCTACATATGATTTTTTTAAACAAAATAAAGTGGCTATTGCACAAGAACTAAACAAAAACGACTATAGGCTCCCATTTAAATAATTTGGGTTTTGCCCTCAAAGCCTTACTATATCCAGGGACTTACTCCCTGAGTGTGTAAACAATAACAAATAAGTTTTATTTTAATAATTAGAACAAGAAAAAATAATGATCTACTCATTTTAGTATTGCTTATATAATGATACTATACCGTAGGAGTATCGACATCCGGATCGATCACTACATTGAAGCTTTAGCAGTTAGCTTCTTGTGTTGTCCAGCTCGGTGTGTTTGTTGTGCTGCATGCTTCGCCAGTCACTTTCCTCCAGTCCTCCAGTGATAATGATAAATGGAGCAAACCATGTTTACTTTCCACCATGATGGTGAGGATTAGTATCTTTGAAGCAGCTCTGCACTGTGGATAGACTACGCTTGCTCTCGAATTAAAGCCAGTGTTCTGGCAAGACACAACTGCGGTAAAGATCGGCTGGGCTCGGCAGCTCAGCAGGTGATCACGGATCAGTTAAAAACGGCAAATATTGGCCCCGATCAGTCCTATAATTGAGATGGATAAATCTTTAATTTAAAATATTTTTCCTAAAACACAGTCCATCCGGATAGTATTCACACTACTTCACTTTTTTTTCTTATGCTACAGCTTTATTCCAAAATGGAATAAATTCATTTTTGTGCTCAAAATTCTACACACAATACCCCATAACGACAATAAGAAAAGTTTTTTTTTTTAAATGTTGCGGTTATGTTAAAAATAAAAAATCATCCATTGCGCAATACTTTGTTGATGCACCATTGACAGCAATTACAGCCTCAAGTCTTTTTGAATACGATGCCACAAGTTTGCCACACCTATGTTTGGGCAGTTTTGCCCTATCCTCTTTGCAGCACATCTCTAGCTCCATCAGGTTGGATGGGAAGTGTTGGTTTTCATCCAGGATGTCTCTGTACTTTACAGCATTGATCTTAGTCTAGTCAGGGAGGGGACCAAGAACCCAATGGTCACTCTGTCAGAGCTATAGCATTTCTCTGTGGAGAGAGGAGAACCTTCCAGAAGGACAACCATCTCTACAGCAATCCACCAATCAATGAGGCCTGAATGGTAAAGTGGCCAGACAAAAGCCAGTAAAAGGAAACCAGGCACCGCTCATCACCAGGCCAATACCATCCCTACACTGTAGCATGGTAGTGGCAGCATCATGCTGTGGGGATGTTTTTCAGCAGCAGGAACTGGGAGACTAGTCACCTTAAATGGTGCTGCAAAGAGGAATGGGCGAAACAGTCCACAGATAGTTGTGCCAAGCTTGTGGCATCGTATTCAAAAAGACTTGAGGCTGTAATTGCTGCCAAACGTGTAGCAAAGAAATATTGTGTAAAGGCTGTGAATACTTTTACAAAATGTAAATAAAATCACATTGTCATTAAAGGATATTGTCTGTAGAGTGTTGAGGACACAAAGGCATTTACTCAATTTTGAAAAAGGCTGGAACATAGGAAAATGTGGAAAAAGTGAAGTATACTTTTCATATGCATTGTACGCATTGAGGCTATAAAGTGTGTTTTATCCGATTAATCGACAAAATAACGGATAGAATAGTGGGTGACTATAAAAAATAATACCTGGAGACCAAACAGAATATGTACTGTAGGTTATATGGAACATCTCACTTTACAACATTACAACATTCTAACCTAAGCATACTGTGAGTTGTTGTTCTGAGGGCCTGCTGTTTTTTCCTCTCCCGTTGTCCCACATTGAGCTACTGTCTAGACTGTAATTTTCCTCTCCTAATTATTTTCCTTTCAGCCTCTCGTCAACAATTTATTTTCAATTTTTGCCTTCTACACTTTTTTTCCCCCTGCTGTTTCTTGCTCGCCTTGCTTTACAGTTCAATTCTCAATCATCACTCTCTTGCCTTGGCATTTTTAGCATTGCTCTTCAGTCTTTTCTCAGCACTCCTTACCCTCCATTATTCCCATCTTGCTGCAGATTTCACTCTGTCTTCAAACCCTGTTTACCAATTTCCACCCACTTGTCAAGGCGCCTTGTATTGTCTAAGTATTGCGATCACACTTGCTCCATCTGTTCGACACCATATTCTGCTCTCTCATCAAAAAGTACCCTCTATATGTCTGTTGTTTTCATACTCTACTGTCTGTTTTTCTTTCACTCTGCCTCCTCCCTCCATTTCTTCCGCCTCCTCCTCTCTTCTTTCAGTTTGGGTGTTTCATTTTTCTTCCTTAATGTATCTAGGGCGCCAGTGTTGAGCAGCATCTAAAATCCTCTGACAAGTAGATCAATTGTCTGTCCCCTGATAATAAACAACTATTTGCCATCTGTGCATTCCGGCACCAATATTGTCCATGGAAAAATACACCAAAAATCTACTGAATAGAGGTGGGGGAGATAATCGATTTTTAGATGCATCGCAATTCGGACATGGACCATTGTAGAATCGATTAGTAAACGTCAATAATCGATTCATATATTGTAAATAAAATAATGCAGACTGTTCTAAAACTTGACGAGCCACCGCTCTGAGAGAACCGACCTACTCCTTATTGTAGGGCACTTATGTTCTAGTTTTGCACACATTTTCATTAATATAATAAATCAAGAAATTAATTTAGCCGTTTCTTATTCCAAATGAATTAGGGTTTTTTTAAGTTGCAAGTGATTAACGCTTATTTAGTGAAATGGAAATAAATGTAAAACTACATTAATTTACATAAATTAAAGATGCATCAAAAATCGATTTTTAATCGACTCGTAGCTCCTGAATCGAAATCGAATCGTTTGGTACCCAATGATTGCCACCTCTACTACTGAATTATTTTGTATCCATGTAATTCTATATGTAATAGGCCACCACTGTTCTGTGGTTTTATCATTAATTCAGACAAAATAGCATTTATTTCATGAGAATTTAATGTTTTTGTAGTGTGTAAGATAAATAAATGTTGATTTTTGCAAATACTAATAGTGCTACTGTAAGTTGTACAGCGTTGCCTTGGGAAACAAGGTTAAGTTGTTCTGTGACACAGCTCCTGCCTTGAAAAACTAAATATTGCTAAACCGCATAACCCATTAAGAGTAAATAAAATCAATTTAAACTGTGCTTTGTCCACCAAAAAACACCAGAATTTTAGCATGCCTTTTAAAAGAAAAGCAAACGTTTATTGTATTAAAACAATACATTAATACTAGAGTAGTTTTATGAAATAATGTAATAATAATGGTGAGTGGACTAATCGGTTTCTACTTTAGGTTGCTTCTCCGTCATGTAACAATAGGAGCTGTTTTTGTTGGTTATATTGCCGACAGACACCTTTGAGTGACGGACCGGAGAGGTCAAATTTGACAGCAATTGACATGTATGTCTGCATATGACCCATTGATTCAGGCTAAGTCCAGTTTGTAGAGTGATATAAACTGAAACACAGCACACAATTCGGCAGCTTCTCCATATTTTCCTGGATAAATGTCCGCGGTTAGTAAAAGTAAAAACATTATACCGGTAGAAATATTTGTTTATGACAATAAAATTGCATTTGTGTCAACATATCAGCGTCTATTTAAAAGTTAATTAAAATCATTCAAGCAAGTAATATACTGTTATTCATTGCAATTATTTCAAATTCTAAATTGTAATATATATCTGATTTTTAAGAAATTAATCGCTTGACAGCCCTAGTGTCAAACATGTTTAACAGCATGATATCCCTGTCACCTTACAACAAGCCATATTGAAGTGCAGAGCAGAAGAGGTGGAATCTCGTCTATATTCCCCACCCATTCTTTATTGATAGCAGAGTAATCACAGGGCAAGAGTACAAATCCACTTACTCTCTGCTTTGCTTTAAGTAATGGATTTATGAGTGCATTAAAGAGCTGTAGTCTACCAGAGGCCCCCGCCAGACTGTCTCCCTTCCTTATTCTCCTGATGACTGCCCTTGTATCTTTGGCCATTGCCTCCTCCTACCCACTTGGCTCATGCCATGTGTGAAACCGCTGTCTCTGGTTGTCGATTGTCCTCTCTCGGTCGGCTCATTTTCACCCACTCCACCGTCTGTCTGGCCTCAAAGGCTCTTGTGCGACCCGTCGTTGCATTGCTCTTCTCTTCTTTTTAACTCCTGCACTCTTTCGTCTCATCAACTTTTAAGGGGCCTCTCTGTGAAGCGGCTGTGACTCTTTTAGCCGCGCCGAGTAACGAGGCCAAATAGGAGCCTTTTTTGAGAATTGCTGGCACTTAAGGGGTTTGAAGTGAATTCACAAAAGCAACTCAAATACTTCAGCTGAGCATGAACAGAACACATTCAGAGAGAGACAGATGACATTCAAGCTGCAAATTCAGACACAATGAAAGTTTCTGCATTGCCTCTACATCGTCTGTTTTCGTTTAGACCACCTGGTACTGCTTTCCTTGGGAATTCTGGGATTTATTCATTCCCTTCTGTTCCTTTTAATTAAGCTCGGGGTATAATGACACATACTCTCATGTATCCCTAGAGAAGCTTGTCCGTGTGTGTATGTGTGTTCCATCTGGTAATTGCACTATGGTAAATAATATTATTTTTAAAAGTGTTTCTTCTAAAGCATGACTGTTATTAAAGTAGATACATGTTGGGAATAGGGATGCAACTATTGTAGATTTTGACTGTACGATTATAGTCTTGAGTAATAATCACGGTTTCACAATATGCATTCATTTCACAACAAAACGTTCATAAAATCACAGACATTCCTTTTCGAGATTTTGATGTAGTATTTATTACTGGCTGAAATAACAGTATTCAAATGAAAACAATATAATAACGGTACAAAATTGCTAACAATAAATAAACAAATACATTAATAATTGTATTATTATTATAAGACTAAGGCTAACTTTATTGGTCACCCAGGGGAAAATGTTACTCATATGGGTAATTAACTCAAGTGTCATTGTTATCAGCTGTCATCCATGCATAGTTATTCAATTTTAATCATTAAAATATGCTGTGTTATTAATAACTGGTATGTACATAATTAGATAGCATGATATAGTGCAGTTATTGTGCAAGCTCCTGATGTTATGTTAGTGTTTTACACTTGCTATTTTAACTTACAATGCCGATCATTTATTCAACGCAAACCAGAAGAAGTGATCTCTAACGTTAAATGGTCACGGAATGAAGCCATTGAGGAGTACCTCTTACTGTTTGTTCACACTGAACTAACCTAACACTATGCTACTGTTTGTAATTGAAATGTTTATATTTAACTCCCTACCAACTCAAATCTTCATGAAGTAACTTGCCACTAACATTATGTAATTTCGTTATTTGCCTTACCTACTTTGGCAAGTAAAGCTGGGTGGTGATCTCAAAAATGCTGCACCATATTGGCAGGTTTTGCAAATGCTTGAGCCATCATCCTCAATGACCCCCGTGGTTAAGCTTTTTTTTGCATGGGAAAAGTTCAGTACTTTGTCCTGCTGCCATTTTAAGCCAATGTAGCATACTAGCGGGCCTCTCAGTAGGTGCGTATAAGTGCGTACTCCGAGCAGGTTGTGCCAAAAATAACGTACCAGCATAATGTCCGTTTATTGCGAGTAAAGAAGACTGAATCACACGGTGTTGTAGAGCTTTTTTGTGATTGAATAATTGTTTTTAATCACGGTTAAACCGGTTAATCGTTGCATCCCTAGTTGGGAACATGAAAGTGGGTTTAGAATACTCTCTCATCCTCGATCACTTAAAAATAAAATCTTGAAATTGAGGTCATTGGGTTTTTTTCTACCGCAGTTAATGCAAAAAAAGGAACGCTCTGTTTTTGTGTTTCAGGTTTTGACCATGCATTTATTACATCTTTGCTGCTTCTAACCTATTCAACGTTATCTCTACACAGAGTCCTCGGGGGGTGTATCACTCCCGCTAGATAACACCAAAGACTTCATCCTCAGCTTGGACATAAAGTTCACCTCCAACGGCAGTTTGTCGGTCATGCTCGACACTACAGAGAAAGGCTCGCCGTTCACTATCCGCTATGTTACCAATACGCAGCTCATCGCCTTCAAAGACCGTGAAATCACCTATGGAATAGGGCCGCGCACCATCTGGACCTCCCTGACACGCGATCTGGTCACAGACCTCAGGAAAGGCGTCGGTTTGTCTAACACCAAGGCTGTGAAATCCACTAAGGTGGGTATGAAACTTACGCGGCACAAAGTTGGTGGGAATCTGTCTCACTCATATTTACACGATTCTAAAGTGTTGCTTGTATTGCACTTTATGTAAAGCTAAGCCATATGAAACGCTGTAGAACCTCTATAGTTGGACACATAGGTGCATCTCAATGAATGATATAGCTTTCAAAAGGGAATTCATTTGAGTTGTTCCATGGATGTCATTTCGGGGATGGAGTGTGTCCCCTGCACCTTTTAACATCCAAAAATAATATTATTGAATGGAGATAAATCAAACACTAGCACCATGCGAAAAACGGCCGCTCAGGCTGAATCTTTTCTCTTTTAACCGTCCACAAGCTTATTGATGGAATTTCTGGGGCTGCCTTCTTTTCAACATGCCAGTGATTGACAGCACAAAGCAGCTGACCAATCAGCGGTAAGATGCGAGATAATAGCCAGTTGGCCTCCACGAGGCAATATAAATTATAATAGTAAGACAAATATAAAATTGGGTAAGAATACAAATTGCAGCTTACATTATTGTGATTCCTGGCTTAATTATCAGTCTTTTGTTCCAGTGGATATGGTTCAGTTCCCAGCCAGGACATAAATGGTACGGTAAGACTTTAGTATGAGGAACACACATTCACCGTTGATTAGTTGCTTATTAACATGCAAATTAGTAACATATTTGCTCTTAATTAGTCATTATTAAGTACTTATTAATGCCTTATTCTGCATGCCTTATTATACAACCAGTAAGCCATTAACTAAGAGTCTTCCCTCAATAACCTCAGAATTATTGCTTATTAGTAACCCTAACCCTAACCCTTATATGTTCCCCTAGTGTCCAAATAACTCTAAATTAAGTCTTTGTTACTTTAATAAGCAACTAATAATGGTGAATATGTTCCCCATACTAAAGTGTTACCAAAGGTACAAATTAAACTAAACTAAATCGGACATTGGCTACACTGAGTGAAGTCCACAATGTATTTCTTAATCATTTTGATCATTATAGCTTGCAGCTAATAAAGAACCCAACGTCAGTACCTCCTAAAATTGGAAAAATGGTCAAAGAGTTGAAAATTGTAAATAACTGTCACACTGTAATCTGCAAGTGAGCTACAAAGCCTTACTGTACCTTTCATTGATTTCCATGAACTAATATCTTGAAAGCAATTAACTTTTGCACCGTATTCTAATTTATTGAGATGCACCTGTAATCCATCCTGAGGGACATTTTCCGGTGGGAAATAAGGTTAATCAGTCCTGGAGTCAAACTGCTGCCATCATAAAACCTTTGTTAATTGTTCAGGACTAGTTTTAGTCTGATGATGAATTAAGTTGAAATGCAAACTGAAGATTTGACTAATTACATGTTTAGAGCGCATCTGGAAAGTATTAATACGTGTTTCCACATTGTGTTAGCCTTATTCCAAAATGTAGTACTTTTTTTTTTTCTTCAAAATTCTACACACAATACCTCATAATGACAATGTTAAAAGTTTTTTTAAAGATAGTTGCAAATTTAGTACAAATATCAAACCAAGAATGAAGTCGAAGGAATTGTCTGTAGACCTCCGAGACAGGATTGTCTCGAGGCACAAATCTGGGGAAGGGTACATAAAAATACCTACTGTATTGAAGGTCCCAATGAGCACAGTGGCCTCCATCTACTGTAAATGGAAGACGTTTGGAACCCCCAGGGCTCTTCATTGTCTAAACTGAGCAATCGTTGGAGAAGGCGCCCTAGTCAGGGAAGTGACCAAGAACCCAATGACTACTCTGTCAGAGTTACAGCATTTCTCTTCGAGAGAGGAGAAGCTTACAGAAAGACAACCATCTCTGCAGCAATGAGTGGCCAGACAGAAGCCATTCCTTTGTAAAAAAGTTAGCAAAAATGCACCTGAAAGACTCTCAGATCATGAGAAACAAAATTCTCTGGTCTGATGAGACAAAGATTGAACTCTTTGGCGTGAATGTCAGGCATGTTTGGAGGAAACCAGGCACCGCTCATCACCAGGCCTATACCATCTACTACACTACAGCATGGTAGTGGTAGCATCATGCTGTGGGGATATTTTCAGCGGCACAAAATGTAAGACTATTCAGGATAGAGGGAAAGATGAATATAGCAATGTACGGAGACATCCTGGATGAAAACCTGCTCCAGAGCGCTGTTGAACTCAGACTTGGGTGACGGTTCATCTTAAAAAAATACATTATATAAAACATTTATGAAACAAAGATCTATAAAGGCAGAAAGTAAGTGCAAAAAGTATAGGGACAAACTAACCAGCATACTCCGAACATGTAGAAAATAACATTACAATCAATTATTAGACAAGAACAGAAACAACACAAGATAAATATGGGGCATACTAAACAATATCATTAAAAATGGTGCTCGGAAGGGTTACCCTGAATTCTTTATAGACGGAAACATAAAAAATTACAATATGAATGAAGTAGTTGAACACTTTAATAGTTACCATGTAAATATTGGTACCAGAATTCCAAAAACCGGACCAGTTGAGGACTTGAATGACACAATAAATAAAAATCCCAACTCCATGTTCCTCAATATTGTGACAGAAGAGAAAATAATTGTAAAGAAATGAAAATCCAATACCTCAACTGGCTGTGATAAAATTTCTATGAAAGTGATAAAAAAAAGTGATTGAAAGAATTTGAGAACCATTGATGTATATCAGCAATCTATCATTCCAAAGTGGCACATTCCCAGAGGAAATAAACTGGCACATTCCCAAAGGAAATAAACTGGCACATTCCTAGAGGAAATGAAAATAGCAAGAGTTGTACCGATTTACAAGACTGGAGACAAACACCAATTTACAAATTACAGACCTGTTTCTTTACTGCCACAATTTTCCCTGAAGAGATCTGGAAATGGCTGCCCACCGACGCTTCGCATCCAACCTGATGGAGCTTGAGAGGTGCTGCAAAAAGGAAGGGGGGAATCTTCTCAAAGATAGGCGTGCCAAGCTTTTGGCATCGTATTTATTATGACTTGTGGCTGTAATTGCTGCCAAAGGTGCCAAAGTATTTAGAAAAAGCTGTGAATATTTATGAACATATGATTTCTCATTTTTTTAATAAATTTGCCAAAAGCCCCCAAAAAAAAAATACCAAAATTTGTGGACAAAAAGGATTTTATTCCATTCTGGAATAAGGCTGTCACATAAAAACGTGGAAAAAGTGAAACGCTGTGAATACTTTTTGAGTGCACTGTACTTACTATACTGTTTTGGATTTCTCCCCTAGATCATGCCCAGGCGAGTTGTGCGATTACTACTACATGGGCGGGGCTTTGTTGACAACATCACGATCTCCACCACAGCCCACATGGCCGCCTTCTTTGCTGCCAGCGACTGGCTGCGGCGCAACCAGGACGAACGAGGCGGTTGGCCCATCATGGTCACGCGTAAATTGGGTGAGGGCTTCCGGCCACTAGACCCTGGCTGGTACTCGGCCATGGCCCAGGGCCAGGCCATGTCCACCCTGGTGAGAGCCTATCTCCTCACCAAGGACCAGGCTTACCTCAATGCTGCACTCAAGGCAGTGGGACCCTATAAGGTTCCCTCAGCGCAGCATGGGGTCAAAGCTGTATTTATGAACAAATATGACTGGTATGAAGAGTATCCCACCTCACCCAGTTCCTTTGTCCTCAACGGCTTCATATATTCCCTGCTGGGACTCTACGACTTGAGCGAGACAGCTGGCGAGAAGCTCGGCAGGGAAGCCGGGCAGCTGTTAAGCCGCGGCATGGAGTCTCTGAAAGCCATGCTGCCGCTCTTTGACACTGGGTCAGGGAGTATTTATGACCTGCGCCACTTCATGTTGGGCACTGCGCCCAATTTGGCTCGCTGGGACTATCACACCACGCACATTAACCAGCTGCAGCTGCTGGCATCCATCGATAGCTCGCCCATCTTTAAGGAAGTGGTTAAGCGCTGGAAAGGCTACTTGAAAGGAATCCGTGCTAAGCACAACTAGAGCGACAAAAGGGTGAATACGCTTTGTGTGACTGGATGGTTGACTGAATGTGAAGAGGAAGCGTATATTGTATGTCTGTAGGTGTTGGAGTGTAGGTTTAGAATCCTAAGGATGGGTTTGACGTAGCTGAAGGCCTCTTAGAAATACAGACCTTGTGTGCTCTGTTGCAGGTGTTTTGTTCTCTCAAGCACTGATTGTAGCACACATACTTTTCTTGAGCTAGTGTTTGTAATGATGCACAGACTTAGTTTACAACATACAAGTTTGTTTTTTTTTTGTTTCCAGGAATGACCCTTCTGTGTTGTGCTTTTTTAAATCCAGTAGTACCTCAACTTACAAGCGTGGTTTTGTGATGGAGCTCTTAAAGGGGAACTGCACTTGATTTAAAATGTTGCCCATCGTTCACAATCATTATAAAAGACATGACAGCGGAGGTTTTTTATTTATGCATTCTAAATATTAAATACATGTGATCAAAAGTCCACTTACAATGGAGCCTGTAGTAGTCGCTCTATTCTGCCATCATCAAAACACCTTCATTAAGGTGTGATATACAGTACATGATGTAAATATATATGTAATGTAGTAACAAGAACATTTATAATATTTAATATTTACGTATTTTGATCATTTTAAGCATACGTGGCACATTAATTTCAAAAACGCATCAAAATGTTCGCTTTTTTATTTAACTACCTCACTGATTGTTACTCACTGCAGACTTCATGAAAGCCAACAAACATAATAAAACATCACTTACTGTGCAATGTCCGCTGTCATTAGGATGCAGACTGATAGAATCCAGTTATATTCCCGTTTGGATGAAAAATGACTCATAATCCTCGCAAAAAATGGCTGGGTGAAACCAAGTGTCTTTTTGTGTTGTTCTCGCCATTTCCGGGTCCTAATCGGCTGTCAAAGTGTACCAACTTGTCGGAATACATCCTCAGCCTTATACTGTCCAGGTGAAATGCATGATTTATGATCTAGAATGAACTTCCTGGGGGCAAGGAATTGAGGAAACACCTCACCAGTTGATCATGTCGAAATTGCACAAAAGCTTGCCATCACGGCACCGCTATAAAAAGTTTGTCTGCGTTAGCGCTCGTAATAACAATATCACCAATACTTGGTTAATATTCAAGTCACGAAATGTAAATGGAGTATTGTTGGCGAATTAATTAGATGAATGGTTATTTATTGGATTTTATGGGAGAAATCGAGGACCTCCCGTTGGCTCCCCTATAAGCAGACTTTTATTTCCGTTTATTCAGATGTTAGAATGCATACCAAAAAAAATCCATCTGTCATCATGTATTTCATAATGATTGTGAACGATAGGCAAAATTCCAGTTCCCCTTTAACTCAAGACACGTGTATCCCAAATCAACATCTTCCATTGAAATTAATTTAGATACATTTAATTGGTGTTTGGCCCCACAAAACAGCACAATTTTAACACTTTTAAAAATGAAAAAAAATATATTTAGTACTATAGAATGTACTCCAAACGACAGTAGTTTTATGAGGTAATGTAATAATAATGTACATTTACTTTGGAGAGAGGACTTCTACAGTATCTCCTTCAAGCTGCTTTTCCATATTTTCATGGATAAATGTCCACCGTTTAGATATTATTGTATTATTCTTGGCTGGGGTTAGACTCATTCTGCTTCAAAACGGTGCAGGCTCGCAGTGATGCGCTTGAACTGCTTCGCCAAGCTGCCAACACGCGTGATCACGTTTTTCAGTCCAGGTGCCACTGTAACTGGTGAAAGCGCATCACATTTGAAGGGTCTCGATTGGGATTCAGCTGTATTTTCCCCCATTTCATCTCATAATGACAACACTGTAAATATGATATCGAATGCATCGCAATCCCACACTCACGTCTTTTTTAAACCTTGCTTCCAATGGTATGTCTGGACTTTAGTTAGCTGTATGCTAACATTGACAGACAAGCTAGAAAGTGCAGACTTAGTAAAGCAGGTGTTTGCCTCTCTGGAGACCAGTCATGGATGTATCAAATGTCTTGGGTCTTAAAGTTAATAGACGTACTTACTATACAGTATTAAGGGGATTGTTTTTAGTTTACCTGACACATGAAACATGACAAATTGGGGGTTTGCACTACCCACTTTAACCACCCGATGGCAGTAGAGGGTTAAATATCTTAAAATGTGTTTTGTAGCAATTCCAACTTTGACCACACGTCTGGTGCTATTTAGAGTAGTTTTCCATAATTTTAAGCAGACTATTGCAACATGGTTTACCCCCCGCCTCTTCTTCTCACGCGAGATTCACCCAGGAATGGGGCCATATTTCCGACGGTAATAAGAGACATGTAATTCATCGCCAGATGTTAATATTATTTAAGTTCACAAACAGCTTATTGCGCTCGCATAAAATGGAGGAATAGCATAGGGGTGAATTAATCTTGGCAAACACGCTCTTTAGTATTTAATTTTCGTTATCAAGTACAGTAGACAAGACACTACTTTGCAAATAGTCTTTCAGGGGCCTATTCTACAGTGTGCTTAAGTGAAAAAAGGTGCACAACTGCACAGATTCTGGCCCGTGACTTAAGTCTTGTCACTGCGCGCCTTCATGCAAGAAGATAGAGCAACCTTAAAATGAGGTTCCCTATCAAATCTGGCCTTTTTGCGTATTCCCCCATCCACTTAATTACTTTGGCTTGTATGCGTTTCCTAGGCTGGAATAAGTCCATGAAACATTATATTGCACTTGAAGTTTGGATACTGTGTACACCACACATGAAAAATGACAAAAGAAACTTCCAGAAAACTATCAAATCTATTCTGACCCCTTCAATGGAGACACCCGGAAATATCCGTTGAGATAGGGATAAAAGGACCAAAACGCCACTCTATCTATCAAAATACAAATTGCTCATCAATGTCTTGTGAGTTCGACCACAGCATAGGGGGGCTGCGCATATATCATTTGTGTTTGGACAACCTGGACTAACAGATATTCATTGCATTTGGACTATGACTATTTAATAGAAAGTACATACAGTACAGGCCAAAAGTTTGGACACAACTTCTCATTTCAATGCATTTTTTTTTTAATTTTCATGACTATTTACATTGTAGATTGTCACTGAAGGCATCAAAACTATGACACCTGTGAAGTGAAAACCCTTTCAGGTGACTACCTCTTGAAGCTCATCAAGAGAATGCCAAGAATGTACAAAACAGTAATCAGAGCAAAAGGGTGACTATTTTGAAGAATCTAGAATATAAAACATATTTTCAGTTATATCACCTTTTTTTGTTAACTACATAACTCCACGTGTTCATTCATAGTTTTGATGCCTTCAGTGACAATCTACAATGTAAATAGTCATGAAAATAAAGAAAACCCATTGAATGAGAAGGTGTGTCCAAACTTTTGGCCTGTACTGTATATAATGTAGAGTCTATAATATGATTTAATTGATTTTACAGTTAATTTCAGATGTCACACACCCCTGCGTAAGGACGTGCACACAAACAGTTGTTTACACCCATCTGTCATGGCTTCACAAACATTTGCACTAAACAGAACTCTTAACATTACAAATAGCATCAGGATGGTTATAATCATAAGTAAACAAAATATCATCTACAGATTATTATTCAAAACCAGTCAGGAAGAAGAAGCTGTTGTAGCGTGCATACACACACTACGTCACAAGATGACCACTGCCTGGATGAATGCAGCCTATTTTAATTATCTTTTTTCATGGATTTCAGTGACATGCACAAGTTGTTAAGAAAACCAGACGCTCCACAATTTTTACACAGCCCCCCCGAAAAAAGTTTGCCTCATTAGTAATGAGCCCGCCTTCATTCAAGACCTAAGCACTTTTGCTTAAGCTCAAACAGGAGAATATGGTCCTTGGTTGGTGCCAGTTTGTGGAGGAAGGTGTTGATAGAAATGTTTTCTGTCCATGCAATTCAATGTGGGCAGCAAAGGCTTACTATGATTTCAACATTATATATATATTAAAAAAAAACATTAAGATGACCAAAGCCTGAGGTGAATTGTTGACAGACTTAAGTTTTTCCTTGGTGCATTAACCTTAATCTTTTTGAACAAGCCTAGCCGAGTATGATAAGACGGAAGCTTGCCAATAAACCATCTTCTAGTCAGGAGAGCTTGCCCGCGGTAATGCGTGAGTCAGCAGAACAATTGAGAGGCTCTGAGTTGATGTAGCGCAAATATCCTCAATGGAAGCAGAGGAGCCAGTAATCGGGGTCAGTCTGCTTACAGCAGGAAGGAAGTCAAAAAGTGAATGTTTTATTATGCGAATCGGAATTGTCTTGATCCTTAGAACAAAACTGCATACAGACAGTTGAGATATATGTAAAGTAAGATGACAACGGCGTAGTATTGTGTGTCGTCTGAGTAACTTGGATTACAATAGTATTGGGATAACTATAATATCATGATACAGTGCTACCTTGGTTTTTGTTTGATCAATTGTACAAAGACCAAAGCAATTTTTCCCTTCAGAAATAATGTCAATCCAATCTCTTCCAGACTGTAATCGATTATAGTTGTAGTTTTTAGAGGAATCTTTGGGCATCTAACGATACATTTCTGATTCTCGTAATGTATTTGGTATAACAAAATTGAATCAGGTTACAGGTTACAAAAGCTCCTCTTGGCTGTTGATGTACAACTTACACACAGTGTGGGCCTAAAAAATTTTATTTGTTATTTTTAATTTACCAAAATCACATAGTATAAATCACTCGAATAAAGGAAAATAGAGCAACTCCAACCCAATCCTAACTTTACAATACTTCTAAGAAATGTACAAGAAATTGAGAAGAAATACAAATACAATACTAAAAACATTTAGTACGGTACTAGTTAACCAAAAATGTATTAAAGCAACAGTATCAATAATAAAATCAATAATAGCTGTTCATTGTTTTTAATTTAAAAAAAAATTAATAAAAAGTGTTGGTTTTTTTAAAAATAAATGATAAATGGGTTGTACTTGTATAGCGCTTTTCTACCTTCAAGGTACTCAAAGCGCTTTGACACTACTTCCACATTTACCCATTCACACACACATTCACACACTGATGGAGGGAGCTGCCATGCAAGGCGCTAACCAGCACCCATCAGGAGCAAGGGTGAAGTGTCTTGCTCAGGACACAACGGACATGACGAGGTTGGTACTAGGTGGGGATTGAACCAGGGACCCTCGGGTCGCGCACGGCCACTCTTCCACTGCGCCACGCCGTCCCGTAAACAATTTTTTTAAATTGTTATCCGTTTTCTAATCGGAGTATATATATATGAATTGCAATTAAAGTTAAAGTACCACTGATAGTCACACACACACACTAGGTGTGGTGAAATTACCCTCTGCATTTGACTCATCCCCTTGTTCCACCCCCTTTGAGGGGAGGGGAGCAGTGAGCAGCAGCGGTGGCAGCGCTCGGGAATCATTTTAGTGATTTAACCCCCAATTCCAACCCTTGATGTGCCAAGCAGGGAGGTAATGGGTCCCATTTGTATAGTCTTTGGTATGACTCGGCCAGGGTTTGAACTCACGACCTACCGATCTTAGGGCGGACACTCTAACCACAAAGTCACTGAGCAGGTTTGGATGCGAATCAATTTTTTGAGCGCCCCTAAAAGTTTTACATGCAGAAAACTATCACAGTGCTAGCACTCGCAACTTTTTTGGGCCCCACGGTGTATTTGTATTCATTTGTCATACTCAATTTAAAATCAAAACAGGGATTCATTGTTTGGGCACTGGATTATGTGAAATGATACGCATGCAAACAAAGTAGTTTATTTGTATGATTATCAGGCCAACATACAAAAACCCAGGCCTAAACGTTGGCAAAGAATTTCGTCTAAAAGTGGGGTGTATGAAAACCAAGGTGCCACTGTACAGTGATTGTGCGATAAGCGATATTATGGGGGTGGGGAGGGGGAATATGTGCAATACATATTGATATTTTAAGAACCTTTACAAAAACAGTTGTCCTTCAACCGTTGAAGTGAAATATGCGAGAATAAGTGATATTAGCTTCCTGTTTAAAAGGTCCAATTTTCAGCCTATTTTAAATTCCAAAATCATTATGATAGGTAATGAAAGTTAGAATCATTTCATTGTTGATATCTAACCAAGTTTGACCTGCTCTCGCCAAATTCATCCGCGTCATTATAAGATGTTTAAGGAAACGGGTCAAAGGTCATATTGGTGCGCTCGACTGAACCACAGTGTTTATTTTATTTTTGTAAAACAGGTTAGGTTCTGTTCTAAGAATGTTAGTACTCCAATTCTGTGTTTTTGCAATTTCTGCGTAATTCATTCATGTCTTTCCATGGTTTTCACTGTAGCTGAAAGTGCACACAGGAAGTTCAGTTTTGTTTATACCAAAGTCACTCATTAGAGAATATTACATGTATATTTTTGAACAGATTCAGCATTATATGAGCTTCAGTCACCTTGTGACTTTGCCTTTTTAGTACTAATGGTAGTGTAGATTTTAAGGGGAGAGAAATAGGTCAAAGTTTCTGTAAGCAGAGATTAGCATTTAGATGCAGCTACAATATCAACCGATTTTTGTGCACACTTATTGATTTTTTTTTTTTCTACTTTCATTTTAGGTCGTGTGGTGGGTTTGTAATCATTTTGCTATTTAGACAAAAGCACAAGTTCCATTGTTTTAGTTGACTTTATTTCAGCTTCATTATTATTTCTGCGATGTGAGGTGCAACTTGTGCATTATGAAAGCTGCTATTATTGTTCACTCTGTAAAAGACAATGTAACTTTCTTTGTTTTCATATTCAGTGCTTTTCCCTCCGCTCGCATAACGGCCACTGGGGCCAAAGGTAATTTATGCAATAAAACGTTTACTTTGGTTCTGTCCGCCACAGGACACCCGTAGTGGTTGTACACATGTCCAGTCGAAGCACAATGTGCAAATGCTACCATTTTTTTTTTTTTTTTTTTTTTTTTTTTTTTTAGTGTAAGAAGGTATATAGAGGTGTTCATACACACAAAGTACAACGTTGTGCTTTAAAATTACTTTTTTTTTAAAAATGCAAAAATAAATAAAAGCATTTTCCTAAACTTGTGGTCTAAGTGTCTTATGTATTTATGCTTAAACTGCTGTATTTTGTTATTATTTTAGTTGCTGTCCCTTGAATTCAATTGAAAATCAGTGACATGTGGTTGTGGCAGACAAAAAAAGTAAAAATTAGAAATGTCCGATCGGCCTGCCGATATTATCGGCCGATAAAATGTGTTAAAATGTAATATCGGAAATTATCGGTATCGGGTTTTTTTCAGTATCGTTTTTTTTAATTGTTTTTTTTTTTTTTTTTTTTTTTTAATTAAATCAACATAAAAAACACAAGTTACACTTACAATTAGTGCACCAACCCAAAAAACCTCCCTCCCCCATTTACACTCATTCACACAAAAGGGTTGTTTCTTTCTGTTATTAATATTCTGGTTCCTACATTATATATCAATATATATCAATACAGTCTGCAAGGTACAGTCTGTAAGAACACATGATTGTGCGTGCTGCTGGTCCACTAATCGTACTAACCTTTAACAGTTAATTTTACTCATTTTCATTAATTTTACTTTTTTTTTTTTTCAAGAATTTCTTTCAAATTTATTTATCTTATTTTATTAATTTTTTTAAAAGTACATTATCTTCACCATACCTGGTTGTCCAAATTAGGCATAATAATGTGTTAATTCCACGACTGCATATATCGGTTGATATCGGTATCGGTAATTAAAGAGTTGGACAATATCGGATATCGGCAAAAAGCCATTATCGGACATCCCTCGTAAAAATGATAACATTTTCCTGATTAACTGTTGTTATTATTCCAACGGTAACAGTCCACTTGAACAGCAGACTGGACTGGAAGGACAAGAGCAAAGCTGTATACAAGAAGGGCATGAGCAGACTTTTTTTCCTAAGAAAGCTTAGATTTTTTAATGTGTGCAGCAAGCTGTTGGAGATCTTTTTTCAGTCTGTTGTGGCCAGTGCCCTGTACTTTGCAGTGGTTTGTTGGGGAAGCAGCACCAGCAAAAGGGATTTAAACCGGATTGACAAACCGATCGGGAAAGCCGGCCAAACTATTGGCACGCAGTTGGAGGCCTTTGTGTCAGTGAGGGACAGGAGGACACTGGACAAACTGCTGGCCATCATGGACAATCCTGCCCACCTACTCCACCAGACAATTGAGTTCATACTCCCAACATGCTCCTTCAGCTTCGTTCCCGCAGTGTTCGATTCAAGAACTTGGGACGGTGTGGCGCGTTTTGGGAGAGTGGCCGTGCCAGCAACCTGAGGGTTTCTGGTTCAATCCCCGCCTTCTACCAACCTCGTCACGTCCGTCGTGTCCTTGAGCAAGACACTTCACCCTTGCTCCTGATGGGTCGTGGTTAGGGCCTTGCATGGCAGCTCCCGCCATCAGTGTGTGAATGTGTGTGTGAATGGGTGAGTGTGGAAACAGTGTCAAAGCGCTTTGAGTACCTTGAAGGTAGAAAAGCGCTATACAAGTATAACCCACTTACCATTAACTCCTTCATGCCCCATTCCATCCAGCTATATAATCACTCGCCATAGAGCAATAGATGATATCTGTCTATTACCTGACTGCTTCTATGTTAGCTATTTCTCTTTGTTTATAATGTATATTTTCTGCTGTATCTACTCTTATTTGGCCTTATTTTATTTTTTTGCTGCAGCTGTTACATATATTGTAATATTCCATCCATCCATTTACTACCTATCGTCCGATAAATGCGTTAAAATGTAATATCGGAAATTATCTGTATCGTTTTTTTTTATTATCGGTATCGGTTTTTTTGTTTTGTTTTTATTAAATCAACATAAAAAACACAAGATACACTTACAATTAGTGCACTAACCCAGAAAACCTCCCTCCCACATTCACACTCATTCACACAAAAGTGTTGTTTCTTTCTGTTATTAATATTCTGGTTCCTACATTATATATCAATATATATCAATAAAGTCTGCAAGGGATACAGTCCGTAAGCACACATGATTGTGCGTGCTGCTGGTCCACTAATAGTACTAACCTTTAACAGTTAATTTTACTCATTTTCATTAATTACTAGTTTCTATGTAACTGTTTTCATATTGTTTTACTTTCTTTTTTTATTCAATCAATCAATCAATGTTTATTTATATAGCCCTAAATCACAAGTGTCTCAAAGGGCTGCACAAGCCACAACGACATCCTCGGTACAAAGCCCACATAAGGGCAAGGAAAAACTCACCCCAGTGGGACGTCGATGTGAATGACTATGAGAAACCTTGGAGAGGACCGCATATGTGGGTAACCCCCACCCTCTCTAGGGGAGACCGAATGCAATGGATGTCGAGTGGGTCTGACATAATATTGTGAGAGTCCAGTCCATAGTGGATCCAACATAATAGTAAGAGTCCAGTCCATAGTGGGGCCAGCAGGACACCATCCCGAGCGGAGACGGGTCAGCAGCGCAGATATGTTCCCAGCCGATGCACAGGCGAGCGGTCCACCCCGGGTCCCGACTCTGGACAGCCAGCACTTCATCCATGGCCACCGGACCTGTGCCCCCCCCCACCCCCCACCCCCTCCACAAGGAACAGGGGAGCAGAGGAGAAAAGAAAAGAAACGGCAGATCAACTGGAAGAAAATGTTTTTAATGTATTTATCTTATTTTATTTATTTATTTATTTTTTAAAGTACCTTATCTTCACCATACCTGGTTGTCCAAATTAGGCATAATAATGTGTTAATTCCACGACTGTACATATCGGTTGATATCGGTATCGGTAATTAAAGAGTTGGACAATATCGGAATATCGGATATCGGCAAAAAGCCATTATCGGACATCCCTAGTAAATATTACATATGTTATATTTTATACTGCTACTATGGTACATTTTTAGTCTACTTAATACCTGCATTATCCTTTCCATCCTTACCCTTTCCATCCTTTGAAACTGAGCTACTGTGTGGAACAATTTCCCTTGTAGATCAAGAAAGTTTGTCTAAGTCTAAGTCTCTTAAGTGCAAGTGACTTAGTTTGCACATCTGGTCACATCATATTGCCAATATGTTTACAGAAACATTTCCCATACACTTTGACTTCCACATGCTGTGCGGTGTTTTTAATGTAAGTATGACGTCATTCTTGCGAGGTGCAGAGTAATCTGGCTCATCAAGAAGGCGGCGCAAGTGAGCTGGCATTTTTCTACAGAAAGAAAACCAGTGAAAGTAAGTGAGGAGGACTATGGAAATATTTTTGAAGCAAAACTATTTGTAAATGCACATTTGAGTGTGTGCGTGTGTGTGTGTTACCATAGAGCAAGGGTGTCAAACTCTGGCCCGCGGGCCAAAATTGGCCCACCGTGTAATTTCACTTGGCCCTCGAGGCGATATCAAATTAACACTAGAGCTGGCCCGCCGATTATATACAGCGGCGGTGCAGCGGTAACACCGCATTCACCCAGTCTAACGAGTGCTGGCCCAGTCACATAATATGTGCGGCTTCTGC